>NC_091861.1:12231159-12533158 GCF_037783145.1 Equus przewalskii | reverse complement strand
GACTTAATTCACTTGTGTATACGATGGTAATGTTATAACTACCTTGCTCACCTAATAGAACTATTGTGAAGATCAAATGAGATGAAGTGTGAGAAAATACTTCATAAACGGGAATGTATAATACAAATGAGAGGAGTTGTTGATGCTTTCTGTAATCTCAACCACGCCTGTTCATTTCAGACTGTGAGAGAAGGGAGTCTGTGACGGCAGATAGACGGTGAGAGAAATCATTGAACTATGTGAGAAGCCATTGAGCTGGAACATTTCTTTTTATATTTCTTCTGTTCTATTCCATGACCTGAGTGTACAATAGACACCAGACTCTTATCCTCTCAACATCACTTTAAAAGGCACCTGCCATATGAAACAATGAGTGTGTGTGTAATTGTGCATGGGTTGAATTGTGCGCCCCCAAAAAGATATGTTGGAGTCCTAACCCCCAGGACCTCAGAATGTGACCTTACTTATAGATAGGGTCTTTACAGAGATAATCTAGTTAAAATGAGGTCATTAGGGCGTTCCCCAATCCAACATGACTGACGTCCTTATAAAAAGGGGAAATTTGGACATAGACATGCCCACAAGGAGAACACCATGTGAACCCAAAGACAGAAACTCGGGGGATGTATCTTCAAGCCAAGGAATGCAAAGATGGCTGGCAAACTCTGAGAAGCTAAGAGAGGGGCGTGGAATGGATTCCTCACAATCCTGAGAAGCAACCAACCCAGCGACGCCTGGATGTCAGACTTCCAGCCTCCAGCACGGTGAGACAGTACATTTCTGCACTTTCAGCCACCCAGTCTGTGATACTTCGCAGCGGCAGCCAGAGGAAACTAATACAATAATTTTTTTTTTTAAATAACACGTTTGCTTCAAAAGTGAGAGCTAAGGTGATTCAGATACTCAGTCTGGTCCCAGCGTGTAGTTTTGGACGCAGCTCCTAAGGTCACTTAACACTCAGTGGATACTTTTCTGTCCTTCCCAGCTGAAGCTGATCTAAATACCCTGCTCGACCTTCAGTGAGATTTTCTTAGTCCCCTCCAGCCTGCCATCATCTCCCCTCCTCGGAATCTCTAATGGCAATTGTTCTTTCCTTGTTGTTACCTTGATATAATCTGCCTTGTATTATTTGCACACTTTTTTAAACCTTTCTTCCCAGAGCATAAGTTCCTTGAAAAAGTTTATGTATCAGTTTTCTGTTAAAATATTCCTCTTCCAGCATAATGCTTTGCACATGAAAATACATGCCTATGGAATTGACATCGGACATCTATTAGAAAATTAATTATTGCATAATTATTATTTGATCACATGTATTATGTAATTATACCTAAAATATTAAGTAGCTCCATCTGAAATATTACATATTTTAATAATCAGAAAGTCGTGCCATCATTATATCTGCTGAGACCTATTAGATGATCTTTCTCTGTTAATTTTGTAATCACTCTTTGACCCAAACAATAATATCTGATTTGAACTTACGTATCCTGGGTGGATAGGAAGATTTGTGTTTTATTATGTCCAAGTTGTTTTTTTTTTAATGCTGTACTATAATTGTGTAAACAGACTCATTTAGATTTATTTTCCAAAAAGAAGGTATTCCTTTTGGACTCAGTATTTTTCATGGCAAAAGGAAAACTGACACATAAACATGAGAAAAAGATCAAGAGTATTCTCAGGTCCTACATGATGAGAGGATGCCCTCCTTCTCACCCATCACGGGGTAGATGGCTGCCTCCCATTTCTGAGAAGGCCGTGGTGGTGTGACTTCACTGGCTGAAGTTAATCCAAGTGTGACTCCTCCTGCCCAAGGCTTCCAGAGCAGTGACATTATCCGACCTTTGGGCAAACAACCCCTTGGAAACGGCACAGTCATCAACGAATCTTGGATGCTGTATTATGTTTTAAAAAGCGACATTCAACTAGATGTGATATTGAACAGTACATATATGAAAGCAGAGTGTGTTGGTGATCATTCTAATTATTCCCTCCTCCTGATTTTCCCCTTAGTTATAAAAATGTTTTTGTACTTTTAATGCTGTTTTCGGCCTTCAGAATCCAGAGCAGTGTGAATACAGCCTTGGGCTAGTTCAGGCTCATTGTCCCGTCCTGACGGCACCCTGGCAAAGGCTATTTGTGGTGGTGAGCGGGAGAGCCTGGCGGGGAGCCTCCTCGGAAGCCCATCTCAACAGAGAAGAATCTTTGGTTTCACCTGCCTTTCAAAGGGCAGTTTTTGCCAGTAGGGAAATTTCAGGGTGGAGTGGGACCGTGGAAAATACCAGAAGGAAAGGGAGCTTGGATACCAATGTCCCCTGCGGGCCACTGCCTCTGTTCACTACTCCAAGTGGGTTTGAGGCTGTGTGAGTTTGAAACTCCGTGTTCTTCATCCAAGCAGTCAAGAAATATTTATTAAGCATACAGTATGGGCAAGAGACAAAAGAAAGCAAAACACATTCTTTTTTTTTTTCCTTTTTTTTGTAAGGACGATTAGCCCTGAGCTAACTGCTGCCAATCCTCCTCTTTTTGATGAGGAAGACTGGCCCTGAGCGTCCTCCTCCACTTTATATGTGGGACGCCTGCCACAGCATGGCTTGCCAAGCGGTGCCATGTCTGCACCCGGATCCCAACTGGCGAACCCCGGGGAGCAGAACATGGGAACTGAACCGCTGCGCCACTGGGCAGGCCCACAAAATGCATTCTTAAATACTAATGTTGAAACTTCTGGTAGGTGAGGGGGAGTGCCCCTAAAGCCAGTGTATATTTGGCGAAAATAAAGAATCCGGATGGTCTGTGCTTCCTGATGAAATTGTCCCAATAGTCCTTGCTGACTCCTTGTTTTCTCCGGGCAACACTCCCTCCTCTTCCTTCATTGTCCCCTCTGTCCTTTCCTTGCTGCTTCCTGTGGATGCAAGATTCATACACTGTCCTCGCTTCCTTCCACTCCAAATGCACAGCTTTCTGGATCACGGGGAACCAGTACAGCTCCGCCTCCCCGCACCTCCCCACCGTCTTCCAGATCCACACCTCAGCTCTCAGCACTGCAGGAACGCTGGAGGCTTGCTTTTCACGGTCTGATGTCTGGGCGCACGTAACAAGCGGTATTCCCAGCAGCTCAGCTTGTGAAGAAACTATAAACAAAGTGTGAATTTCCTGGTCTCCCCCACCCCCTCCACTGCAGGAATTCTTCGCGGTTTTAATGAATCACAGTACGTCTGCCATTGACATCATTGCACCTTTTTGTTAAGCAGTCCCCAATAACTCAGCAGCGGGGGTCAGGACTTGCTCCAGCTTCACGTTTAGGGGATTGAGAGGGAGAGGGACATCTCTCATTGCTTTCACAGGAGACACTTAGCCAGCCTACAGAAGGGACACTGCTCAGAAACCCCCTCGTGAACTTGGTGAGAGTGCGGAGGAGAAGGAAGGAAGAAAAAACCCTGGAGGGGTGGGGAGAGGGAGGGAGCTAACACAGAGTAGGGAAGCCAACCTGAGCAAACACAGCAGCCTGAGTGTTCCCCGGGCCAGAATGCTCAGAAGATCCATTCCTAGGGGTGATCCCCCCATATTCCCCTGGCAGGACCCCTGGCTCCCTATGTCTTCCCACTTTTTCTGCCTCTGCCTCACATTCTTCTTGGGCCAGATGGGTTTGCTGCAGGGGCACCCGCAGTGCCTGGATTATGGGCCCCCCTTCAAGCCTCCCCTGCATCTCCAGTTTTGCTCTGACTATGAGTCCTTCGGCTGCTGTGACCAACGTAAGGACCACCGCATCGCTGCCCGGTACCAGGACATCATGGACTACTTCGATCTGAAGGGCCACGAGCTGTGTGGCCGTTACATTAAAGACATTCTTTGCCAGGTAAGCCTGAGCATAAAAAATAACCCTGTGGGGAAGTGAGGGAGCTGGCTTAGAAAAGTGCCTCCCAGGTGCAGCAGATCAGGGTGCTGGGCTAGATCGTGGGTCCTCGGGGGACGGCTCTTTGGGCACCCAGCCCTTTAGAAGCTCACCTGCGGCTGCCTCACCATAGAGCTTTGGGCTCTGGACAGGCACGTGGAGGCGAGGTGCTGAGGTGGGTCTCCACTGGTTTCCCATAGCTCTTCACCTGGGTTCTGCTGGCTCCTGCTACTTTCTCAGACCCTGGGGAGAATGACATGAGTGTTCCTCGTGGAGCTCTCCGAGCAGCCGTTGTCTGGGTGCTCTCTGCAGTGCTCCCAGAGCCAGGCACAGCACGCACCTGTGCTGTTTACAGAGTGCGTGGAGGGAGTGGTGGCATCTGCCGAGCTCCAGTCCTCCTCTGGGTCATTTGTCCCAGGGGGGTCTCTGGTGTGATGATGGTGGTGGCAGGGGTTGGGGGGCTCTTCCCAGCATTCAGAGCTGGACCGGGAGAGCATCAGGCCGCGGAGTGGCAGTGACTCACAGAGGTTCTGCTTCTGGCTCTCCACCAGCCAAAACCCACATCCCTGGCAGGCATCACCTCAGTTGAGCTCAGCCTGAAGCCATGCCATGTGCGGGCTGCACACACGGCCTTTGTGGGCAGAGGGGTTCAGGGGTGCAAGGAAGAGTCAGCACTGGAGAGCTGATGAAAGCGATTGCCATGGGGAGGAGAGCTCTAACGATGTGTTGGGGGAGACACAGGAGGTCCAGGCAGACCTTTGATCTGGGACCCTCCTGGGCATGTCAGCGCGGTTACTTGGCTTTCCTGCTGCCACGATTCGGGAGCGCTCTGGCCATCCCAACTCCCCATGCAGGGAATACAGCAGAGCCTGGCACAGAGGCTGGCCACCCGGGTGACATGGCCCCAGGCTGTACTCTCTCACCTCTGGCACCATTCTGTCACCTCGGGCACCACCCCTGGCCATTTGCTGGAGAATTAACTCTGGGATAAACATTTGGGCAGCAGCTGGGCTCCTATGAGCAACACTGAGACTATTAATTTCTGAACTATTCCCTGGTAAAAATGTCTCCTCTCTCCCTCTCTCCTCCCTCCCCCTTTCCCTGTTCCGTGAGGTTTCAGAAAGCCCAATCCCGCAGCTCTCCTATTTTAGGGATTCGAGAAATCAGCATAATCTACATGTGTCTGTTTATTAAAATTTACAAAGCCCTCCCTCTCTGTTCCCCTATGCATGTTCCCAGCAATGATTCTGCAGGCAGTTATTGTCACCCCCATTTTCCTGATGAGGAATCAGGAGTTCTAAAGGACTTGTCCAAGGTCAGTGCCGGGGCATAAATGCGGAGGCTCCAAGTGTTGTGCCGTTTTGATCACACCTGCCAAAGTAGAGTCATAACAGCACTGGCCCATTCCCTTAATGGCACTCTGACCTCAGGTGAGCCTCAGCTCCATTAGAACAGAGCCTTTGGGCATATTGCTCACTGCATCCCCGTCCCTGGAGCAGACAACAGTGCCTGCTGCAGAGTGGACGCTCTCCCTGAGCCTCAGCTTTCTGAGAGAAGTGACAGTTACTGAGCTAATTAGGTAGAAGCAACTGTGCAAACTCTAAATTGCTGCGTCAGCGTGTGCCACGGTGGTGGTGATTTTCCACAGCCCCCTTGTGTTCCCTGGTATTTCATGCTTATTTCTGTCTTCCTCCCTCTCCTCTTCCCCCTCCCCAGGAATGGACAGAATCAATGAGGTGAGACTCAGAGTGGCTCAGCAGCTCTGACAGGTATCCTAAACTGAAACAGACAGCCCAGGGAGGGACGCTGAGAATCTCTGGGCGCTTGCTTCCCCTCTTCCCTGCTCTGCCATCTGCAATCAGAGTTGCGATAGGAGAGACCAGGGAACTCAAATACGTCTGAGAAATGGTTCAGGTCCCTTTGTTAAGTGATGCTGGGAGAGATGTCAGTGATCAAAAGGGGGTCCTGGGCCAATGGACCCTGTTCTATTCCACAGCCCCAAGCTCTACCCTAAAACCAGCTTTTCTTCCTTTCCTAATCTCAGTTGCTTCTGTCTTCCATTACTATTGGGAGTTGACTGTCTACCTCCAATATTCTATTTTCCTCCTAAAAAATGCTATAGTTCAGGAAGATCTGAGTAGTGGACACTGCTTCTGGCACGCAGTCCTTGTATGTTGGTGAAAAGAGCAGCAGTGTGACCCTATAGTCGTAATTCAAGTTTGCGTCACTCCCAGCATGGCACTTTGTATATACTAAACACTTAAATATTCTAAATAAATAAGTGAAGAAATTACCAGATGCCTAATCTCTGAGAGTGATGCATCGTGGGTCTGTTTTGATAATTTTTATTTTTAAATTGTAAAATATTTCAGACATATAGAGAAGCGCAGAAAATTAAATAATTAACACTATGTAGCCAACACTCAGATTTAATAAGTGTGAAAACTTTGCCGGATTCCTTCAGATTTCTATAAAGAAATAAAATCTTACAGATGCAGCATTTACGATAAAGGGAAAATTGGAGAAATTTGGTACATACTATCTCTTAAAAAAATTCATTGTTTAAGAAAACTTTATGTGTCAAGAACCAAGTTAAAATGCTAGATAGAGCTGTATAGTGAATATGAGAGATTTCCCCCTACCCCTTTCTGCCTTCCTGGGTAGAAAGTTTGGGTCCCAGAAAAGAGCTTTACCAGCAGTCAGCAAGGGAAACTTCAGAATCCTGATTCTGTCCTAGACCATTTTTCCTTCTGCCTGCTCAAAACTTGGGACCAGTCCCATTGTGGCCAGGCTGACTACTGAGAGTGAAACTCCTTTTCTTTTCTAGGAGTGCTCACCCTATGCAGCCCACCTCTACGACGCAGAGAACCCTCGGACGCCCCTCCGCAATCTTCCTGGCCTCTGCTCTGACTACTGCTCTGCATTCCACTCCAACTGCCACTCCGCCATCTCCCTGTTGACCAATGACCGTCGCCTCCAGGAGTCCCACAAAAAGAATGGTGCCCACTTCTGCCACCTCCTCAACCTTCCTGACAAGGACTATTGCTTCCCTAACATCCTGAGGAATGACCATCTCAATCGCAACCTGGGTTTGGTGACTGAGGACCGTCAGGGCTGCCTGCAGCTCTGCCTGACTGAAGTGGCCAATGGGCTCAAGAACCCCGTTTCTATGGTCCATGCTGGGGATGGCACTCATCGCTTCTTCGTGGCTGAGCAGGTGGGGGTGGTGTGGGTCTATCTGCCTGATGGGAGTCGCCTGGAACAACCCTTCCTGGACCTCAAGAGCATTGTGTTGACCACGCCATGGATTGGGGATGAGAGAGGCTTCTTGGGGCTGGCTTTTCATCCCAGATTCCGCCGGAACCGCAAGTTCTATATTTATTATTCGTGCCTGAGCAAGAAGAAGGTAGAAAAGATCCGGATTAGTGAGATGAAGGTTTCTCGGGCTGATCCCAACAAAGCTGACCCAAAATCAGAGAGGTGAGCCATACCCATGAGAATCTGCATCTCTGTACTGTGCTCCAAAATAATGCTAATCAGGTCTTCTGGGATGATGTAGGGGGAACTTTCCTGGTTTTAGAGCCATCAGCTTATAATGTTGACCAAAGAGTCATTGTTGATTAATGAGGACAGCCAAGTTAACCTCTTGAGTCAAGAGTCTTCTCAGGGTACAGCCTTCACTTACAGTTACCTAATTAGACCCATGCCTGCTTGTTTTTACAGAAGGTAAGCAAAAGCCAGTGGCCACAAGGGTTTGAGAAACGATTATAGATAATATCAATGTACTAACAAAAGAGCTACCTCTGATTATTGCATGGCCATTAGATCCTAGGACCTTTACCTTGAACGTGGGAATTCTCATCCTCCAAGGAAGCTGTGCATAAGGCCATCAAGCTGTTGGTGCACGGTCAGAAGAAGGACGCAGTTCATGACCCCAAGCTCATGCTCTTTCCACTCTACCATTCTGCCTTTTTTCCCTCTTCTCCTCTCTGTCTTGTCTCTCTTTTCCCATGTAGACAAGTTGGAGGATTGAAAAGAGCGTGAAGAACTGATATAGACCAACTCCTGCTAGTTTGCTCAAAGGAAGGGACTGAGAGTTCTGGTACAGCAGAGAGTAAGGCCAAACCCCAGAAAAGGATGATTGTTATCCTGGTTGTGTCTACAGCTCATGAAGTCATGATATGAAAGAAAAATGATCCGTGAAGCAGTCGTACTAGGAAACAAGGAGGTCTCAGAGCCCCAAAGATACTGCTTTGTGATTCTTGGAAACTGAAGCAGGTCCTGGCTGACTTGGCTGTCATTGCTGGAGGTCTCAGGAGGATGCAGCTTCAGATAATATTAAAGCCTCATGCACGGTTTCTTTTTCCTTCCAGGGTCATCTTGGAGATAGAAGAACCAGCCTCAAATCATAATGGTGGACAACTTCTCTTTGGTCTGGATGGCTATATGTACATATTCACTGGGGATGGAGGACAGGCTGGGGATCCCTTCGGCAAGTTTGGAAATGCTCAGAACAAGTAAGCTGGATGGAGGCTGGGCCCCTGCCCTTTAGGGTGAGCCCCTGGTGCAACGTTGTTGCTGAGATGGAGTCTGCAGAGGGTCCCACTCAAATCACTTAGTGTGTGGTGTAGCCCCCTCTGCTGAGACAAATGGGAGTAATGCTTGGTTTTCTGTCCTATACATTTCAGGCGTGTTTTAGTGACTAATATTACGGATGCTCAATGTTGCTCTCACAGGGCTATGTAGAGACGACACCTACACCTAGAATGTTTAATATATATTAACAGGACATTATTTACCTCTCCGAGATCTGACCATCCAATTCAATTCAACTCAACAAGATTATTGAGCACTGTGTTCCAGGCACTGTGCCAGGCCCTGGAAACACGCGAGAAATTAGTTAATAACAGCTAATATGTATGGGATGCTTCCTGTGTGTCAGTTGCTGTCCTAAATGCCTTATGTGTATTCCAGACTGCAATTCTAACAACTTACAAGGGCAAGAATTTTTGTGTATTTTGTTAATTGATGTATCCACAGCAGCTACAATAGTGCCTGGTACGGGGAGTCCCTTCCTAAAAATGTGTGGGATGAATGAATCCTATGAAGTGTAGGTATTAGGATAGCCATTTTAGAGGCAAGAAAACAGAGGCAGAGAGGAGTAGAGTCACTTGTCCAAGGTCACACAGCAAGTGAGTGGCAGAACCAGAATTCAAACTCAGACAATCTGGCGTGGAGCCCAGTGAGGCTGTCCCGCCCACTCAGGCTGTGCTGCATAGATAAAGGTCACGTGAACCCTCCGCCCTTTGCATGCAGCAAGCACTTGGCTCCCATTATCTCTAGTAATAAAAATATTAAAGTTGGTAATAATAAAGAGCTAACATTTGTCAAATGCCTACTGTGTGTCAAGAATTGCATTACATGCTGCCTACACAATAACTCATTTAACCTTTACATCACAACCACACTGCAAGGTAGTGTTACTCTGCCCTGCTTTACAAAGGAGGAAACTGAGGCCCAGAGACCACAGTCATTGGCAGAGCCTCTCAAAAGCCTCTGTTCTTTCTACTGACCACATTGCTGTATGAGGAAGACTAGAACCAGCCGCTTTTAAAAATTCATAGTATTGGGGGCCAGCCCCGTGGCACAGCGGTGCTGCCTCTCGGCAGCCCAGGGTTCGCCGGTTCGGATCCCAGGTGTGTACATGGTACCGCTTGGCAAGCCATGCTGTGGTAGGCGTCCCACATATAAAGTAGAGGAAGATGGGCATGGATGTTAGCTCAGGGCCAGTTTTCCTCAGCAAAAAGAGGAGGATTGGCAGTAGTTAGCTCAGGGCTAATCTTCCTCAAAAAAAAAAAATTCATAGTATTAGACTAAACCATCCCCTTGTAAAAAAAATTGAAGTTTTAACTTGCTCAGGATCACACGGGTCAGAACTGCATCAAACTTTTGCCTAGGATGATCTCTTTGAGCCAAAAATTGAGAAGTATTTACATATATGATAATATATATATATATATATGCATATATCGTGTGTGTGTGTATACATATATACATACGCATCCATATGTACATATGTGTATATCATGTCTCCCCATGTGATTCGTGGCAGTTTCTTGAGATCAACTATCAGTAGGCTCTCGTGGGCAGTCTCCTCCAGTCCTGTGCTGTTTTATTTTATTTTCCTTAGAATACTTGACATGAGATCTACCCTCTTAAAAAATCTTAAGTGCACAATCCAATATTGTTCAGTATAGGGACAACGTTGTGCAGTAGATCTCTAGAACTTAGCTTGCATGGCAATGGCCAACAGGTACGTGACAAGATGCTCAATGTCACTCATCATCAGGGAAATGCAAATCAAAACCACAATGAGATATCGCCTCACACCTGTTAGGATGGTTATTACCAAACAAACCCCCAAAGGCACCAAGAATTGGCAGGATGAGGAGAAATTTGAACCTTTGTATACTGTCGGTGGGAATGCAAAATGGTGCAGCTGCTAGGGAAAACAGTATGGAGACGCTTCACAAAATTAAGAATAGGACCAGCATAGGGTCTAGCAATTCCACTTCTGGTGATTTACCCCGTGCCTGTTCCCTGGCCTTCTTTCTTGCAGGAGTTCCCTCCTGGGAAAAGTATTAAGGATCGATGTGAATAGGGCGGGCTCTGACGGCAAGCGGTACAGAGTTCCCCTGGACAACCCGTTCGTTTCTGAGCCAGGGGCCCACCCCGCCGTCTATGCCTATGGGATCCGAAACATGTGGCGCTGTGCCGTGGACCGAGGGGACCCCTCCACGCGCCAGGGCCGAGGCCGGATGTTCTGTGGGGATGTGGGACAGAACAGGTTTGAAGAAGTGGACATCATTGTTAAAGGCGGGAACTATGGCTGGAGGGCCAAGGAAGGGTTTGAATGTTACGACACAAAACTTTGTCATAATGCCTCTTTGGGTAAGTAAGAAGCTCTCTGGGTGATTTCTTGAATGAGTTAAGTGGGTTGGAGGTGGAGGTGGGGGGATACAATGTGGGAGAGTCCTACTCTGTGGGTGTTTAAGTGTTTTTGTTTGTATCCTGTGCGACAGTGCTTCTCAGGGTGGTCCTCCAGCCACTGGGACCCGGAACGCCTTGGGCAATTCTTGTTAACCTAATGGATTTGAATCTTGGGTGGATTAGGGCAGCAGGATTGACCTAGGAATGTATATTTTAAATAAATTACCCACGTGATTTTTAGGCATGCTATTTTAAGAACCGCTGGCAGAGGAAAATTGGTGGCTGTATATTTTTATTTATTTCCCAATTGGGATAGCCCACTGAAATGATATTCCATATGCAGTCAAGAAATAGCGTAATCCCTAAACATCAATAACCAAGGTATGCTTTAGGAACTCCACTTGCCTTAAAATTCCAATTTTCTCACTTTATCACCTTTGCTTAGCGTTTTTTGTCCTCTAAATTACAAAGTAGTTTTACAGAGCCTCACAATACTCCACATCCTTAAACTGGAGTATCTGCTGTTTAAACCTAGAGGAAAAATTTAGGTGTGTGGATTTCCAGGTCGCTGACTTACAGATGGGAGAATTTTTGCTTTCCTCTCTGCTGGCAGAGGCCAGGCAAATGGGAAGCTCGCAAATATTATGGTTGGTCTGTTGAGAAAAATAAATGATTTTTACTCATGATTCACTTGGCTGCCTGTCCTGTCAAGACCAAGAGAGAAAATGTTCTCCACTCAATCCGGCAACTACATTAAAAAGGCCCCTTCTTCCTCCTCGAAGTTCCCAATTTTCAGCCACGACATTTGCTCTTTCTTTGTTCCTGGACAGATGACATTCTGCCAATTTATGCTTATGGCCACACGGTGGGGAAGTCAGTCACTGGAGGTTATGTCTACCGTGGGTGTGAATCCCCAAACCTCAATGGCCTCTACATCTTTGGGGACTTCATGAGTGGGTAAGGAAAGATTGATTTCCCCTGTCTCTTTTTGATTTCAATGTTTTTATTGAGGTGTAGGTTACATATGGTGAAATGCAATCTCTTAAGAGCAGAGTTAGATGAAGTTTTACAAATGTATCCCCTCATATTGCCACCCACCATATCAAGATGCAGAACACTTCCATCACTCTAGAAGGTTCCTTCTTGCCTATTGCCTGGCAATACAACCCCTTTCTTATACACGCATGCACACACACACTCACACTAGCCAGAGATAACCATTCTCATCACAGGTTAGTTTTGCTTCTAGGACTTCATGTAAATGAAATTATATAGTACATACTCTGTATTGTGTATGGCTTCTTTCATTCAATAACATCTGTGAAATTCATCAAGGTTGTCACATGTATACAACATATAGTTTGTCTTCTTTTTTGATCCACTCTGACGATCTCTGTCTTTTAACTGGTGCATTTAGATCATTGACATTCAAAGTGATTATTGATATAGTTGGATTAATATCTACCATACTCATTACTGTTTTCTATTTGTTGACTTTGTTCTTTGTTCCTATTTTTGTCTTCCACTCTTTTTCTGCCTTTTGTGGATTTAATTGAGCATTTTATATGATTCTCTTTTCTCCCCTTTCTTAGCATATGAGTTATACTACTTGAAAAAAAAATTTTTTCGTGGTTGCCCTAGAGTTTGCAATATACATTTACAACTAATATAAGTCCACTTTCAAATAACATTATACCACTTCATGGGTATTGTGTGTCTTCTAATAACAAAATAATCCTACTTCCTCCTTCCTGTCTCTTGTATCATTATTGTCATTCAGTTCACTTATATATAAGCATACATAAATATATATAGTATGTAATAATTATATATAATATAATATATAATAAATATATAATTATCAATATAATATATGATAATTACTAATATATTATATAATAATGCTATTATATTATATACATATCAAATACATTGTTGCTATTATTATATCGAACAAACTGTTAGCTGTTAGATCAATTAAGACTAAGAAAAATAAAAGTTTTAATTTTATCTTCACTTGTTCCTTCTTTGATGATCTTCCTTTCTTTATGTAGATTCAAGTTTCCGACCTATATCATTTTCTTTCTCTATAAAGAGCTTCTTTTAACATTTCTTGCAAGGCAGAGGTACTGGCAGAAAATTCCCTCAAGTTTGTTTATCTGAGAAAGTCTTTATTTCTCCTTCATTTGTGAAGTATAATTTCACCAGGCACAGGATTTTAGGTTTGTGGTTTTTTTCTCTCAACACTTTAAATATTTCACTCCACACTCTTCTCGCTCGCATGGTTTCTGAGGATAAGTCTGATTTAATGCTTATCTTTGCTCCTCTATACGTAAAGTTCTTTTTCCTCTGGCTTCTTTTGAGATTTTTCTTCTTTATCTTCGATTTTCTGTAGTTTGACTATGATATGCTTGTGTGTAGTTTTTAAAGCATTTATCCTGTTTGGTGTTCTCTGAGTTTCCTGGATCTGTGATTTGCTATCTGACATTAAATTGGGCAAATTCTCAGTAATTATTGTTTAAAATATTTCCTGTTCTTTTCTCTTTTTCTCCTCCTTTTGACGTTCCAATTATACTTACGTTACACCTTTTGTAGTTGTCTCACAGTTCTTGGGTGTTTTGGTGTTTTTCTTTCCAGTCCTTTTTTCTCTTTGCTTTTCAGTTTTGGAAGTTTCTATTGAGATATCCTCAAGCTCAGAGATTCTTTCTTCAGCCATGTCCAATCTACTAATAATCCCACCAAAGGCATCCTTCATTTCTGTTACAGGGTTTTTGACCTCTAGCATTTCTTTTTTTTTTTTTTTTTAAGATTTCATTATTTTTTTCCTTTTCCTACCCAAAGCCCCCCGGTACATAGTTGTATATCCTTAGTTGTGGGTCCTTCTAGTTGTGGCATGTGGGATGCCACCTCAGCATGGTTTGATGAGCAGTGCCATGTCCGTGCCCAGGATTCGAACCGACAAAACACTGGGCTGCCTGCTGTGGAGCACACAAACTTAACCACTCGGCCATGGGGCCAGCCCCTCTAGCATTTCTTTTTGGTTCTTTCTTAGAATATGCATCTCTCCTCTTACATTGCTCATCTGTTCCTTCATGCTGTCTACTTTATCCATTAGAGCCCTTAGCATATTAATCATAGTTGTTTTAAATTCCCAGTCTGATAATTCCAATATCTGTGCCATGTCTGAGTTAGGTTGTGATGCTTGCTCTGTCTCTTCAAACTGTGTTTTTGCCTTTCAGTATGCCTTGTAATTTTTTCTTGATTGTCAGACATCATGTACTGGGTAAGAGGAACTACTGTACTTGAGGCTTTAGTAACATGGTGGTGAAGTGTAGGGGCAGAGGAAGTGTCCTATAGTCCTATGATTAGGTCTCAGTCTTTTAGTGAGCCTGTGCTACTGGACTGTGAGCTTCACAAGTGTTTTTCAGTTGTTCTCCCCTGACCCATGCACACTTAGGTGGGGCAGGATGGCTTGATTGGGCTGGAGTTGGGTAGTTCCCTTTTCCAAGGCTCTGATGAAATCCCAGCATGTTAGTCTTGAGTTAAATAGTTTCTACTGAGGGCAGATGCTTGTTAAGAAGAGCAGAAAGTGCTGGTGTATTCCAAAATGGTTCTTTTTACCCTCCCCCTGAGGGAAGCAAGAGGGGATTTTTCTCTGATAATTTCTATGAGAACCTGGTCCAGCTCCAGGAGAGAAAAGTCACAGAAGTGTGAGGACCCCTGTGACTGGGCACCCCTGGAGTTTTTAACTCTCAGACTTGTCCACACGGAGCTTCCAGCAATTTGCCAATTATAGTTTAGGTTTTCCAACCATGGCACGGATTTCTGTGTCACTTTCTGCTTGTGGGTTTCTGTAAGTTGTGATTCTCTGTATCTGCCTGTCTGTCTGTCTGTCCAATTTTGGGGGCAGTGGTTTGCCCTGTGTTCTCACTTCCCTTACAGATCTAAGAAGAGCTGTTGACTTTTCAGTTTGAAGTGGTAAGCTTCTTACATGCTGGACTGGAAACCAGAAGTCCTCTGAAATTTTCCTTATGGAGACTTTTAACTACAAATTCAACTTCTTTAATAGATATAGTCTATTCAGCTTCTTTCTTTCTTTCTGAGTGAGCCTTGATAGTCTGTGCCTTTCAAGGAATTTGTCCAGTTTATGTAAGTTGTCAAATTTATTGGCATCAAGTTGTTCATAATATTCCCTTACTATCCTTTACCAACTTGGAAACTATAGCGATGCCACTTTTCTTATTGCAGATATTGTCTTTTCTCTCTCTTTTTTTTCTGATCAGTCTGGCTAGAAGTTTATCAATTTTATTGATCTTGTCAAAAACCAGCTTTTGGATTCATTGACTTTTTTTCATCATTTTTCTGTTTTCTATTTGATTGATCTACACTGTTTTTCTTTCCTTCTTCTTGCTTTGAGTTTAATTTGCTCTTCTATTTCTAGTTTCTCAAGATGAAAGCTGGGGGGACTGATTTGAGACCTGTCGTCTTTTCTAATATGCATGTTTGGTGTTATAAATTTCCCCTCAAGCACTGCTTTAACAACATCCCATAGCTTTTGATATATTGTGTTTTCATTTTCATTTAGCTAAATAATTTTCTGATTTTCCTTTTGATTTCTTTGTCCCATGAGTTATTTTGAAGTGTGTTATTTAGTTTCCAAATATCTGAAGATTTCCGAAGATCTTTCTGCCATTGATTTCTAATTTAGTTTGACTATGGTCTCAAAACATACTGGATATGATTTGGGAGACTATCCTGGATTATCTAGGTGGGTCCTAAATCTAATCACAAGTATCTTTAGAAGAAGGAGGTAAGAAGGAAATTTGAAGACAGAAGAAATAGAGGGCAATGTGACAATGGAAGCAGTGAGAGGAAAGGCAATGTGATATGGGACCATGAGCCAAGAAATGAGGACAGCCTCCAGAAGCTGGAAAAAGCAAGGAAATGGGTTCTCCTCTAGAGCCTCTGAATGGGAGCACAGCCCTGCCAATACCTTGATTTTGACCTAGTGGAACCCATTTCAAAATTTTGACCTCCAAAACTGTAAGAGAATAAATGCATGTTGTGGCTTTAATGCATTAAAGTGGCAATGAGAAACGAATACAACCATTCCCAATACCCTTCATTCCTTTGTTTAGACACATATTTCCTTCTGATATCATTTTTCTTCTGCTTGAAGAACTTCTTTTAACATTTTTTGAAAAATGAGTTTACTGGTGTTGAATTCTTTCCACACTGGCATCTTTATTTTCTCTGCATTTTTTCTTTTTCGTGAGGAAGATTTGCCATGAACTAACATCTGTTGCCAATCTTCCTCTTTTTTGCTGAGAAAGATTTTCCCTGAACTAACATGTTTTGCCAATCTTCCACTTTCTGTATGTGAGCCGCTGTCACAGCATGGCCACTGACAGTCGAGTGGTGTAGGTCCATGCCCAGGAACTGAACCCAGGCCACTGAAGCAGAGTGTGCTGAACTTAACCACTAGGCCACTGCAGCTGGCCCTTCCCTTCATTTGCGAAAGATATTTTTGCGGGATATAGAAGTCTCTGTTGACATGTTCTTTCTTTAATTCTTTAAAAGCATTGTTCACTACGTTCTGCTTTGCATCATTTCCAATGAGAAGTCTACTGTCATCCTTGTATTTGTTCCTCCATATTTAATGGGCCATTTTTCCTCTGTCTACTTTTATGATTTGCTCTTTGTCATTGGTTTTGTGCAACTTCATTATCATATACTGTGGTGTAGTTATATTCATATTTCTTGTTCTTGGATTTGGTTGCACCTATTGGATCTGTAAGTTTATCACTTTCATCAAATCTGGAATATTTTTGCGGGTTATTTTTCCAAATATTTCTTCTGTTTCCCAACTCCCTCTCTCTTCTCTCATTTGGATACTCCAGTTGCATGTATATTGGGCCACTTAAAGTTTTCCCCCAGCTCACTGATAATTATTCATGTTTAAAATTTTTTTCTCTGTGCTTCATTTTGGATAGTCTATTGTTATGTCTTCACTTCATGAATCTTTTCTTCTGCAGTATCTAATCTGCCATTCATTCATCCAGTGTGTATCTTTTTTTTAAATTTCAGATCTATTTTTCATGTCTAGAAACTTGATTTGGGTCCTTTTTTATGTCTCCCATGTCTCTACTTAACTTTTTGAACATGCATAATACAGTAATAATCCCTGTTTTAATGTTCTTGTCTGCTGGTTTTACCATCTGTGTCAATTCTGTGTCAGTTTTGATTAATTGATTTTTCTTTTTATTATGGGCTATATTTTCCTCCTTCTGTACCTGCCTCGTAATTTTTTATTGGATTCCAGACGTTGTGAATTTGACTTTGTGGGTGCCAAATATCTTTGAATTCCTATAAATATTGTTGAGCTTTGTTCTGGAACACAATTAAGTTACTTGGAGATGATCTCATCCTTTTGAGTCTTGCTGTTAATATTTGTTATGCAGGACCAATGCGATGCTTATTCTAGAGCTATCTATTTCTCAATATTGAGGGAAGCCTTTCCTGAGAACTCCACCACTGACCTGTAAATTATACTTACAGTATTCCTGACCCTGAGTAAATGCCAGGTAGGTTTCTTTCTCACTCTTTCCTTTGTTTCAGTAGTTTCCTCACATATGTCTGCTGTGAAGTATGCCGATGGATGCTTGAGGGGGACACTTTGCAGATCTCGGGAGTCCCTTCTCTGTGCAGCTCTCTTCTCTCAAATATCTGCCCTGCAGACTCTTCCTGCATTGGTTTTCCTGGATTCTCATGTGTGTCTTTTCAACTCAAGGAGTCTGCTAGGCTCTGTCTGTGTTTTCCCTCCCTGAGCTAGAGACTCCCTCACGGTAGTAAGCTGGGACAGTTGTGGGGCTCACCTTGTTTACTTCCCATCTCTTAGGGAACATGGTCCTCCATTGTCTGATCTCCAGTGTCTTTTAGACCACCACCATTCTATTTTGTCTAAGTTTTTGACTGTTTAAGGTGGGGTGGTAAATCCAATCCCTGTCACCCCATCTTAGTTAAAAAGGATGTTGATATTTTTATGCTGCAATTCTTGGTTACACAGGTGGGGTAGAGTTAGCAATTGGCTAGTTCCTTTATCATCACTTGTTAGATCTTTGGGATTTAATTGAAGCATATTTATTAGAATCATCTGGGGTTGGGCATCCCTGTTTCCATAAAATGTTTCAGGTGACACCTCGGGTTTGCCCAACTTCCTTTCCCTTTTCTTCTAAAAACCCGTTTTAGTTCAGAAAGATGACAGAAGGATATGAAGCATCTATCTGCTTCTACAGAGACATTATAATAATAATAGTTATTGGTTTTAGAGCCCACATTCTATGCCAGGCACATTGGTGATATATTTATGTGTATTATTTTATTTAACCTTCACAACTCTCTCCCATGGTAAATTCTATTACCGTTCTGCATTTTACAGATGAGAAAACTGAGGCTTAGAGATGTTGAGAAACTAGCCAAAGGTCACACAACTAGTAAAAATTACATTAGTCTTTTTTAGTGGTGCAACTTACACACGGCACCACACTCCTCCTATAATAGAAAATGCCCTTCCCCCTCTGGGGCAGGTGGGTGACTGAGGCTCTGGAGTAGCTTTTTTGATTCTTGGGAGAAGCTAGTTATTGATCTCCTGTGGGAGACCCAGTCCTCGTACTCAAGAACCCCCTGATTCTAGGAAGAAAAATATCCCGCAAGGTGGAAAGATGGATTCCTAAAATATAAGGTTTTACTTTTCATCTAGTCGACTTATGGCTTTGCAGGAAGATAGAAAAACCAAGAAATGGAAGAAACAGGACATTTGCCTGGGCAGCACCAAGACCTGCGCCTTCCCAGGGCTGATCAGCACCTACAGCAAGTTCATCATCTCCTTTGCCGAAGACGAAGCAGGTAACCATTGTACCAAGTTACTCTATTTCTGCTTCCCGGAACTTAGGTAACCTCAGGGATTGGGAACTGAACATTTCTTATAATTATTATTACTATTTTTGTTATTGTTATTTAAATAGCAACTGTCACTTCTATTTTCACTATCATTTAGTCACTTTGTTTAAGGTACTGGATGCTGTTCTAAGCACTTTCCATTTTTTATCTTATTTAGTAATCACAACAGCCCATGATGTAATTATTATGCTCGTTTCACCAATGAGGAAACAGATTGAATATGCCAACCTGCCTTTCTTGGTTTTGCTGCTCACCTCACTGTGCAGGACAGATCAAAGTTTACACTTGGGTCTTTTCAATCCTTTGGCACGTGCCCCCTCCTTCCTGATTTTATTCTAGTCTGCAATTGCAGGAACGTACACAGGGCCAATAGTTGGGCAGACCAAATGGACGGTGGGTGTTTATCCTGCTGGTGTCGCTTGAGAGACAGCACCTCTGAAGATCAGCCACTGGCTGGGCTGGGCTCTTTCCTGCCCTGCCAAGGGTGTGTGAGGCAACAGCTGTGAATGAACAAGAGAGACTTTCTTTCCTGAGAGATCTGAGGAAAGGGCAGCTCGCTAGGTGGAAGGCTACTCACTAGACAGATTAGGCATATGTTAAAGCTATTCACATCCCGGGTGGGACAGAGCAGGACTGAGCGAGATTTTATCACACTTCTCAGAGCGGAGCAAAGAAAGGCATGTGTGCATATATGTGAGAGAGAGAGACTCAACTCTAATAAATTTCCCCAAGTTTTATAATCAGAAAATGGATTTTTAATTTCAGCTTTACACAAGTTATGTTTTTGAAAGCTAAAATGTTATTTTGTTTTACATAAGTGTGGACAGGGCCTGCCATCTTTTTGGTATTCGGCTCTGCATCTAGCCATGCTTGGAGGCAGGAAGAGAATAAACTGATCTCTCAGGGTCCCTTCCAGACCTAGGCTTCTCTATAAGTGTAAACTGGAACTTTGAAGATTTTCTAAAGATTTGGTTTCTTTCCACTCTGAGCCATGGGGGAGACCTTTGAGTGTACATAAAGCAATCCAGTTGGCTCCTGGACCCTTTCCTCTCAGCCAGCTTATGAGTACACAGTTTGAGATGACTATTTTAGAGGAGCAGAGGATATTTTGGAAAATTGGAGTGTTCTTAATAGAGAAAAGTCTCTGTGATTTCCAAATTGGAAGTCCAAACACGTAAAAAAGGAGAGAAACCACAGGCTGGCAGGGTGATGCTCAGTGCAAAGTGGATGATCTGAGAGCCACAGGCCTGGTGGGGTCTCTCCTCTGCTGGAGCCCCTGGAGCCTGGCACCCCAAGGAGGCTGGAGCCTCCCAGAAGCAGGCCTGCCCAGGACCCCTGGGCTGCTGCTGTGGCCTGCTTCTTTTCAGGAGGCCCCAGAAACCCTGGCTTTGTTGGTTTGCTTTTTTTGTGCCTGTGGGCTTCTCACAGGAGAAAACAGGCAGTTTTTGAATACCAGTCATCTGGCAAACAAAACTAAGTGTCCTTGGCTGAATGGTGTGGAGTGGACCTGCCAAGGTGTTCCTATGCCACCCGCTGCCCAAGATCAGCCCTGAAGCCGGGGAGGCTGTTCCCAAGGCAAGTTATTTTCTTCCAGAGTTGCTCGCTTCTGTGTTTTTGCACAGAGTGGTTCAGATTTTCTGCTTGTGTCATAGTCTTTCCCACTCACAGACATATTTAGATCTGAGTATGATTTCATTATTTTATTACCAGTCACCAGCTTTAGATAAGTCATTTTTAATTGCACCAGAGAGCTCTGCCCCCACTCTGGCTGCGCTTCATTTCCTGAGTTCTTCTATCCGACAGCTGGCGTCAATAAATGACTGCGGAGTGAGTGGCGGGTGTGGGGCTGCCCATCGCTGGGTTCTGGTGGGTTGGATTTCTGAATGTCAGTCACTGAAGCACATTCTCAAGAGGGCCGCTCGAAGTAAATTCACCTTGCGTGCATTTTGTTTTACATGGCAGATGATAGTTTTCTGATGCGTGTGTTTTTTTTGCCCTAAAATATATTTTAAAAAATGTCACTTGGACCTGACAGATGAAATTCATTTTTGGCATTGTTTTCCCCTAAAAATCCAATGGGACGTCTACGGCATGTTTAGGACGTACAGTTTACATAACTGTAGGCATGTGTAGGGAATATACAGCAAGGCAGGGTTTTCAGTTCTCCTTTCAGACCAGGAATTCTTTGCCTGGTTTGGAGGGGTCCCTGCATGAGGGCGACCGTAACACATGCAGACACTTGGCATACACCTCATTTATCTAATGGTAGAAGCAGCTTGGATGGTGCCTGGGGTTTCCAATCAGAGGGGCTAACTGGCTCTAGAGTAGGGTGTATCCTAACTCCTCAGACCCCCTACTAGGGGAAGATTTTAAATATAATTTGTCAGGATACCATAGTCTCCCCTTATCCACGGTCCAAAAATATCAAATGGAAAATTCCAGAAATAGTTTATAAGTTTAAATTGCGTGCCATTCTGAGAAACGTGATAAAATCTCACACAGTCTCACTCCATCCTGCCTAGGACATGAATCGCCCCTTTGTCCAGGGAGCCACACCGTGTACACTACCCGCCCCTTAGTCAGTAGCCGTCTAGGTTATCAGATCGACTGTCGTGGTACCCCAGTGCTTGTGTTCAGGTAACCCTTATTTCCCTTAATAAGGGCCCCAAGGTGCAAGAGGAGTGATGCTGGCAATTCAGATGTGCCAAAGAGAAGCCAGAAAGTGCTTCCTTTAAGTGAATAGGTGAAAGTTCTCGATTTAATAAGGAAAGAAAAAAAATTGTATGCTGAGGTTGCTGAGATCTAGGGGAAGTTTTACTACAGTATATTGTTATAATTGTTCTACTTTATCATTAGTCATTGTTGTTAATCTCTTACTGTGCTCGTTATAAATTAAACGTTGTCATAGGTACGTATGTATAGGAAAAAGCATAGTATATATAGCGTTCAGTACTGTCGGCGGTTTCAGGCATCCACTGGGGGTCTTGGAACATATCCCCCATGGATAAGGGGGGGCGACTGTCCACAAAACCAGCGTTCATTAGGCAGCTGTCCCTCTGTGTGTGGGGCTGTGCAAAGACCTCGGGCCTCACACTCAGCACGAGACCAGTGTTGATCACCGTCCTCTGCAAATTCAAGGAAGAAGATGGTTTAAATAACCCAGAGATGTCTAGAGCTCTAGGCTTCTCCCATTTGCAGTTTGGTGGACATCTCCTTCCAGAAAGTTGGGAGAGAGCGTGTGTAAAGCACACAGCAGCAAATGAATTAAATTCAGCGCAATGGCACAAACATTGCCCCAGGTTCACAAAACCGTTAGTCACAGCCCTGGCCCTTAAGGAGCAGAGAGATAAGGGAGTACGAGTAACTGCCAATTACCGAACGCTTTCTAACTGAAGACCTAATAATCATGTGAATATTATTATCCTCATTTTACAAATGAATAAATAACACGAGGGTTACACAGGGGGAGAGGTTGCCCGGGACACACAGGCGGGAACTGGTGTTATCAGAATTCAACTGAGATTTACCTAACCTCTGAAGCTGGGCTCATAAGGCCTATACAAGACCGTCCCTCACAGGTAACTGCGAAATGAGGTGGAATGAGGTAGTTACTGTGAGAAAGGAATGAGGTTTTCTGGAGTTCGCACAGGAGGAGCAAATGGGAGGAAACAGAAGCCCCTTCTAAAAAGATGAAGGAGACAGAAGGTAGAGGTGGTTTCTGGGGGGTGTGGAGAAGACCAAGGGGAGAGACTGAAGAGTGGGGAGGGTTGTGGGAACTAAGGAACCCCAGGACTGAAGAAGGTGGAAATCTAGGAGAGTTGGGGGGCCTTGGGGGAGGGCGGAGGAACTAACGGACTAAAGAAGGGGCAGTAGAAAGTGACTAATCGATGGGCCTCAGCCAGTAGATGGCCATTTCAGGGGTTCACAGAGAATCCTTATCAGTAGTAAAGGGTTGAGGAAGGAAATGGAGGTTCATTGAGGTGAAGTTTCTGAGAGCAAAGAGATGATAAAGGAGAAGCCCGTTGGGTTCAACGAACATCAACAGAAACGCACTTCTGCTGGGCCATGCGCTGAGCCAGTCTTTGGGGGCTCAAACATGGACCTTCTCAAGGTGCTCACAGTCCAGTGAAGGCCTAGCTGTCAATCAGGATTTAGGGTTCCCTTCCTGGGGCTCACTCCATTTCAGGGCTGTAACCGCATGTGGGTGATTTT
Source organism: Equus przewalskii (assembly GCF_037783145.1). NCBI lineage: Eukaryota > Metazoa > Chordata > Mammalia > Perissodactyla > Equidae > Equus > Equus przewalskii. The sequence continues at coordinate 12,510,105 of NC_091861.1, read as the reverse complement.
TGTGTATCCAGCTCCGTGCCACATGTCCTGTTACTGACTGCCTGTATCTCTTTTCTCAGGGGAGCTCTATTTCCTGGCCACCTCTTACCCAAGTGCCTTCGCCCCACACGGATCTATTTACAAGTTTGTTGACCCATCAAGGTGAGATTTGATCTCATTTTCTTCTCAGGTGCATATTTATCAGTCCTTATCTCCATGGCAGGTCATAAAACAGTCCTCACCCCCCAAAAATTACCAGAAATTGTCAATGAAGCCAATCTTCACTTTAGTTGAAAAGCAGATTGGGAAAAAAAAAAAATGTGTGAGACAATGCCTCTATAGGAATTATGGAAGATTTGGGAAATGGTCTCCTTGTGGTTGGAAACGAGGATCTTGGGCCTTTTCAGGATGACTAGTCTGGACCTGTGGCTCCTGTTTTTGTTTTTTAAATATGCTTCTGGAAACTTCTGTCTGGGATCCTCTGACAACGGGTGTACACCTCTGACCACCTGAGTAAATACTGCAGCATTATCCTGTGGGTTTGGTCAATGTCTCAGGGTCTTTGGCAAATATCTTAAAGTGTCAGGTTTCTCAGGGTCTCCATCCAACCCTTCCTGGAATTCAGTGGCCACATTTATTCAATTGGTGGACTATGCTGTTTCCTTCTGCTTCTTTGCCGACCTCTCTCAGAGCCTAACCAACCTCCAAATGATCAGGCCAAAGCCACAATACTGGGAAGCTTCCCATTTGTGAGGCTGTTGAGTGTGTGGTCCGTCCCTGCGCCTGGGAGGTGAGGCAGCATAGCCATCTGGAGGGCTCTGGGCAGTGCACTGGGTTTATCTCAAAGCCGGAAATTCTCTCCACGAATCCACCTGAAGATAGACCCATGGAGGAAAACTTCCCTGTGAAGCTTACATTATGCATATCTGGGGTCAGAAGACATTGGGTGAACAGGTCCAGCAGCTGGTCAGGGCTCAGGAGCCAGGCCCAGCTCAGCTCCATTTGGCAACAGGGCTCTCGGTTTCAGTGTTCTCAGAAACTCCTGGAAGAGCCTCAGTGCCTGAGGCTGCGCCCAGGGGGCTCTCCTGAGAGCTGGTGCAGGACTGCCAAGGGGTGAAGCAGGTACTGGGTTGTCCCCACTACTGGGTCTGATCCGTGCATGTCTCCTGTGCTTAGGGCTGGAGCAAACCCAGGGTCTTTAACGCGCTTCAAGCGGCTGATAATGCCTGGGTGGGGGTTCTGCTCTTTCCACGAACAGTTTCCTGTATGAATTTATTTTCCTTTCCTTTGACAGTTTCCTGATTTAGTTGGGGGATAATTTAGACCCTCTATCACAAGAGCAGCCATGAGAGGTCACTCATAAAGCATCCGTAAAGCCTGTTTCTCACTGAGGTCATCCTTCCGCATTCACCTTTCTTTCAAGTTGACCTGGATTGAGTTCTCTGTGGACCAAGCTCTATGTTAGGTGCTGTACATGCAGGCTCTCATTTAACACTGACAGCATCCCAGCGAGGCAGATCAGACCCTCAACCTACAGATGAGGTGACTGAGCCTAGATCACTTAAATCACTTGCCCGAGGAACAGCCAGTAAGAGTGGGCCGATGATAGGAACTCAGTTCTCTTTGTGGGTCAAAGTCATTTCACCTCCTCCCATTCAGTTTGGTTATAATTACATTGAATTGTACAGACTTCCTTTAAGCTTCTGTAGCAGCGGACCCAGATTCTGCTCTGCCTGCTTAGTCTCTGCACTAAACGCACCCACCCCAGCATTCTGAGGAGCAGTGGATTTATGTATGAGTTTTTCCCTTCCATCTTTTCCTCCCGCTCTTCTTTTAGATTCACAGACCCTGGAGTCTGGGTTTGAATCTTGGCTTTGCCACCAACGAGCTGTGTGACCTTGTGTCTCTTTCTTAACCTTTGTGTGCCTCAGTTTCTCCTCTGTAAAATGAGGATAACAATAGCACCCACCTCACAGAGTTATTGGAAGATTCAGTGAATTATATTTATAAAGTGTTAGTACAGTACCTAAGCGCTATAAAAGTGTTCGTTAAATAAATAAAATTACTTTTTTTTTCACCCAGGATGGGGGTGATGGCAACGAGAGACAGAGTTGGAGCAAGGCAGAGGAGGTGGCAGTGGGGACTGGTGGGGAAGTTCCAGCTCTGCTCTGAATAGTGGGAGCACTCCTGGTCTCCAAGTTCCCTTTATTTCGGAAGATGTGCCCAAGGGACAGCAGTTTGAGAATTAGTATACTACTAGGCAGAGGGGCTGGCATTACATAAGTACATAATTAAGGGGCTGTGCCTTGAGTTCTTGAAGGGATTCTCTTGAAAGGGAATCACCACCACCACCATCATCATCATCATCATCATCGTATCATCATCATCATATCATCATCATCACCATCATATCATCATCATCATCATCGTATCATCATCATCATCATCATCATATCATCATCATCATCATTGTATCATCATATGATGATGATGATCATCATCATCTCTGGAGTACTTGTTATGTGCTGGGCACTTTCCCAAGTGTTTTTTTTTTTTAAATCTCATTAAAACATTTGTTTAAAGCGATTTATCAGTCACTTCTGGTGTGCCAAGTACACAGCTCTCATTTAATCTTCACCACCTCCCTGCAAGCACGCGTACTATTATGTTTTCTATTTTATAGATGCAGAAATGGAAACTTAGCAAGGTTTACTTGCCCATGGACCCCAGGATTTGAACCCAGTTCTATCAGTCACCCTGCCCATACCCCTAACCCCCTCACGACCCTGTCTGCCAAGGGCCTGCCGTGTCCCTGTGATGTCCGTGCCCTTTCTCCTCTCCATCTGAGCTCATCGCATATTTCCTGCTACATCTCTCCCACCCCATGGATAACGGAGGGCTGAACGCAATTCTCGCAAATGTATGCCTTCCGGTGACCTTGATTTCCTGGTTTCATCTTGAAGGTCTTGTGTCCTCACTTTTCCTATCTGTTTTCAGGCGAGCACCGCCAGGCAAGTGCAAGTACAAGCCGGTGCCGGTGAATACCAAGAGCAAGCGGGTCCAGTTCAGGCCGCTTGCCAGTGAGTCCACCTCTGTGTTAGGCTCAGGCCTCGGTGTGGAGATGCGGGCCCAGTGCCCTCTGCAAACCTGCTAGGATCCCCCCGGTGGGAGGTGTTCGTTTCTTACCTGAGGCTTACCCTCTGCACGAGCACCGTAACTCGTGCCTCGGTCTGCACTTCTCTGCACATAGAGCGAGTGGGGGCACCCTGCTTCCACGGTGACCCGCTGTCCTCTATTCACTCATTCAGTCCACTATCATGTGCTCCTTCATGCACTTGGATCATTCATTTAGTACAGACTTTGCAGCAGTGGCTGTGCTGAATCTTGGGGATGCAGCAGGGAATCTGACCTGTAGGAGTTCAGAGTCAAAGAGAGCCAGGCGGGTACTGCGGCAAATAAAGAAACAGATATGGCTCGGCAGTTCTGGTCTGGAAGGATGTCTGGGGGCCTGGGAAGGCCCCTAGAGTGAGGACTTCTTCCTCAGGGTAGGGTGGGAGTCAGGAGAGACTTACAGAGGCGGGTACTCTCTTAAGGGGGCTATTCCAGAGTTACGACTCACTGGAGTGACCCAATTAAAAAAGTAATATTTAGATCAAGACCAGAAAGGGAATTAAAAAATATTAATTTCAAAGGAATTTATATCAAAGAACCCTCATGCAGTCATAGGTTTCCTGGATGGTGCTTTAATTAGAGGTACAGGATTTCTATTTCTCACTAATTAAATGCTTGTTTCCCAGAGACGGTCTTGGACTTACTAAAGGAGCAATCAGAGAAAGCTGCTAGAAGATTCTCCAATGCAACTTCAGCTTCCCGTCCAGACCGGGCCTCACCTCGGAAAGGCTCCTCCAGGAAGCCGGCTTCTCCCACAAGACGCAGGAAGATGTTTCCAGGGCCTGGTGCAAAGAAGAGAGCCAGAGTGTGGTCCCCAGGCCCCCAGGGGAAGAGGAAGAAGAGCGAGAAGCCCCGCAGTGGCAGGCTGAGCCAGTCGGCCCAGCGCAGGCGAGCTGGCAGAAGTGTCCCTTGGCCATTTCTGTCAAGGTGGCCAACCAGGGGACGTGCGAGGGGAGGACCACCCCGCCCTGCGGAAGCTGCGGCTGCTGAAGCGGGACCTTAGATGTGTGGGAAGCCGGGGTGGAGGCGGGGGCGGTCGGAGAGAACTTGGCTTAGGGCTGCTGTGGTTGTCCTCTCCCGGGCTATCTTGCTATCTCAACGGATGCTCTTTGTCTGCTTCTACGGGGAGACCAAACCCCACGTGGCCAGGGCACCTGGCTGATTGTATGCACTAGTCTGTAAACCTGCACATCTCTATTTTGTTTTGTAAATGCCTATGACCTAAGGGAATAAATCAACTCTTGCTCAAACGGACCCGTCTCCTTTGATCTCCTGGATGTTTGTCTGGCATTAAGAAATCTGGCGTGCCTCACCGGTTTGCCTAACAACCGTAGTTCACTCTTATGTGTCATCCTGGGTCTAAGAGGAGGCCTGTAGTGACAGGGTTCCAAGGAAAGTCCCTCTTTCCTGGTCATCTCCTTTGCCCCAGGCTGAATAAGGGCAGGTTCTGTCCCTCCAGGGCCCACTATTTTGCCCTGGCAAATAGCAAGTTAAATGTATTTACATTTCAAGCACCTGTTATGTGCCAAGTTTATACACATTATCTGAAACCTCAAACCCTTGCTTCTCATGCGTAGCCACATAACCTTTGTTGAAGAGGAGGCAAGCGAGGCCTTTCGAGGACAGCGACTTGCCCTTGACCACGGCAGCAAGGGAACAGGGAAACCTGGAGCTGGACTTGAACGAATGGCCTTGTCAATCTCCTGTGCACCTGCCTCCCTCGAGGGCCCTCGAGGGGGGTTTGGTGGCTTTTAACCAGGTATCTGAGGAAGGAAAGAGCTAAGAGAGGAAATGATCGTGTCTTCAAGAAGTTCTCCACATCCCGATAGCATCCAGAACAGCGTAGGCAACTTGATTTAAGGAGAACAAAAACATAAAATGCCAGGGTTGTAAGGACTTTTAGGGGTCATGTGATCTCTGCTTTAGTACGGTGGGACATGCCCTGGACAGATTCTTCAGACTTCCAAAGAAACAGACTCTATTTGTTTCTTTAGCCATCTCCATATGTAGGGTACCCTAACCTAACCGGATCTCAATCCATCAAACCTCTCTTCAATTCTTCTTCTCTTGTTTTGTGTTGATGAAAGATGCAAAACACCGCTCATCATTTTCTGAAGACTGGTTTTGGATCATCTTTGAGCCTCATCCTTTGCTCTTCCCCATGGTTTTTTTTTTTTTTTTTTTTTTTTTACCTTTGCCTACCTTTGTAACCCTTCCAAACACTTTCTAGGATAGAAATGAACTTCAGGATCTAACTCTGACATTTTACACTTTTGGCTTCTTCGCAGATGAAGACGTCACCGTCAAAGTAGGAGGAATTACAGCCTGGATCGTTTTGTTGAAAGATGGCTGAAAATCCTGGGTCAGTTCACAGAGATTAGATCCGACCTCTGGACCAAATATTTTAGCTCACTCTGCCTTATTTTTCCTGTACAATTTTCCTGCAAAGAAGTCTGGCTTGGAAGTATTTTGAGCACTGAGGGAAAGGTACTCAGAATTCACGTATCACAATAAAGGAGCACATCCATCAATTTCAAGGCCTTCTTAACACAGATTTCGAATAGGAGGTTAGTGGGTCTAGAGAAGGGAACTGGCGGGTACCCCTGAAATGCTGGGAAACTTGGAGAGAGGCAGGGCATTCCTCTCTGGCAAAGTGGCTTTATTTTCTGGAAAATGGCTGGCGATGCCCGTGAGCTTTTATGAAAGGGCTAGGACAGTGAGAAACAATCACTAGGTCACAGCCAAAGTGTATTCTGCTTCCTTAGAGCCTAAGGTGTTGAGAAGTTCAGCAAAATACACACACGCATGTGCTAGCTCTTTTTAGAGACTGGCCGGAGGAGGGCGAAGAGGGAGGAAGGACCAGGACTGGTCATGGCTGGAGGGAGATGGACCTGGAATGCTTCAAAGGCATCTTTTTCTTACTATTACTTGATGACCAAGTGACCCAGAGTCAGCAGTCTGGGTATTAAGGTATTGGAGAATCTGAAATGGCTTTGCAAAAAGGCATTCAGTGTCAATGAAGTGCTCACCCTTATGTGACAATTGTGGGTATTTTTCTTGCATCAATGGGGCCTATATCCTCAAGGCGCTCTGCGCACTTCACCTCCACAGCATTCCTAGTAGCAGATATCCTGAGCACAGAAGGGCGGAATAAGCAACAAAAGTACGAGTTTCTTTTTCCAGAGCTACAATCTTGTAAGCCAAGATAGAAAGTCTTAGTTGCATCACTCCCAAAGCGAACCCAACTGAAGACATCCGTTCTCTTGCTCCCTGTGGAGTTTAAGATTCTATTGGGGAGATATTTAATTCCATCTCGACCCACGCCATGCTTACTGCTTGCCAGGCACAGTCCTGGCTCCGGGAGACCCAGAGACCAAAGACACTCTCTCTGCCCATCAGTTTATCTGGTACAAGAACAGGTTAAGAATTAACTTGAACTCAAGGCCACAGGACTCTGGCTCCCTAAACCTGCACCACCCCACAGAAATATGAGAGCTGCAAATGGGAGCCACAGATGAAATTTAAAATTTTCTAGTAGCCACATTAAAGGAATTGGTGAAATTAATGTCATTATATATGTTACTGAATCCACTCTACAACATTATCATTTCAACATGTAATCAATTAAAAAACCACGAATGGGATAGTTTACATTCTTTCTTGGGTACTAAATTCTGTAAATCCAATGTGTATATCACTCTTTCCACACATCTCAGTCCCATTAGCCACATTTCAGGCCCTTGGTGGCCACATGTGGCTAGCGGCTAATTTACAGAGAAGCCTTCATCAAGCGCTAGCCCTGAGATAGGGGGAAAGACGTCCCGGGTGGGGAAAATTCACGTGTTCAGAAAAGACTCTCGTGACTCCGTACTGCAGTCACGCGGCTTTCGGGAATCCAGGAAAAATCCGGAGAAATGAGAGCGGCTGCACACGCTGGCTTCCCATGCAGCCCGGGGCTGTTGATTTTTGGGAGTCGCTCTCCCTCCCTTTCCAAGGGGCAGGACCTTGGAGCCGGGCGGGGCTCGGAGGCCCGGCTGCCACGTGGCAGCCGCAGCGCGGGCTCCCGGCCAGGCCATGCTGGCCACCTCTGGGCCTGGAACTGCGTCGGGACGCGCACCCGTCGGTCTCCGGGGAGGCGAGAGGGAGCCTGTGTCAGAGCGCCACCCGCTGGCCGCGCGGCCACACTGCAGGCCCCCCGCCCGTTCCGCCCGCTGTCCAGCCGCGGCGAGCGCCGCCCGGCCGCTCTCTGCGGTTCAGCGCTGGGTGTCTGCGGAGCGTTGCAAACGAGTCCGCGCAGGACGCGCCTCCCTTTCCGGTGCTCGGGCCGCAGGTCGGGGGAGCATTGGGGTCGCCGAGGATCCCTTTCGTTTTTTTCTTTTTCCTGCTCTTTGTTGCTTTCCAGGATTTTCTCTTCCGGGTCACTTCTAAAGCACATTAAGGATACCCCTCATTTGCATTTCAGGAGGAGTGATTTTTAAGCCTACCAGAAGTAGTGTTTTCAGAAATCACTTTTCCAAGTTGGGGTCTCTATTCCGTATATTAAACAGGATAATTTAGAAAAAGCTAGGATCGACGAGAGGCCCCAGCGAGGATCGAACTCGCGACCCCTGGTTTACAAGACCAGTGCTCTAACCACTGAGCTATGGAGCCTGCTTGTTACCCTGACCGCTATAAATCAAGGACATTGGAGGCAAAATTGCTTTAGCCGGCAGTCTGTGAAAATAACTGACCCAATGCATCTATTTTCAATGGTAAAGACTATGGAGTGCCAGAGAAAAATGCCTACAATCTGCTAAGCTGAAAAAAAACCGGGACTTCAAAACGTATGTTCGTCATTACAGAACGCTAAATCATAATCTACGGTCAGTTATGCAGACACAGGGCTGGAAGAAAAAGGGCACAAAGGAAATCATGTTCTGATCATATTATGAGTGGTACATTTACGTCTCAACAAAGCCTCCAACCTATTGTTTATACGACAAATTGCATCAAGTTGAGTACTTATAAGGAAGTCGTGGTTCTCATAAATTAAATGTTATTGATATTAGATGAATTAATTGAACACATTTTTATTGAGTACTCACTGCTGGACACTGGCGATACAGTGAGTGAGTAAAGCTCTGTCCCCACTCTTTTTTTAATGATTGGGATCAGGAAACGATGCCTCATTCTCTTGTTTGATGAACTATTTACTGAAGGAAGGAAGTTATGGCCACAGCATGACCCATAACTGCATGAAGGAGCCGATGAGGATCCTGCGCTCCCAGTGGGCTGCAGGCCTCTCTTCCTCACCTTCTTTCAGCGTCTGCTCCCATTGACTTTCTCAAGCAGACCCTTCCTGACCTTCTATTTAAAGCTGCACCATCCTCCTTGTCCCATCCCTTTTACCCAATACTACTTAACATTCTTTCCTGCTGAATAATGTGCTTATTATGTTTGTTGTTCTTTTTCTGTCTCCTTGTTAGAATGTCAGCTCTTTGAGGCCGGGGGTTTTTCTTTTATTCCCTGCTGTGTTCCCAGCACCTAGAATAGCTAGTATGAAGCACACAGTAGGTCCTCAATAAAATGCTGAATGCATGACTTCAGTGAGGATGTTCATTTGTAAGCCGGGAGACATGAGGGAAGTGCTGTGCAGCTGGCTTCTCAGGGTTCTCCCTCACTTCCGCTTCCACTGCCTCCCCATCCAAGCTGGAATTTTCTAACACCCTGTAGTTTCCTTGGCCTGTCTGGTTTTCTTATTGTCCTGCTTCCCCCGCCCCTTGTCCTGAGATTTCCCATCCTGGTGCCTGGCTTTCCTCCTCCTTCCTCTGCTCCAGCAGCCTGCCGGCCCTACTCCCTACACTCAGGATGAAGGCCAAACTCCTCGGTTGGTTTCCTTTTTTGCATGCAAACTTTTCCTCCCCTCAAGCTGACCTAGCAAGCACCTTCATTTCTCATTTTACTGTTTCTTCTGCCTGTAACATCTGAGCCTGATTTTCATCTCCCTTGTCATCTTGCCAAGAGCTTCCAAAGCTGGTTTATTTTCCACCTCAGAGGTGATTTGGAGGATTGTGCTAGTTTTCTAGGGCTGCACGAACGAAGTACCACACGTGGGGGCTTAAACAACAGAGATGTGTTGCCTCACGATTCCACAGGCCGCGGGGCCACATTCAAGGTGTGGGCAGCGTGCTTCCCTTTGGAAGGCTCTGAGGGGAAAAAAAACCCACTCCAGCCTCTCTCCTTGGCATGTAGATGGCTGTCTTCTCCCTGTGTGTCTTCACATCATCCTTCCTCTCTGTGTGTCCATTTCTGTGTTCAAAATCCCCCTTTTTATAAGGACACCAGTTATACTGGGTTAGGACTAATAAATAAACAACAAGCAATAGTATATATTGGGGTATAGGAGGGGACCATTTGGTTTAAAACTAATTTGGCCTGACCTTGTTTTTCGTGACGTGGCCTGACGTGGCCGTTGAGCATGCATTGTACATATGCTTTAAATATTTACTATGTCTCAAAGATAAGAATCTCTGAAAGATAGGGATGGATCTGCCCCCATATTGGCATTTCTTTAAGGATGAGCATCTCTCCCTAAACTAAGGATTAATTACTGACCTGCTGTGGTCACCTTGTGACCACCCACCTGCCGAGTTCACCCATCTGCTGTGCCAGCAAAGCAATCTCGTGGCCACCGTCAAAGGGACATTCCTGTCATATGTGATATGTGCTCTTTGTTCCAAGATGGAGTATAACCATTCTGTGCACCCCACTTCTTTGATGCCCCTCCTTCCTTGGGGAAGGAAGGCCCCGGGCTAGTCCTCAGATCTGGCTCACAATAAGCTTTCCCCAGTTTAGAGTTGCACATTGACTGGATTATCTGTGTTGACAGGACCCACCGGAGAGATCTCCCTTTAACTTGATTACCTCTGTAAAGACTGTCTCCACGGAGGTCACACTCTGAAGTACTGGGGGTTAGGACACATATGTAAATTCTTTGAGGGGACACAATTTAATCCAAAACAAGGAGGTCAGGCATTCAGTTAAGGCGGAAGCAAGGTGCCCTTCCATTCCTTTGAGCCTGTGCTACGAGGAGATGCTCCCCAGTCATTTTCATTTGCCCTTCATCCGCCACCTGATGAACCCCCAGCACCTCCCAGCAGGAGGTGGGATGTGATAGAAAAATGGGATCTCTCCTCTTCTCCATACTAACTTCTGAAGTGGGGGCTAAAGAACATACAGGTGGAAGGACAAGACGAAAGAAAGATAAGAAGGGTGGACATCTTGTCAAGACTAATTTGCTCATAAGGAGCGTGGCATTAGAACAAGTCTGGGAGGGCTCTACATTTCATTTTGTGTCCCTTCTTCCTCTTCCTCCCCTCCGCCAAGCCCTAGCCCAAGCCCTTTCACCACCTGTAAAATGGAGGTGATAACTGAGGCTCTATCTCAGAGCAGTTAGGAAGATTCAACACAATAAAGAGCTTGAAAGCACTAGGAGATCCTGACGTGCCAGAAACTGACACAATCGGGATTGTTCTTCACGGGCTGAGCGCTTCCTTCCAGTCTGTGGTTGACTGGAGCAGGAAATCTGGGGAGAGATTCCAGCTTGCCTCACTGTGAGGAGGGAAGGCATCCCCCGTTCAGGTTGGCTGGAGGGAGAGGAGGTGATGGAAGGATGGAAGGATGAGAAGAGGATAGAAAATAGAAGTCCCCACCACGTCTCTTGGCCGTTCTATGTGTTCTTCTCGCTTTAAGGTGACGATTTCCTTTGCTGGCCCACCGCCTTCACTCTCTCCTTTCTGAATGCCCTGCAGCCCAAGGATGGAGGAGAAGCAGGATCAGCCTGAATGGCTCTCCCACCCCCTCGGGGCAGCAGCTCTCCTAAGCTTTCCTCGGAATCCCTGTCTTCTCCTGCTGGGAGTGGGTCTTATCCTGTCCCGTCCAAAGTCAGTCTCAAGGTCAGAGGCTGTGTCCTTTTGAGGACAAGGAAGCTGTGGCCCGGGGAGGGGAGGGGGCTGGCACCAGATCGCGCAGGGAAGCCACCTTTCATGTGGCTGTGGGACTTTCCCATGGCTTTTGTTTCCCATTCTGAAAGTTGGTCATGGAAAGTTAAAAAACAAAACAAAACAATAGATAAACCAACAAAGCACAAACACACACAAAACCCAGCCAGCCGACCAACCAAAAACAGAGGGGCTTCCTGAATTTCTCCAAGTTGAAAGGTGGGCTCTGTCGTGGGGACTTGGGGGCCAGGGAGGGAGGGAGGCGGGTGGAGGGTCCTCACTCGGATCTGGTCCTTCCTTATACCCACTGATAACTGAGCTAGAGGTGGAGGAGGGAGAGGACCCCCTATACTGCAGAAGCCGAGGGCACCAATGGAGGGAAGAGCGATGCTAAAGCAGAGGAAGGCAGGAAGCCGAGGGTGCTGTCCACGGTTGCTTCACAACCCAACACGTATTCACATGCGGAGGTGACAGCGGTTAGGAAATGTGGCCCCTGCTTCAGGAAACATAGAGCGTAGTTTGTCCAGGCACAGGGGATTCAAAATGGACAAGCGGTGGGTAATCCCCACCTTCCAGGCTTCCATTAGTGTTAGAGAGGAGGGATGAGCACCCGAGTGTGGCACAACGTTGTTGGTGTCCAGTGAGCTGTGTAGGGAGGCCAATAGGAACCCAGGACACAGGAGGGGCTCAGACTCTGGGATTAGGGGGTCAGGGGCTCTGGTCCCAGCTGACCCTCTCTTCCCGTTTGCTTGGATCCTCGGTGGGAGGGGCTGTGGTGTCCTCCAGAATGACCCAGGGCACATGGTCTTTCCCACCACCCCAGATGGTGAACCTTAGGGCCTTAGGCAGCGGGTGGGCAGCGTCTGACCTCCTGGGGGCAGCTCAATAGTGAATGCCCCCTGCTTATGTGGGCCCAATGGAACACGCCCACTTATTAAAGTCATTGTAACAAACTTCAGCTCCTGGATATTGTCCTATCCCACACCCAGTAGTCCTCTCTTGGGTAGGTCTTTAATCAGATTACTGGACTTTTGGGTGGAATTGATGGAAGGGCTTCAATTCTGAGTCTGGAGATCGTTGTGCACCAGCTGTGCAGGGACATCATTGGGTCAGGGTGCACGGCCAGTTAGCACTGGGGCCAGGGCTGCTGGTGTTTACGTTGTTCTGGGAGGGAGGAATCTGGAGGGGTGAAGACTGAAGAGAAGGATGGAGAAAGGGCACCCCTAGCCCCAGCACCTTGAAAGCTGGCTCGCAGAACTAATTTACTAGCTCAGACAAAGTTTCATTTGGGGGGCCTCCCTGAGCCTTGTGTCTGTTCACGAGCTGCTGGGCCAACAAAGACTAATTCATCCAGGGGAGGTGAGGGCTGATAACTTCCAGATCAAAATACAGGGGACCTTGGGGCTGGCCCGGTGGTGTGGTGGTTAAGTTCGTGTGCTCTGCTTCGGTGGCCTGGGGTTCACTGGTTTGGACCCCAGCGTGGACTGATGCACAACTCATCAACCATGCTGTGGCAGTGTCTCACATACAAAATAGAGGAAGGTTGGAATGGATGTTAGCTCAGTGACAATCTTTCTTGAGCAAAAAGAGGAAGATTGGCAACAGATGTTAGCTCAGGGCCAATCTTCCTCACCAAAAAAAAAAAAAAAAAGAAAACCCCTTCAACCAAACCAGAAAAAATAAAAAATACAGGAGGCCAGGCAGGGCGGTAGAAAGATCATGGATTTTGGGTCTGGTAGACCTCAGTTGGAATCTGGAGACACTTGGAGACACCTGTGCTGGTCACCTTTCACTGAACTGCAGAGGGTGACAGGCTGCATCCTGGCTTAGCTTCGCCTTCAGTGTCAGAAGGATCTGGTTCCCAACCCAGCTCTGCCCCTTGCTGGCCGCACTGAAGTTGTCTTAACTTTTGAGGCTCCGGTTCTTCCCCTGCACAGAGGGGCTGGAGGGGATGTACTTCCCAGGGTGGTTGTGAGGAAATAATGTGATGCCGGCCTCACCTCCCCTGCAGGCACTGGCCACCTGGACCTGCGCGCCTGGTCTGCTTTCTTCATTCCCTCCGATCGTGGCAGAGGAGCTGGACCTCACCCCAAAGATGGCCAATCCCTCCCCATTTCTGGCCTCTTCGGGAACCCTGCAGGACCCATTATGTCCTTTACCCCTTGAACAGTCAGCCTGTCACTCCCCACTGGACTCCTCCATCAGCTTTTAACATGCCCAAGTCTCTCCCACAGAAACTGTAAAAAAATAAAATAAAATTTAAAAAACCCTCCATCCCCTCCAGTGCGTTGTCTTTGGTGGGTCTCTCCCTTCCTCATCTCCCACTCACTCAACACACCATCCGTCTTCTGCCCCGACAGCTGCGCTGAAATGACCCTCATAGGCCTCCACGTGGACAAGACCTTGGTGTCTTGGCAGCACATGACCCCGCTGACTGCTTTCTCCTCCTTCAACACTCTCTCTGTGCCCCTCATGGCCCACACTCCCGAGAGTCCGTCCAGCTCCCCGGAGCCCATTTCCCGGCCGTGTTCACAGACTCACCCTCCGCTGGGTGAGGTGAAGCGCACAGGCACACGGGGGCCAGCCTGCCGGCGTCTGAATTCTGGTTCTTCTCCGCTAGTTTGCGACCCTGTGGTGAGCCAACCAGATGTGGTCCCTGTCCTGGCAGAGCTCATGGCCCAGAGGAGGAACGGCCATTATCCAGACGATTGGAGGAACCATGGGGACCAAGGCCCAGGAAAGAAACAGCGAATACAGACAACTCAGTTTCCTCATCTGTAACACAAGGATGATGATGATGGTGATGATGACAATGACGGCAATGATGGCAACAATCCCATCTCATGTGAGTACTTGGGAGGAATAAATGAAACGATGCACGTAAATACTTTCCCCGGAACCTGGCATCTGGGGAGCACTTAATGATGTAAATTACTTCCATTACTAGTTGTACCTAAAAGTACTCTGTGAAGCCCTCCTGTTGTAGATGGGTTGCTCACCGAAATCGGGGGCCAGGAGGCAGAGGAAGGGATGAAGAGCGTGGGTTTCATAGGGCCCGAAGCCCCATTTCTGTAGCCACAGCTCCTGTCAGGCACCTCCTGAGTGAGATGTTATCACTCTCCTTTGGGGCCAAACAGGAGGCAGTGAGTCATGTCCAGAAAGGAGACTCTCCCACCCCCTGGAAGACCATGGATTAGAATTAACCTTATTAAAGTGAGACAGGGCAAGCGCTCAACGAGGCCAGGCAGAGGACAGTCTTTCAGTCAACACAGCTGTCTTCTGTCATGTTCCCTGCTCCTTGCAGCCTTTTGTAGAGGTTTCCAACCCCCAGCTCCCACCGGAGAGTGGGGTGGGGTTTCCGTACCTTTGGTTGGTAGCCTGAAATGCTGGAAATGGTCAGTTCAGGGGCTGGAGGGCAGTTGAGACACTGAAGGAGTCCCCAGGAAACCGTTCAAGGCTTTTGGGACGCTATTCTGAGACAGAACCCAGCCACCCCGCTGAACAGCTCTTGTGCGTCGGAGGATCCTCTTGGGCCGTGGAAGGGAGAGAGCAAGACCTCTAGTCTAAGCGTTTTTGGGCCCTCAGGTAGATACACAGAACTTGAGAGTCTTGCACTTCATCTGGTCCCATGAGCCTCCATTCTGGCTGCACATTAGAGTTACGTGGGGAAAGGTAACATTAAAAAATGTCACTGCCCAGGCTCCAGAAATTCTGGGTTAGTTGGTTTGGCGTGAGGCCTAGGCATTCCGTTTTAAACGCTTCCCACGTGACTTCAGGGTGCAGCAGGGTTGAAAGTCTGATCTAACCAATCCTTTTTATCTTGTAGACGAGTAGAGACTTCGAGAGCTTAAATAATTGACCCCAAATAAAGGCCATACAGTCAGTTACTGGCCACAGGTTCTGAACGCAGACCCGGGGCTCTCTCCTGCAGCCAGCTCTCCTCAGCACTAATGCTTTGGACTGATCCTCTTACAGAGAATGGCTATGGTGTTTATGCCTTTAAATCTAAATCTGGATATAGCATTTGGATAGTGCTAACATACTCCAGAAGGACTGTTAAGAATGAAGACTGTTCCAGAAACATTTGTGATCTGTGGTCCCAGGATCTGGAACTGGTGATGAGCTCAGGTTTTGGAGTCACAAAAGCCTGATTTTAGATGGAAACTCTGCCACTACCCTCTGTGTGACCTTGGCCGTGTTACCTAACATCTCTGAGCTTCAGTTTCTTTTCTTTCTTTCTTTCTTTTTTTTTTGAGGAAGATTGGCCCTAAGCGACCATCTGTGCTGATCTTCCTCTATTTTATGTGGGATGCCGCCACAGAGTGGCTTGACAAGCAGTGCTGGGTCTGTGCCTGGGATCTGGGCCCACAAACCTGGGGCTGCTGAAGTGGAATGTGCGAACTTAACCACTCTACCACCAGGCCAGCCCCTGAGCTTCCGTTTCTTCATCTCTGATGTAAATATTCCCTCAGAGAGTCAATACAGACTGGTTACTTGGTTGTGGAGATTAAATATGATAATGTCATGAAGCTCGGAGCACATAATTTGTGCCTTTTAAATGGCAGCAGTGGTAACAGTGATTATTATTAGTATTATTATTTTTGTATTTCTTCGTACTTGCCTTCTAGAGTAGGGGATTTGCACCCCCAGGGCACATTTGGCACTGTCTAGAGATATTTTGATCATCATAGCGGAGGAAGAGGGAAGCTACTGGCATCTTGTGATGCTGGTAAACATTCATGGTGCACAGGACAGTCCCCGAGGCAAAGAGTTATCCAACCCAATGGTGCCGAGGTTGGAAACGGCTATTATTCAGATAATTGGTGGAATCATGAGGACCAAGGCTGAGGAATAGGAACAGTGAAGGCAGACAACTCAGTTTCCTCATTTGTAAAACGGGGATGATGATGATGGTGATGATGATGATGATGATGATGATGATGATGATGATAGCAATAATACCACCTCGTGTGGGTACCCGCTCTAGACATCTGAAAAGAATTGGGAGCTTGAAGGCCAGAGCTGTTGGGTGGCAATAGGACAATGGCTCTCGGTTTTTGCTGCGTCCAGAAGGCACAGGGACTGTGAGTTTAGGGACTGTGAATGGCCCCATCTCTACTCTCAGCTGGCACAGAGGAAGAACTTTCCACCTCTTTCCGTGTGAGTTCCTGTGGCCACCTGCAGGTTGCGATTTATACTTCTTAGAGGTGCTGTGAGGGTAATTCGGCCCCGGCAGCCTAGAGACGCTGGTAGGAAAGGCTAAATAAAGCCAAGACGATTGCATCAGGTCCCACGGGAGGGTTGTCTTTCTTCACGGTTGTGCTTGGGCACCTGAGAGTTGCCTTAGCTCCCCTCTTTCATGAGCTCATCATTTATAAATGACAGCCACCCAAGCTGGAAGGATGACACAGAGTTGGCAAGTGGAAAACTTATTCGGTTTTCTCGCTGGAGCCTTGTGTCTTAACTTATTTGTCTTGAAAATAAGAGAAATATAATACTGCCAGGCAAGCTCTGTTATGTGAGAAGAGAAGAATGCGCGTAAGCAGTTTGGGGAGCGCAGAACTCTGTCAAGGTTACCGCCATGGTTTATTTTGGCTGCAGTTGAGCGAGTGGGCACTAGGGGGCGCTGTGTCATCACTCGAGAGGAAGCTCTGCCCTCCACGTAAATTATTCACGCGTCTTGGAGTACCTACACCCCAGAGTGAAAAATATAGTAACAGGAAAGATTTAGTTCTTAAAATAAGTCAGCAGCCCAGTGAAGCAAATACTACCATGGCAGGTACATTTTCTTGCTTGAACTGACGGAAAAGGGCATTGACTGCCTCCAGGCATCTGGCTACAGATATCAAAGGATAAAAATACACAATTAAATGAAACCACGCAGCAGGCCTGGCCTCAGAAGAGAATGAGGACCAGCTGGGCTCAGCCATAGGCCTGGGATCCGGCACCGATGTTCCTCGGTAATGACTGTTGCATAAATGGGCAGTTGTCACATGGAGACGCTTTAAATTGTCTGGTTGGCTCTTCCTGAATGATGAGGGGCCTGGCCCCACACTTAGGCAGCGACGGCCACCTTTCTGAGCCTCACTGGGCATCGGGATCCCTTTTCTTACCTGGGCAGAGGGTAGGCAAAGTGAAGACCTCAGCAGGCAGTGGCCTTTGCTGTAGCAGGCTCCATGGGGCTCTAACCCAGTTGTAAGGGGGTTTGGACACACAGGCTCCGATGCAAGTTCATAGTCGTCTCGCTGCTCATCTCCACACTCTGTAGACAAAGCCCCAGGTGGGTCAGTGCTCCAGAAAGGGAGGGAGGCACAGGGGAGAGAGGGTGACTTTGGGTCCGATAGTGCCTGCTCTGCCACCAAATAGCTCTTTGACCTTGGAAATGTCATTTCACTGAAGCCTCAGTGCTCCCATCCGTAAAACATAGATAAAATGGGCAGGAAGTTTGCATGAGAGCCCGAGCTGCTCCAGATGAGTCCACATTTCTCGCAAACTGAGCAGGCTTGAAGCAAAGTGGCCAGACAGCCACACGTGATGTGGGAGGAAGTGTGAGACCCAGAAGAGGGGCCTCGAAGGGAGACAGGCAGAGGCCTTTCTCACCACCTTACTCCCCTTTTCAGTTCTGCCCAGACTTGGTCCCAAACCATGCTGAAGAAATTGTTACGGTTTATTCTCTGTTCTTCAGTGTCTTGACTTATGTTAATGTAAAAGCCATCACAGATGGAGCTACAGCATAAGACTAGCACCTTAGGACATTAGTTCGTCCCACTGATGCTGAAAGGTGAGTGTTATCACACACGGGTACCTATGAGGAAATGGAGGCAAATCATTGCCGAAAGCCCCAGGGCAGGGGGTGGTGGAGTCAGAAGGCTGACTCAGGTCTATCTGAGAAAGCAGGTGGCCAGGAGACTCAACTGCCCCATATGAGAAGCAGAGGTTCTGCCCTTTTCCTCCAATTATAAGGTGCATAGAGGCTGCCTGGGAAAGAATATGCAATGAGTTCTTGTTCAATCATTAGTGGTACTTCAAAGGACATACAGACACACACATACACTCTTCCACGCAGGTGCACAGCTATATTTTTATCCTGAGTTGCACACGTTCATCATGTTATAAATAGCCGTGAACTCAACTGAGTGTCCCACAGGTGGCTCTCCTAATGGCCAGTTAAGAAATTTGCCAGCAAGCAAGGGAGATGTAAGCCTGCTGGTCCAGGCCTGACTGAGTGAGTCTGTCTTCCACCATTTGGTTTAGAACAGGCCAGATCCCCTAACCACTAGGCTATAGAACCAGGGCTGTCTGGGCCAATGACTCTTTCAGGCTGAACCCTCACCTTCCTGCAGTGGCAAAGTGGAGGACAGTCTCCAGCACCCTTCTGAGGTCATACGTTTGGGTTAAAAATGGTTCTTGAAGTAGCTCTGATTTCCAACTTGTTAGCATCTCTCTGCCTCCCAAACCTTGTTTCAGACCTCCTTAGAGTCAAACACCACCTTGTCTTTGCCTTGTCCAAAGAACCAAGACTCCCGGAGCAGAATCTTTGAGCTTCGGAATGTAGAGTCCATTTGCCAACTTTGCCTGTCTCTTACCAGCTTTGTCTCCCTCCAGTCTATGTCCTCCGTTTCAGGTGGGGTGGCTGGGGAAGGGAACTAATATTTGTTGAGGGTACACTATGTTTCAGGTACTTATTAGGTGCAATATATACCTTTATCTCATTACTACTCACAACCACCCTGCCGGGCAGCTGTGATTAGCCCTGATTTAGAGATGTCTTCAAGGATGACCTTGCTTCTCATTATGCAGCTCAAAAATGTTGCACTTGGGTTTTAAGCTCAGATCTGAGCTTTTCCTAGTGCATGTGCTGTTGAAGTTTATGCCTTAATGAACACATATTTATTTAAGTAGCTTTTCTGCAAGAAGTACTGCTTTAGGTAACCCAGAGTGATGCAAGGAAGTCTGGGTCATGGTTCTTGCCCTCAGGGAATTACGATACAGTTGTGGCAGGGAGACTTGCACAGAGAGAAGTTAATGCATAACATGAAGAGGTATCACAAATGCCCAACAAGAAGGTATTATATGTTCAGTTTGAGGGAGGCACACCTGCGTGGTCAGTGGAGAAGGGGGGAAATGAGTTAGTTCTAGAACTATGAGTTAGATTTGAGTGGAGCCACAGATTGGACAGATTACAACTGGAGCATGCCCACATGGTGTGTTCTGAGAGCAGAAGTTGTTTCATGATGGGAGTAGAGGTGGGAGAGTAAGAAAGTGGAGTCGGAGCCTTGATGCCAGATTCTGGAGTTTGGACTTTGTCCTGTCTGGTGGGGAACTATCAAAGTTCTCTAGATGGGGTGGGGAGTAGGCAGTGATTTGAGAAAAGTAGAACTTCTGGAAATAGTAAACAGGAAACAAAGGGTAGAAAGGATTGGAGAGAAGACTGCCCAGGGAGGAAAGAGGCACAGAGAATAGTCAGGAGGCTGGTCATTCACCCATCTTGTCCCAAGTAATATGCTAAGAAACTTTATATCTATAATCTCTTATCCTCAGCATATCTTTATAAGACAAACGTTAATACCCCATGTTAATAAGATTTCCCTGTGGCATTACTGTTCAACAAATCTGTTTTCTCTTCTTCCTGAGAATAAAGCTAGATCAAAATTTCCAGGTTCTGTTGCAATTAGGCGTGGCCATGTGTATCACTTCTAGGCCTGGCTTACTCACTCCTCTTGAGAAATTGTCTACTCTTTCTCTTCCCTTGTCTGCCAATTGGATGTTGATGACCAAGGTGACTGTTGTATGATAAAGAATTTGTCTGGTCTTTGTCCTATGTTCCCAGGAGGGATCTTTTGTCTTTGTTATTCATGATGGGCCCTGGGACCACACCTGGGTTATGCTAATGAGGTGACTGTGATGGGTACCTAGATAGTTTCAGGATGAGGGCTGGCCATGGGAAAGGCCAACCATAAGATTAGAAGTTTGGAGCTTTGAGCCACGTGATATCAGCTCAAGCTTCAGACTTCTAAGGAGGTAAGGAGGCTAGAGATTGAGTTCAATCACATGACCAGTGATTCAATCAATCATGCCTATATAATGGAACCCTAATAGAAACTCTGGACACTGAGGCATGGGTGAGCTCCCTGGTTGGTGAAGACATTGATGTGCCAGGAGGGTGACACGTTCTGATTCCCTGGGGAAAGGATACTGAAGCTCCACATTTGGGACCCTCCCCAACCTCGCCTTATATGTCTCTTCATTTGGGTGGTCCTGATTTGTATCTTTTATAATAAAACTCTAATTGTACATATAGCACTTTTTTGAGTTGTGAGAGTCATTCTAGTAAATTATCAAGCCTGGAGGGGTCATGGGAACCCCCAAATTTGTAGCCAGTGGGTCAAAAGCTTCCTGGTGGTGTCTGAAGTAAGGGCAGTCTTGTTGGGGACTGTGCCCTTGACCTGTGGGGTCTGTGCTGACTCCAGGTTGTTGCTGTCAGAATTGCACTGTAGTGACCTTGAAAGCCAGGGGTTGAAGATGACTGACTCTCATTTAGCCTGGACTCCGAGTGCCTGTATGGAGCAGAACTATACTCTACTACGCAGCTCCCGCTGGACTTTATGAGAGCAATAGTTAACTTCTTTTAGATTACCTCTTACGATTTTGGGGTTTATCTGTGTAGAATCTAGCATAATCTTAATTAATAAACCATTGATAGGCCTGAATAGCTCAGACGTTGGAAAATGTACCTGTGTCGAATTATTTTATGGTTGCCTATTGGAGTTATAGGGGAAGGGTCAGGCCCATATATGTAGGGATGAGATTTTACTATTCGAGAAATTGATATTTCAACTGTCAGTCATCCTGGGCAAGAGTAGGCAGTCCTTAAGCTGGGAGAAAGAACACTGGCATCCTTTCTCAGGGCCCAGACCCTGAGTGTAGGGAGGCTTGGGTCACCTCCAATGTTGGGGATGAGCTACCCTTGACCTTGTGGAGGGGCCCTCAATTGTGGCAGCGGGGGAGCAGCTTCAGCAGCGTTTGGCTTGTGCCTGCCAAGGTGCACATCTCCATGCATAGCCCGAGAGAAGCCAGGGCTGATTTTAGGCATCAGTAGAGCTGTGCTCACTCCCTGAGGATTTGTGGCTGGAAAGAGGTCATTGCTAAGAACCATAGCCCCTGGGTCCAGGCTGTCTCTGCTAACTGAGCAGGTCAGAAGAGGGATATCTGGTGGCCTTGGGATCCATGAGTAGGTGTGGTGAGAGCAGGCCACAGCCGCAGTCGCTCCTGGGGTCTTGTCTTCACAGTGCCTTCATTCTCTCGGCTCCACGAGGGACCCCAGGCCTCTGCCTTAAGACAGCAAAGCGGCAAGAGGCAGCAAAGACCAGCATCTGGGGGTCGGTGATGGTGAGAACAGGCCTCAGGAAATTCTCCTTCCCCAAGACCGTGTGTGCAATCTCACATTGTACTTAGAGATATTCGGGGAGAGGAATGATGGAACAACATTGGTTGTCCTGCTAATCTGGACTGGTGATGGCTCAGCATGATCGTGATTTGAACATTAAAGCAAACATATTTTATCCTATTTTATACATGAGAAGACATAATAATTTAGCTGCGAATGATGGCAGGAAGAATGAAAAGCAAACCATAAAAGTGATTGATAGTGTGGGGGGGAATAAATGGCCACATTTGGTAATTGATTCAAGATGTAAAATGTCGGGAGTATAGATTAGAGACGAGAGATTAGGGATGGAAGGGAGAAGGAGTTGAGGAGAAGGGTCTCTACTCCTCTCTGAAGCAAACTCTCCACATGTTCTCTGGGTCTCGAACCCTCTGTCCATCTAGCACTTTGCTTCTGCAGTTACCTCTTCTTTCTTCCCCACAGAGTTTCCTTCTCCACTGGCTTATAGCTGACAGCATACAAATATGCTGTACTCTCCCAACAAAAAAGACCTCATCCTAAAACACTGATTGGAAAAGATGTCTATATCCCTCTGTTCATTGCAGTGTTATTCACAATAGCCAAGATGTGGAAACAATCCAAGTGCCTATCAATGGATGAATGGATAGAGAAGATGTGGCATATATATTCAATGGAATACTTCTCAGCCATGAAAAAGACAAAATCTTGCCATTTGTGACAGCATGGATAGACCTCAAGGGTATTATTGCAAATGCCTCAAGGTATTAAGCAAAATAAATCAGAGAAAGACAAACACTATGATTTCACTCATTTGTGGAATATAAAACAACAACAACAACAACAAACAAACACATAGACACAGAGAACGGATTTGTGATTACCAGGGCAGAAGGGTGAGGGGGAGGGCAAAAGGGGTGAGGGGTTAGGGTTACATAGGGTTACATGTATATGGTGATGGATGGAAATTAGACTTTGGGTGGTGAACATGATGTGGTCTACACAGAAACTGAAATATAATGATGTGCAACTGGAATTTATATAGTGTTGTAAACCAATGTTACCTCAATAAAAAAACCCTCATCCTAGATTTTGTTTGTTGTTTTAGCTTCTGCTCCATTTCTCTGCCCCTCTTTATATCAAAGCTCCGTGGAAGAGTTGTCTGTTCTTGCTGTCTCCACCCTCATGTCTTTCTCTCATGAGTCTCTTTCTCCACCCTCCACTGAAACTCCTCTTGTCTCATCTCTGTGACCTCCATGTTGCCAAATCCAATGGCCAATTCTCAGTTCTCACCCCAGTGGGACCCTGGACACAGTTGACCTTCTTGAAACATTTTTTTTGCTTTGCTTCTGGGACCTCACTCCTGATTTCCCTCTCACTTCCCAGCTCAGTCTCCTGGGCTGCCTTTCACCCTCTTCCTAATCTCCAAACATTAATGTGTCTCAGGGTCAGATCTTCTTCTTCCTTCTCCTCTCTTCAGGCTCATTGATTCCATGAGCTCATCTTGACCTAGAGCATTAAACATCTGTGTGAAATAGAGGCCCTCCCTGGCACTTTCCTCTAAGCCTGCTGTATTTTCCTTCATTGGCCTCAACACCACCTGAGTTATAGTTTCTATTTATTTTTTGCCTGTTGTCTGAGTTCCCCTGTCCATGAGGGCAGCGGCTTTGTTCTGCCCTCTGTAGCGCCTGCACAGAGTGGGCATTCCATCTATGCTTGTGCAACAGGTGGATAGACAGGGACATTCTACCTCTGACTGGGAATGTGCTTAGGAAGATGATGGTGAAGCTAGTGTCAGATCTGTGGAGCTGGCAAGACATGAGCTGCAGGGTCCAGGATGCTGCTGGAAATTCCAGCCTAGAGCCTAGAGAGGCCTGGGTTGGAGATGCGTGTCCTCAATATGATGAGGTTGAAGCCAAAGGAAGAGTGAGCCCTTGAGGGATGAGGGGATCAGAGGCCTGAACTTGGGGAATAAGGGAGGGTTAGGGCTGAGGGGAAGGGAGCAAGGAGGTGCTGTCCTGTCTTGGGAACTGATGCAAGAGATTCAAGAAAGAGGGGCTGGTTAGCAGTTTGAAATCTTGTAAGAAAGTCCAAGAAAATGCCACTGAATTTGGCAATTTGGCCATTGGAAATTGTGGCTGAGTAGGAGAGAATTGCCAACACTGCAGGAGCTTCACCTATTGGAGGGTGTGGCGCAGGCATAGCGACCAGTGTTTGCCAAGGAAAGGAAGGTGAGATGGCAGATGGCAGTGTAAGAGGGTATACGTGTGACAGGAAAGGCGTTTTGTCCCTTCAGATTGTGGAGGCAGGAAGATGTGAATCACACATCAGGATTTCTGGAGACTTGGGGTTCACAGATGTGCCAAACCGACAAATTGATACAACCAATTATTTATATTGACAAAGATATTTATACACTTGCGTAAAGAAATCTAATTTTTCTAACACAACAGCATGAAAACAATATTCTACAACTAGCAAGTGAAATGTCATCATTGAGCAAGATCTAAGTCTCTAACAAATTGATGAGAGTCATGAATTTCAGACACGCCCAACATCTTAGCTCTCCGATGTTAGGGGCTCAGGGATGACATGCTTCTTCAGCCTATGGCCTCACATCATGAGTTGAATCTAAGAGACTCTTCTGAGAGCGGGGGCCCAGCAGGGGTTTTCTTGTTTGATTGAGGGCTAGAAGGTGTCAAGGTCAAACTGTCACTCAGAGATAAACCGATCACATTGATGTGGGCGGTTTGATCCATTCATACTGAGACTTACTCATTAATCTGATGTTTGTCTAGTCTGTCAAATGCCTACTGTATGCCAGACCCATTGTAGAGGATCCAAAATGGAATAAAATAGGTGAGCTCTGTCCTCAGGAAGATAGGAAAATACCTCATGTTTTTACAGGCTGTTTGCTTTGCAAGCCCTTTCACACGTGTGCTCTGAGAGATGGGTGTTATTATTATTATCTTAATTTTTATAGTTGAGGTGAAGTGAACTGCTGAAGGTTGTCTGGGCAGAGTTGGGCCTGGTAAGCAGAGAAGAAATCACTTATGGAAATTTAGATGGGAAGTTGTAGGAGAGAGGGAGCAAGATTGGGAGATGTCCAAATAAGCGGCGGGGTCCTGAGCACCAGAGAGAAACGCTTTTGGAGGAAGAGGGGTGGGTCTTCTACTGATGCGGGGGCGGGTAGGGGGTGGGGTGAAGTGGAGAAATGGAGACGTTCACTCCAGTGGCCCCGCAGGATCTTAGTAAAGTAAGCGATGGGATGGTGGGCTTCGAGAGAGCTTGAGACTTTTCGGGAGGGCAAAGAAGATTTGAGCTAGGTGTTGTGGGCATGTGGGGACCCCTCATAGAGGTGTGGGTGTGGGGGGGTTCTGGTTGGAGTTGCCTTTGTAACAAAGCCTCCATAAGAACCCAAGAGGATGGGGTTCAGAGAGCTTCCTGGCTGGTGAACACATGGAGGTTTGGGGAGAGTGGTGCTACTGGAGGTGCAATGGCGCCCTGCCCCATGCCTTGCCCTATGCATCTCCTCCATCTGGCTGTTCCGGAGTTATCTGCTTTTATAATAAACTGGTGATCTAGTAAATAAAATGTTCCTCTGAGTTCTGTGAGCCACTCTAGCAAATTAATCCAACCTGAGGAGGGGCTTGTGGGAACCTCTGACTTCTAGCCAGGGGGTCAGAAGTACGGGTAACAACCTACACTTGTGATTGGCGTCTGAAGTCCAAGGAGGGGGTCGTGGGAACCTCCAGTCTGTAGCAGGTCAATCAGAAGCACAGATGACAACCAGGGCTTGTGACTGGCATCTGAGGTGGGGAGTGAGGCGGTCTTGCAGACTGAGTCCTTAACCTGTGGGATCTGATGCTATCTCCGGGTAGATGGTGTCAGAATTGAGTGGAACTGTAGGACACCCAGCTGGCATCCGAGAAGTGCTTGGTGGTGTCGGGGGAAACCCCCTGACTTTCTACTGGAATTGAGTTGCTCAGAACCTTTTACAGGCAAAGAAGCCCGGATCCCTCCTATACCTCTATCTGCCGTCATCAGCCGGATCACAGTGTCGTGTCCTGGTTTAACACAATTTCAGATCCACTTGTTTATATGACTTAAGTGAAGTTGTTTTATGACAAAGACAAGAAAACAGTCGTTTTGCTGTAAGAATGAAGTAAGTTGTGTCAACCTGCCATCATCTCCTCTGTTGTCATTGATAAGCCCTCAGTAGCTCAGCTGATGACAAACACTGCTGGGGGCTTATGGGTAGGAACATGTGGAGAAGCAACTATGGTGATGGGATGTTTTGACTGTAAGTACTGAAAATTTGTGAGGACTCTCCGAGAGTGTTCGGTCTGGGCAGGGCGACTCCTTGCTGAGCTAGGGAGCTCTCCGAAGATCTGGAGACACTTGCTTCTGCTGTGCCAAGGCTACTCTTGGGTTGGCAGTGGTGTTAAACCGGGCAGCAGTCTCTGGAGGAGAAGGTCATCTGACGGTTCCAGGAGTGATAATCTTTGGAGCAGCCTATCTTGCCCATCAACACTGGCACCCTCGTTCCCTAGCAACGTGCTCTAGCAACAGGGGACTTCTCACTTTTGTGCTGGCAGCTGGAAGTCAGCTCTGGGTTGGCCAAGCTGTCTCTCTGAAGTGCCTACTCATTTAAAAAGGTACACATCAAATTAAATTTGGACTCTATTCCTTTTTTTTTTTTTTGGTGAGGAAGATTGGTCCTGAGCTAACATCTGTTGCCAATCTTCCTCTTTTTTGCTTGAGGAAGATTGTCGCTGAGCTAACATCTGTGCCAGCCTTCCTCTATTTTGTGTGGGATGCCACCAAAGCATAGCTTGATGAGCAGTGTGTAGGTCTGTGCCCGGGATCCAAAACTGTGAACCCGGGGCTGCCGAAGAGGAGCACATGAACTTAACTACTATGCCATGGGCCGGCCCCTGGACTTTATTCCTTTTATCTCCCCTTGCTGGAACAATAGTGTGATTAATATACCACTGGTTTGGAGTATATTATTTCTTTATTGCCTTATTAAGAGCCATTATCCGGTATGCTATTGGCTTGTGAAATTGTTATAACTCCCACAGTGAACCTGTGGTAAATAAACTCTTGGCAAAGACAGTCTCAGTCTCTGAGCATAATTTTGTCCCTGAAACAAAAGACACAGACCTGACCACACAAGGTCTCATCTCCATTTTCATCTCATTATTATATGCACCCTCCCCCTCTCTCATACCTCTCCTTCTACACACTCTCTCCACCCTACCGAGGTTGGAGATGGCATTAGGAGGCTTCAGGTGGCGCCAGGGACCTCACGTGCAGAATTCTAGGGGGCACTGGCTGTTTCCAGGCAGCCCCCTGCAGACTCAGGCAGTGAGTGGTAATTATAAGCAACTACAGCAGTGGGTCTTGGTTTAACTTTGTTCGTTTCCAGAGTTCTACAGTTTGGTTGTGTAGGCTTTGCAGTGTGGTAATAATGCCAAAATAATTCAGATAACTATAAGCCCTACAGATTCTTGCCCTGTGATCAATTTTTTCCTTTTCCATGCCTAGTTTTTCATGTGAATTGATAAACAGGCCAATCTGAGTGTCTGTGTTAATAGGCGTCACAACTGTGATGAAAACGCTCCATCAGCCCTCTGTGGGTCAGAAACCCAGGGAGGAGAGCACTGAGGCAGTCAGAGCAACGTGGAAGCATCTCAGTAGACTTGTGTCTGGGGCAGGAAAGGTAGCCTAAGAGGGATCCCATGTATTTCAATGTCTATTTTAACAGCTTCTGCTGAACCCGTGTAAAGACACCAGGGCCTTCTGACATCTAAGATCTGGGTAAGGTTGCTCAGTTTGACTTTATGTTTGGACTTTAACCATGACCACCAATGTGGGGACCAGTCCTAGGCCAGGAGCAGAACAAGATGTTGGAGAGACACCTAAGACCTGGACCCTGCCCCCAGGGATCCCAGCTTAGCAGAAGAGGCAGATATATCAATGAATGGCTCATCCACCGTGTGCACCGGCTGTTCCAGAGATGGGCAAAGGGTGCTGAGGAACAGATGAGGTGGCACGAGGAGGGAGGCAGGGCTGGAGGGCTGAGACGGCTACAGAGAGGGACTGGCAATCGAAGGATGCATTAATTAGAGCCTCTGATTGCTCTTGTATTCAAGGATCTGTAAATTAGTTTCAAGGTCTGCTTTGGATGTTATGGTGTTCTGCACATAAGGCGATTGGGTGAGATGTGAGTATTTATCAAAGTTCTATTGCAATTGCTATTTGAATTATGCCACAGTTACCCTTCATGACACTTGTCATTTGCCTCCACTTCAGCTCCAAGGACCAAGTGCCAGGTGGTCCCAATGGTGTTCTGTGTATCTCCTACTGTGGTGAGGGTGGCTGACATGGGCATGAGTGACCCAAGGAAGGTAGGCATCCTTGTTTCTAGAATTTGCTTTACTTGGGTCCCACCTGCCTGGAAGGCTGTGGGGGTTGCTAGGGAGGGGTAATCAACTGGAGGACCTCGCCGACTCCATCCTTGTCTTGGGATCTAGGAGGACCGTAGGATTTATAAATACCTCGCTGAAACCATGACAAGGTCATGTTGCTGCCCTCAACTCCCCATACCTGGGGAGGCAGAGGATGTAGTCTGCGGATGTCCATGCTCTCTTTCTCCCAATTCTCCCTGCCACTGCGAGTCTCTAATCCAGAGTATTCGACACTGTGCCGTGGGGGAGGGGAGAAGGAACAGGACAGACGAGGTTTCAGGCAGCCCCACCACTGACTTGCTGTTTGACTTTGGCCGAGTTCCTTTATAAGCTGAAGTTTCCTCCTCATTAAAATTCAAGTTAATACTAGTTTCTACCTTTTGTGGTTACTCTGAAAGTGAGGTTAGATTGTTCATAAAACCATTTTATACAGTGCTGGGCACATGCCTGAACATTGCATAAAATATATGAAATCATAAAAATATATAATTCCTTTAGCTCTTAGTTGCTCTGATGAAATGCTTGGTGGTTGAAACAAGTGGTCACGAGTGCTTCTGGAATATTTGTGGCCTTAGTCATTTGAGTTATTCTCTTCTTGCTGACATTTGGAGGCATTGGTTGACCATCCCGCTTGCTGTTTTTCCAATTTCTGTACTCATTTGACAAATGTTTATTGACAGCCTACTATGTGCCAGGTAGTGTTCCAGGCACTGGGTGTCCAGCAGTGAACAATTCAGACATTGTTCCTGTCTTGGGAGGGTGGGCTGTGCTAGGTGGCTGTTACTATTATTATTACTGTTATTATTGGGGTGGGGCTGGGGGTCAGAAGCTGTTTCCATGTGGCAGGCCGATGAGTTCCAGGTTGACCTCATAGCTCGTGAACTGGTGATTTGTTGAAACTCTTCCCCTGTCACTGACCTCTTTCTGCCATGGACTTACCTCAACTCTCTGCCTTCTCTGTGCACAGAGGTCAGCCGCCCACCAACACTCCTTCTGTTTGTGAAGGCATCCCGAGAAACTTAATGAAAACATACCACCATTCCCAAGTGAGCCCCGCTTCTTTGGGCTGTTGGTTGTGTGAACATTCTTTGAGCTTCTCTAGGGACGAATCCATCCTGCAGCACATCAACCCTGGCTGCGCATTAGAACCATCTTGGAGCTTTGTAAAGATGCGGATGCACCAGAGCCCACCTAGACTGGCAGCATCTACATTTGGAACGGGGCCTGGGCATCCATTGATTTTGAATGTTCCCTGGCTGCTTCTAGCGGTGGTCAGGGTTGAAATAGGTCTTGTCAAAACCTTGCAGGAGAGAGGCTCCCAGACTTTCTTTGGCTTTCAGTAGGCAGTTTGTTGGTCATCATTGGTGAGCTTGTCTCAAATGGATTCCCCGAATTGTTTCCCTGAACTTCCTCCTGAGGGTTTAAAGGGTTTGTTAGGAAGAGCTTATTCTCAGACACGGCTTCTGACATTTTGTTCCATGAGGACTCCCTTTGTATTTTTGGATGAGTTCTGAAAGCTGTTTGGAAAGATGAGGCAACCTCTTGCTATAAAAATGGGACCAAAATAATACATGATTTCTCACCTACAAAATGAGGACATAACTGAAGAAAAATGTGCAGGGTTAATTAATGCAAGAAATTAAAAATTTATTAGGTACTTCTTACACACTATGTTTGTGTGTGTATAAACACACACACACACACACACAGGATGACTAGAATTTGGTCACTACCCTTGAGGATCTATCAGTCTAATGGGGAAAAAGTTCACCCCGCAATGAGAACGTAAGCAGGGGATGGTAAACACCGATGGCTTCGAGGTTCCGCGGGCTCTGGAGTCAGCCTGTCTTGTCTGGATTTGAATTCTGCCTCTTAAACTTTCGAAGAGGCATTTGACCTTAATGTTTTAGTTTTCTCCTGTGTAAAAGGGAGGACAAGAATCACACATGGTGAATTGGGTGATTGTGAGCATGAGGGATCTACCATATCTATATGATGTAGGATAACATCTGGCAAATAGGAAGCGCTGGATGAACGAGAGCAGTTATTGTTGCAAGACTGCAATAGGAACACTACTACATTTCCCATTTTCAATGATGTGCAAAGATTCTGGAATGGCAGCCCAGCAACGGCTGAGGCAGAAGCTATCTGCTTCACACATAGGGAGGCTGGCCATCCATTTCCTCAGTCATCTCTAGTCTCATCTATGATATAGATGATGTGAGAGAAACCTCAGGTATGTTTGTAACCTGTCGGAACCTTAATTTTGTTTTCTGTTAAATGGGAACACCGTCTATTTTGCAGAGCTGGTGTGAGGATAAGATCCCCACAGAGGGTTTCTCAGCGTGAGTGTGCAATCGATGGCTCTTCATTCTGCAGAAATGACTGAGCTTCATCGGATCCAGGCCCTGCTCTAGGCACAGGGCTATTTCTGAGAGTAGAGGAACACAGCTGGAAGGGGGTGGGCGGACGATGAAAAGGGGCAGTGCGGGGAGCAGGGGATTTTGATGTTGAACCTTGGTAACATTAACCATTATTTTCAAACCTGTTTTCTCCAATCCCTCCACCTCTCCAAGTCATATGATTGTGCTTTGCATTTGACTGAGTGGGGGATTAAGCGTGCCACTGGATTCAGGGGACAGTGGTGAAGGTGAGCCGTCTGACGTTCTCATCTGTGTGAAGGGATAAACTGTCCTTGAGTCTAATCCACAAACTAAAGTGTGAAGCCGTTAGGAGGTCACTAGGCAGAGCTTTATTGGACTGAAGTGTCTAGGGTGGCTCTTCATACCCGAGAGAGAGTTTTGGAAAGACTGGCTATGCATGTTAATTCCCTTCCTCTGCAAGATGAAATCCACTTGCAAGCAGTATCGTGTGTTTCAGGACATGATGGGATCCATAACTGAGGAGTAGAAGTGATGATGACAATAGAATACATTTTTGGGGCCAAACTAGAGCCTCAGGGAGCCCGTGCCCTCTTCCCATGGTGGTTTGCTCTCTGGCTGAACTGCTCTGGCGGTGTGTCTCTAACTTTCCTAACTGGGCATGGCAGTTTTAGCCTGCTTCCTTTTCAGGGGTGTGAAAAGTGAATAAGATGGCTGAAAATTTCTCTGCTGTTGCACATTGGCCCAGAAATCCCTATGTGGAGTAAATTCACATGTGAGGCATAAAATCAGACAAAAACCTACAAAACGAGTAACCATTCATCTCTCTAACTTTTGCCCCATTTCCTTCTGGAAAAGCAAGTGCTTAGGAGCATCAGCAGAGCTATAAGCAGCGAAGGCTGAAGCCATGGGTGTTGACAGATGGTCCATGTCTAGGAAAAAGTTGGGGCTGGGACAAGCAGTCATTTTTGGCAGTATTTTTGGGGAAGAAAGCTGAGTTTGGCTTCTCTTCTTTGGTGATGGTTTCCCTAAAGGAAAACAGTCGCCCATTATAGATTCCAGAAGAAGGGGTCATCTGAGTGGTGTGACACTTAATTGTTGTATTGTCTTTAATTTAAAGCATCATTTCCTAAAGGATAAGCCAAGGAGCACTGCCCCTGAGTGATCTTCCATGAAGAGGGTTTTGTGGTCGCAGTAGCCTGGGAAGCCTGAAGATTATAGTACCTCTCGGAAATTCACGGCTTATGTTGGCAGGTCAAAGGCTCTGAGAAGTCCTGCAGAGAAGAACTATGAAATCCTTTCTATACATATAATACCTACACTTTGGGAAAGTGGGTTAAACTGAAGGGAGCAGTGTTTACTAAGCTTCTTACATTGCAGGAAACCTGCTAGCTGCTTTATAGACATTATCTTACGTATTTGTTATCTTATCTTTCCGAGCTGTGCATTTTCATTCCTACCTTACAGATGAAAACACTGAGGTTTAGCAAGGTCAGGGAGTTTGCTCAAGGTCAAGGAGTTTGCTAGTAAATGGTGGAGCTGAGATTTGACCCCTGGTCTGCGTAAATCTGGACCACGTTCTCTTTTTACCTGGCCACGCTTCACAACGCCTCTGCCATTTTTAACCAAGGAGGCAGAAAGGGGTGGATTGGAAACACTGAAGGACTTAGTTTGGGGGTCAGTCAGGTGCCAGTTTGATTTTTTATCTTCTTCATGGATACAGCCAAGATGCTCCACTTTGTAGGACTCTATCTCTGTCAAGAGAAATGTTTGAGAGGTGGCCAGGTCCCATAAATTTAAGGATTATTGTGATGAAGAGGCAGCTGCCCTTGGGCCTGGAGCACAGGGACGTTTAGATGGATTAACAGAGGCCCACAGCCTTTATTATGATCCTCGAATTTCAAGTAATTCTTTCATCAAGTCTTCCCCCTTCTCCATCTGCTGAAGCTCTGCTGGGTTATGAAATGGATCCCCAAGTTCTGTTAAAGGGTAATTTGCCAACAGAAGCCAGCAGGTAAAAATGTCTGATGAAACATCCTCCTCCCCATGGCTGCCATGGTCCGTGGTCACCCACCCTCAGATGCCCCACGTGGGAGGTACTTCCTCCTAAGGGCTCTCAGGGAGGTTGGGGCTTGTCTAGGGCTCTTGGAGCTGACACAGGGCTGGTGGCCAGAGAACTGAGGACACTGCTATTGATAAGTCAGGATCTGAGACCCTCCTTCCACTGTGCTGGGAGATTTCCAGTTTCCTGACTCTCCCAGCATGTTGTCGACCCTCCTGGTGTTACCAAGGGGTTTTGCCACCAAACCTGGCTTCACAGCACAGTTTAAAAAGGTTTCCTTTATGTGACCTGTCCTAGAAAGTTATCTAACATGAGGAGTGTGACCAAAAGAAAGGTCAGGGGTGATGAGCATCTTTGGTGACTTACCTCCCTGCTCTGCAAAGCAGGGTGGAACGTGCCTGCTGTGGAATGGTGCTGGTCTTGGGAGAGGTTTAAAGAATTTAGTAGACAGACCATGGCCTTGATCAGGTTATTCAATCATCTAAAATGCTTGTTGCGCTGGCTGGGGGGCAGAGATGAATTTTAAAATAAAGATGAACGAAATGAAGTATTCCTCCCCTCAAGGAGGTTAGCATCCTGGAAGGACACATGTAAACACACAATTACAAAAGAGTGGCATCAATGCCTTAGGTGAGGGACTTACAAAGTGGGGAGGCAGCCAGTGGT
Organism: Equus przewalskii; assembly: GCF_037783145.1. Taxonomy (NCBI): domain Eukaryota; kingdom Metazoa; phylum Chordata; class Mammalia; order Perissodactyla; family Equidae; genus Equus; species Equus przewalskii. Next base: position 12,476,989 of record NC_091861.1, on the reverse strand, counting down.
CAGCACGACCTGGGAGTGGGGGTCCAAGAAGGCCTCCCAGCTGAGCTTGGAAGTGGGAATTTCTTGTTGGATAAAAGGGCAGGGATGGGGAGAAGGGCATTCCATACAGAGGTAACGGTGCAGGAAAAAGCCATGAAGAGGTTCCACAGCCAGCGAGAGTTGGGAGGAACTTCTCCTGGATGGAAACCACTAGCTCCTGGATGCGAGCGTGGGGTGGGGAGTGGAAAAGCAGAAAGGAGGGCCACAGTTCAAGGATGCAGGGGTAGGGAAGAGCACATTCAAATACCGTTAGTATAGCAGAGTACACAATGGAGTACCAAATTGTCATTGGGATAGAGAATCACGGGCTTGGTTTTCTGTGGGGGGCACAGGATGTGACATCTCATCCACAGTCTCTTTTCCCAGAATGGAAGACGGGGAGTGGGTGAGGAGGTCTCTGTCCAGCCTTTCATAAAGCCGAGCATTAGTGTCTGAAGCTGTTCACCGTCCCGACCAGGCAGCACAGAGGTGAGCGCAGGACACTTGCTTCCTTCATGAACCTTTGGAGCAGACAAGCGAGCCCTTATCTCAGCTGTGGTCAAGCAGCCTGCCTGCTGGGGCCTGAATGCCAGCTCTGTCCCAGCTTCAGGTTGCAGGCTGTGACAGAGAATGCCCCCATTGTGTGGGGAAAGGCGCTCTGCAGAGCTGTCAAGGCTGGAATATATACAGCGACCCAGGCTGCAATATGCCCAGAATTGCTATCAAAAAGAAAATAAAGGAGATCTCCACGTCTGCCAAGTTGTCACACCTCATGGATTTAAAGCTGGACAAAGTGACTTGCTGACCTCCATGCTACTCAGAGGGGGCACATCCGTCTTCCCATTATATAATCCTCCAGTCTCTCATTGACACTTCAGCTGGACCAGGTTCTGCTGATGAATGCTGGGCCTGAGCCTGGCATCACTGGAGAAGCTCAGCCTGCTGCACGAGGCCCGCGCATCCTGGGAGTAGGATGCCTGAGGGCATGGTTTGCTTTTTCCTGTTTGTCTTAATCGTCCCCAATGACCGTCATCAGCATTTCTATGGAATGGTAACAGTAGGAAAATGTTATGGAAGGGAATCAGGGGATGATGATGACAAACACCAGCTCTCTGGCTCAGTGGGTTCCTTTTTGTACTTTGGCAGGAAGCCTCTGTAGAACCAGCTGCATCAGGCAGGTGTTTCTGATGGATGGATGGGGAGAGCGACAGACCAAGAGATGGACTGGGTGACTAGAGCCAACGAGCATTTGGGTCAACGAGCAAAACGCAGCTCAGAGGGAAGGTCCTGGGTACCACGGCGCCTCTGAAAGGGGCAAGGAGGAGGGGGACATATGCATCACAGGTGAGCCCCAGAGGCCAGGCTGTGTGGGCCTGGGGGATGAGATGAAGAGAGGTCCTCCAGAGAGCCGGGAGCGGGGAAAGAGACACAGCTTTCCTCCTAGGGCTATTTCTCAAATCCCTGAGAAGTCAGGCTGTGGTCATGAACTTGTGGAAAGCAGACCTGCCGAGGGGCTCGACTCAAAACAGCAGGGTTTTATGAACCAACCTTATTCTTTTTCTCCTTCTTCCTTCCCCCCCCCCCCCTTCCAGGCTGCCCTGACCCTTCCTGGATCTTCTGCATAACTCCAGCTTTAAGGGGAAAATCTGCATTTTCTTCCCACTCTCAAGCATATGGTTTCAGGAGTTCAAAAGCTGAGGTTCCAATGCAGACGGCTCCAGGCTTCTGGTAGTGGGCTGGTGAGCATGCTTGCTCCCTCTGGTTAGGAGAGATGATAAGAGTGGATGAGAGGTCCCTTGATTGCTGCCTTTTCTCTTCCAAGCTGTCCATCTTTAATTTTGGAAGACTGGCTGAGTCCAGGAGCTGAGGTGCAGTCACAGCTGACAGTGGGGGTGTGAATGCTGTAAGCCAGCTGGGACAGGGCAGACATGTTGCATGGGGAAAGCCTGCATTCAACACTGAGTCAGGCTTTTGTCCCACTCCCTGTGTGGAGGTTGAGAAATTTAGATGGAAAAGCAGAATTCCAAGTTACAAAGGACTCTGGGTTGTTGGTGATCTGTCACCCCATGGAGGAACAGCAATGGTGGTGGCCACCTGGCTATCTGAAAGGCAGGAAGGGGCCCAGGTACCTCCAATGACTTGCTCCCTGTTATGGTTTGGCAAAGGAAAGCTGTTCCTCAGCCCTTGATTAGAATAATTCAGTTCTCTCGCAGCAAGACTGAATCACGAGGCCAGGGTGTTCATCAGGTAGGGTGACCAATCACAGAAAACTTTTCTCTTCCTCCATCTACTGTCCGCTTTTTCAAACACACGCTCCGATTAACTGGGAACCTGGGAAAACAAACAAAAGACACAGCAAAAAGAAGACAACTGGGATGCAAGTAATAGGCACTTGAGAATAGAAATTGTCTTCTTCAAAGGACCCCCTTTCTCTTTGCCATTTTCCCTTCCCCCCTATTTCCTCATTAAGGGAATTATGTTGAAAGTTGGACTTTTCATTGTAGAAAGCCAGAGTCCACTTTGGGATAGCTTCATGAGATGGTTAGGAATAGGGTATTTCCAGGGAATATCAACTTGCGGGTGGTGGAGAAGATCCTTTGGCCCTCACTGGGAGTAGGAGGGGGAGGAGTGTGAGGATGGGGCTGGGGAGACGAGGAGAGGGAGACAGCAGTACCTGAGCACAGAACGGGGACCTCGGGCAAATGGGGGTCCCTGCTTTTGACCCTGGCTCTCTGGTTCCATTCATTTCTGCCATTTTGTGAAACACTTTTAAAAGTGTAATTTATAATTTTGATATCCTCTAAATTTTTCAGTGCTGGGTAAATCCTGGTGGTCTTGTCTTTGTAACAGCTCTGGATGAAGGAGTAAAGGATCTCTGCAAGGGAGCTATATTATTTAAAACAATAACTAAAAAATACTCAAGAAATATTTCATATGAATCTCAAATTCTTTAAATATGTCTTGGCATGCTCAAGTGTCCTATGGTGCAGCCATAAAACTTCTAGGAATCCCACATCTTCATCCATCACTAGGCAATCGGTTTAAAGGGTTTTGATGCTTGCAAATCCACTCCCCCCTGTGACATGGTATCCTTGGGAGCAGGAGCAACTATCAGCTGTTTATTCCTCCTGTGACTGGGCACTTTGTATTGTTATCTCACTCAGTCCCTCTGCCCTGTCCCTCGACCCTTGACACAGGTAGGCATCTCTCCCTATCATGCAGATAAGGAGGGAGAGGCTCAGAGTCTGGGTATCTGGTCCAGTTTAGTCAGAGTTAAGGGGCAGGAGTTAAGAGGGGTCAATGCTGGGATCTGAGCCGAGGCCAGACTGACTTGGAAGGCTTTGCTGTTCCCATCACACCATGCCATCTTTCTGTGGCTTTGGTTCCTGTTTTAAAGGTCACAGACACAAAATATTCCATCTTTTTAGGTCAGGTGTGCCAAAATTCCAGGTTTGGCACTGGACCATTGGACTCTCAATGCCTTCTAGGGGAAGGCTCTGATTTCGTATATGCCCCCGCTGCCTCCCACAGTTGTGGGCTAAGTTGGGTTGATAGGGCAGGTGGCACACAGGTGGATAATTGACTTTTTTCTTATGAATATTCATTTGAGGTTTCTTCTCCATCTGCTCTCCTTCTGTAATTTCAAAATGGCCATTGAGTACTGAACAGGAACATGCCTGTCCCTTGCCTTCTAGGTCACTCCTCTTACCACTGGAGGAACAAGGCTGAGCCAGTTACTTTGGAAGGCCTGAACGGAGAGCGCTGGGTAAGTTGTCGGGGCTTGGGGCTTTTCCAGATTGCATATCCTTAATTGCTTCGGGCTCTTTGGAGCCGTCTGATGAATTGATTCTCAGCATGGCCATCTGCACAGAAACGCAGGCTTGCTCGCAGGACTGGGAGGCAGTTGTGCCTGAGCTCTGTGGCTGAGCCCTGGGGCAGCTCTCAGAAGGGGAGAGCTCACAGGTCGCCAATAATAGTCTATGATGGAGAGCAAGAACCAGAAAGTGCAGAGGGCTCATTAGTTTTGATGGATCTGGCTCAAATAATATAACGTTTTAGTCCCTTGTGTAAACTTCAGGCTAAGTACCAAATAGAAATGTATCTTTGGGACCATAGTAGCTGCCTCTTGGGGGAGGGAAAATTTGGTGACTCTCCTACTATGGTTCAGGGGTTCAAAAGTGACTAAACTTGTCTTGAAGCCATGTTTTTGCCCCAGAAAAGGCTGTTTATCTGGTGTTCTACCAACAAGATCTAAATATTGAGTGACTCTCCCCCCATTAATGAAATGTGATAATTGATTTTCCTAATAATGGCTCCTAAAGACATAAATACCTTAAATGGCCCCCTGTATCATTACAGATGGACAAGTTATGTTCACTGAAGTTTTAATGTAAAATGCATTTCATAGGGCCAATTCTGGGACCCATGATAAGGTGTGGATTTTTCCCCCACACCACCAAACAATTCTCAGACACCAGCTGCGTTTCCTACAATTTGACTCAATTCTGACACTAACTGGAGATAGTGTCAGATCCCACAGGGTAAGGGCTCAGTCCCACAAGACCGCCCTCCACTTCAGATGGCAGTCGAAACTTCAGGTTGTTCCCTGTGCTTCTGACCCACTGGTCATAAATCAGACATTCCCACCACCCCTTCCTCCGGTTTGATTAATTTGCTAGAGAGGCTCACAGGACTCAGGAAACCCACTTACTCACTAGATTACTGCTTTGTTACAAAGAATATTAAACGGTATGAATCCACAGCCAGGTGAAGAAATACATAGGGTGAGGTCCCTAGCAAAGGAGCTTCTGTCCCTGTGGAGTTTGGGACCCGGCACCGCGGCTCATGGAAGTATTCTAGTTCCAATCAGATTTGTTCCCTTGGCAAAAAGCCCCCACTGTCTTTAGGGGTTTTCCAAAAGCGACCTCATTAACATAAACTCGGTTGCGGTAAATAGGGGCTTGTTATGAATAAGAGGACACTCATTTCACCTTTATGATTCTGAAGCCAAATATCATAACAAAAGATCTTCCCATTGCTCTTTTGCTCAGGGAAGTCCAGTGGTTTTGGGAATTGTGAGCTAGGAACCATGGACAAAGACCAAAATCTATATTTGTGATAAATCATAGTATCATAATAGGCTAAAAATTCTTTGAAAATTATTAGTATTTTCAGTGCCTATATAGGGATTCTCTCAGTGTTGAGATAATTAGTACAATTCTGACTATGATAGATAATGTAGCTTATTTTAGGTTCTCTATTCAACATTCAGTCATTCACCCCTCATTTAGAACTCATCCTTTCATTCTTTCTTAACACAGTGCTTGGCACAGAGTAATCAATACAATTTAGATTTTAGGTTTATTTAAAAAAGAGCATTAATTGAGAGTGAATCTTAGGCACTGTGAGAGGCACAGGATGTAGAGTGGTCCAGCTAGAGCTGGAGTGGACCATCCACCTAGTGGAGGACAGGAAGGATGCCAGGCAATGGTTCCTCAGTAACGGGACCTGTGGGAGAGGCACCTTCGCAGACTTGAGGGGATCAGGGAACTTGAAGGGCAAATGGATATTATCCAGGTAAAGGGAAGGGTGGCTGAGGGAGCTGCATATGCCTGGGGGCAAGAAAGAGAGCGTTGTATTCCAAAAGGGGGCTGCTCCCTGGAGGGAGACCACTGCCCTCTATTTTGAAATGACCATCTTGTAGCTCCTACTCTTTCATTTATAGGCGTCATCCATGTGCACTTTTGGTCCATAGTAGTGGTTCCCAGCTGGATTTTGCTGTCTCCCCATCTCTGGGACACTGGACAATGTCTGGAGACGTTTTTGGTTGTCACAACTGGAGGGAGGGGGACGCTACTAGCAGCTAGTGGGTAGAGGACAAATGCTGCTAAACATCCTACCAATGCACAGGATAGGGCCCCCAACAAAGAATTCTCCAGTTCTAATTGTCAATAATGCCACTGCTGAGAAACCCTGATCTGCACTAAATTTCCACAGTAAGTCTCTGGCCTCTGAAGGATCTTGATGAGCACTTTCAGTAGGAAGTAGTGTTACGGAACCGGGTTCATTTTGCCCATCTCATGAAAAGCCAATCGCTGAGATGACGAGTTTGCAGCAGAGAAAGGGTTTATTCACAAGGTGGCCAAGTGAGGAGATGGGAGAACAAGTCTCAAATCCACTTCCCTGAAAATGGGGCTTAGGGATATTTATGGGATAGAGGGTCAGGGTAGTCTGAATAGATGATTGGAGGTGAGGAGAAGGGAGGTAATTGATGATCTGGGCAAGCATAGTCAAGCTTCATGGCTCTTCATAGGAGCATGTTCACAAAATGGCAGCATTAGCATGATCTGAGGGTGGAGTTTTCAGCCCCCTGACATCAAAGGGTCAACTATTGGTCACTGTGCATGCCTAGTTGATGAGTCGGTGGCCTCGATTGGCCTGAACTGGACAAGGAGTCCACTCTTAAGCACCTGTTACCGTCCTGACCCAAGCATCAGAGATGTTATCTACAGGATGGGAATTTAGTAATGCAAACAGACCACTGAGTAGAGTTAAAGCAAGTTGGTCCCCTCTTTCAGTGCCGGGCGCAGCCGCTGGTCAGAGGGTGGATGGCATTTTGAGGCACCAACCAGGAGCCTTTTCTCAGGTGGACCCTGCTAGATGCTGGAGGAGGGGTTTCCTTTCTGCTATTCGTGTTCCTCTCTGTACTAACAGAGAGCAGTTGACTTATTAACTATAATGGATCGAAGTATAAGCTGCTGCCTTCCAATGGCATTTTAGCTAATAATCAACCTGGAGAGTTTATGTCAAATGGAGATAATACCACATTGGGTGGTTGTGACAAGCAAAGGAGAAAATATATGTGAAGGGTTTAGCCCAGAATGCTTTGTAAGTGCTTCTTCTTATTGTTTTTATTATGGTGTGACGGCTTCTTTGATGTGTCCACTTGGCTAGCCTACAGTTTCCAGTTATTGAATCAAACACTAATCTAGGTCTTGCTGTGAAGGCATTTTGCAGATGTAGTTAATGCCCCTAATCACGTGACTTTAAGTAAGGAGATTATGCTGGGTCACCTGGGCGGTCCTGAATCAGATGGAAGGGCCCCCGAGGGAAACAAGGAGTTGTACCCTTAGATGACAGCTTCAGTCTGTTCCTGTGGGTTCCAGCCCGATGGAGATCTCTCCTTTCTGACTCTCTGCCTTGAGGATGTTGGGTGTGCTCAGCCAGCCCCCACAATTGCACAGGTAATTCCTTTGAACAAATCTCTTAATGTATGCAGCTCCTCCTGGTTCTGCTCCTCTGGTTGAACCTTGCCTGAGACAATTAGTATTCATGGTATTTTGTGTCCACATGCTAGGAGGCATTTCAAGGTGTTGAAACATACTTAAAAGCAGTTTCTGCTCAAACTCCTGTCCCTTCCCACTTTTGAGTAGAGAAATGATTGTCACAGAACCCACAGAATAAAATGAAAGGTATTTTAGGCAATTTTTCAGGAGTCAAGGCCCAGAAGATAGGTCAGATGTGGAATTGGTCTGGCCAGTTAAGTGGACATGATCTCTCCCCTCTATAAATTTGCAATCTAAAAATAGATTTCAGGGAAAACTCACTTATTTTTGATGTATAGTTGAGTTTTCTAATGAGGGTGGATCCCAAGGTGAAGCATTTATTTATTGGGCTGGGTGATGACAGGGCAGGTGCAAATTAGCATGAATCTTTTCTACTAAAACATGGAAATGCAGAGAAATTGAGGAGGGGCTGGGAGAGGAAGGGGGCTGCAGAGGGGGGCCGGTGGGGAGAGGAGAGGAGCGAAGTGGCGGTGCTGGGAGAATTTCATGGGAAAGAATAGAAAAATATGCAAGGGATTTTAAAGAAAGTTTTACCTGTGGTATGAGAGTGTAAACCTTCTTCCCTGCCTTCCCATGAAATCTTCAGTGAAGATTTCATTTTTATTAATGAATTATGAACTTTGATCAATTTCTGGGGTGTATTAAAGTGCTGAATCTTGCCTGCTGCAAGCGCAGTGGATGGTATGATGCAGGCTTCATATGGGACCCGGTCACATATGGCCTGTAAAACCATTAAGGATGCACATTATATAGTTTTGTTACAGGGTTAAGAAGTTTGTTATTTATGATAAAGTGGCTCATCCCTGCATTCCTCATGTATTTATTGCACTGTCCTGGGTGCTGTGCTAGGCACTGGGACTATGTCTGAGAACAAGACTGCCAGGGGAGTTCTGGTCTGATTTGGGGAACATGATACAGATAAAGAAAAAGCAATTATAATATAATGTGGTGTGATGAAAAGACAAGTAAGAGGGAAGACCCATGAGAGCACACTACCTGAAGCTAGGGGCCTGGCAGGCTTCCTGGGGGAAGTGACACCTCATCTTAAACCAGAGGATGTGTAGGAAGTAAGAAGATGAAGAGCTGAAGACAGGTGGTTGATACTCTTAGTCTAGCAAGTAATTCGTTGAATGGATGTCATGCTTCTTGTTACCTCTCTTCTATTTAGAACCTTTTTATTATTATTATTTTTTTATTGAGATATAATTGACATATAGCATTATACTAGTTTCAGATGTACAACATAATGATTCAATATTTGTGTATATTGGGAAATGATCACCACAATAAGTCTAGTTAATATCAGCACACAGTTACAAAATTTTATTTTTCTTGTGATAAGAACTTTTAAGATCTACTCTCTTAGAAACTTTCAAATATACAATACAGTATCAGTAGCTCCAATCCAGGCTGTACATTACATCCCCAAAGCTTATTTATTTTATAAGCGGAAGGTCATACCTTTTGACCACTGTCACCGATTGTCCCCCATCCCAGCTCTGGCAACCATCAATCTGTTCTCTGTATCTATGAGTTTGGCTTTTGTTGTTGTTGTTGTTTGTTTTTGTTTTCCATTCCACATATAAGTGAAGTTATACGGTATTTGTCTTTGACTGTTAGCATAATGCCCTCAAGGTCCATCCATGTTGTTGCAAATGGCAAGATTGCTTTCTTCTTCTTCTTCTTTTTTTTGCTGAGGAAGATTCACCCTGATCTAATGTCTGTCGCAAATCTTCCTCTTTTTTTGCTTGAGGAAGATTAGCCCTGAGCTAACATCTGTGCCAATCTTCCTCTATTTTGTATGTGGGTTGCCGCCACAGCATGGCTGATGAGTGGTGTCAGTCTGTGCCCGGGATCCGAATCCAGTGCTGAACTAAACCACTATGCCACTGGGCCAACCCCCAAGATTTCTTTCTTTTTATTGGCTGGATAATATTCCATTATAAACACACACACCCCCTACATTTTCTTTACCTATTCATCCATCGATGGACGCTTAGGTTGTTTCCATATCTTGCCTATCGTAAATAATGCTGCAAGGAACATGGGAGTGCAGATACATTTTTGAGCCACTGTTTTCATTTCCTTCAGATAAATATCAGAAGTGGAATTGCTGGATCATCTGGTAGTTTTATTTTTAATTTCTTTGAGGAACCTCCAGACTGTTTAGCATAGTAGCTGCACCAATTTATATTCCCACCAACAGTGCAGAAGGTTCCCTTTCTTCACATCCTCACCAATATTTGTTGTTTCTTGTCTTTTTGATGACAGCCATTCTAACAGGTGTGAGGTGATACCTCATTGTGGCTTCGATTTGCATTTCCCTGATGATTAGTGGTGTAGAGCATCTTTTCATGTAGCTGTTGGCCATTTGTATGTCTTCTTTGGAAAAATGCCTATTCAGATCCTCTGTCCATTTTTAAGTAGAATTGGTTGCATTTTTTCTTTTGGATCGTATGTGTTCTTTTTGTATTTTTGCTATTAACCCTTTATCAGATATAAGATTTGCAAATATCTGCTCCTATTTGGTAGTTTTCCTTTTCACTTTGTTGGTGGTTTCCTTTGCTGTGCAGAAACTTTTTCGTTTACTTTTGCTTTTGAAGCTTTTGCTTTTGGTGTCAAATCCAAAAATTATCACCAAATCCTATGTTTTCTTCCAAGAGTTTTATGGTTTCAGGTCTTAAGTTCAAGTCTTTAGTCTATTTTGAGTTAGTGTGTGGTGTAAGATAGTGGTCCATTTCGTTCTTTTGCATGTGTCTGTCCAGCTTTCCCAACACCGTTTACTGAAGAGTCTGTCCTTTCCCTATTGTATATTCTTGGCTCCTTTGTCACAAGTTAATTGATCATGTATACATGGGCTTATTTCTGGGCTCTCTGTTTGTTCTATTGATCTATGCGTCTCTTTTTATGCCAATACCATACTGTTTTGATTACTATAGCTTTGTAATATAGTTTGAAATCTGGGCATGTGATGTCTCCAGCTTTGTTCTTCTTTCTCAAGATTGCTTTGGCTGTTCTGGTCTTTCTTGGAAGTTCCGTGTGGGCCTTATACCTTGACATGAGGTGAGGACTTAATGTGAGGCTAAGGCTCTTAAAATCCTTTCTAGTAGAAAATCATCCACTGTGAAAACTTTCTAGGCAGAAACAATAAGAATGGTCCAGTTTGTCTGGCTTTCTGGCCATCCTGAGCATATAGGTTGAGGGTGGTGCACTGGAAGTTAAGAAAATGATGAAACACACAAACATGGCACAAACAAGAGCTTGATAAATCTCACAATTACAAAATTTAAAGGCAAGCCTTAAAGCCTGAAATAGACAGTTTTAGGACAAATACAAGAAATGCCTTCATAAAGCCTATTTTATGGGATTTTTATTCTCTAAAATGTAGCACAGTCCAAGATTATAGAAAAGTTCAAGACCTTGGATGATTTAATGTATGATGGATTCATAATGGGCTATTAGGGGAATCAAGGGCTATTTAGAATAAATCACATTATCATCAACTTTTGACATCATGGAAGATTTAAAATGCCTCAATGACACGACCAAAGGGAGACACTGAAGAGACGGATCCTGGGACCCCAAATGGCAACGATAGTGCTCTTTTCCTTAGCGGGTGTCTGGAACAGTATCTATCTACAGACAGTCCATGACTAATGATGGTTTGATTTATGATTTTTTGACTTAACAATGGTGCAAAAGCGATACACATTTAGTAGAAACTGGACTTTGAATTTTGATCTTCTCTCGGGCTAGCAATTTGCAGTAGAATCCTCTCTCGTGATGCTGGGCAGTGGCAGCGAGCACAGCTCCCAGGCAGCCACGTGATCATGAGGGTGATCAACCAATACACTTACAACCATTCTGTACCCACGCAACTGTTCTGTTCTTCACTTTTAGTACAGTATCCAATAACTTACATGAGATTCAGCACCTTATTATAAAACAGGCTTTGTGTTACGTGATGTTACCCAACTATAGGTCAATGTAAGTGTTCTGAGCATGTTTAAGGTAGGCTAAGCTGTGATGTTTGGGAAGTTAGGCGTATTCAACTCATTTTTGACTTATGACGTTTTCAACTTATGATGGGTTTATCAGGACATAACCTCACTGTAAGTTGAGGAAGAGCTGTAGTATGTTTTTATTTGTACAAACACTCTCTGAAACTTTTCTCTCTCTTTGTTTTTTTCTGGAAGAAAGGCTTATAAAGCGGCAGAGAGCTATGACTAACTGCAAACAGCAAATGGCAGATCAGTTACATGTCTCATACCCATTTCCAACCATCATACTTTATCCGTATGTCCTGTTTGTCTTTTCTTTTCTTGCTTCCTTTTCTTAGGCCTTGATTCCATGCAGCTAACTTTTAAAAAAAAATCACCAGTGTCTGTTGATTTATTCCTTTCAGAACTCTGAAACTGAGTCTCGAGTTCATCACAGTGGGAGTTTCTTTCACATATGCTAGTATGAGAGTCAGCCAGGGTGGAAGACATCAGCTCGTTATTTGATGTGACCCTTGGATGAATTGACTTGTAAGTGGAAGTCTCTTACGTTGATTACAGCAGGACATAGAGAATAATCCCCTAGGAAAAGACGAAGGAAAAGAAATCCAGCTGAGTAGGAAAAAGGGCTGTGGTGATTTCTTTCTTTCTTTTTTTTTAATTCAGATTTTACTTTTTTAGAGCAGTTTAAGGTTTGCATGCTATCTCGTTTTTAAGGAGCCTGCTTTCTAACCTATGTGGAATAGAGAACCAGTTATTTAGCCAACTCTTGTTTCCAATTAATTTCCTTGAAGCATCCAGGTGATCATTTGTGTGTCGCAGGGTACATTTTTGTCAGCGTTTTTGGGATTCTTGACACGGATTTCCATGTCACTTTGTACTGGGCAAAGATGATGCCATTACAGGGGTAGGCAGCAGAATTGTCAAGGGGTGGTAGGGCAGTGGTCTTGAGGGTTTACCCAGAGACCTCCCTGAGCTCTTTTCTCCAGCCTGTTCCCGGCCCCGCACTGACTAGGTGGGCTTGGGCTTGGTGATCCTCACCTGCCTTCAGAACTATATTGATACCCTACTGTCTGCCATGTGGTCCTCAGAGTAGCCTGTGGCCTTGGTCTGGCTGGAGGGATGTCTTATTACTTCTTCCCTGTTATTCATTGACTATTTAAATTCTGTTGCTTTCCTTTGAAATGTGGAATGGAACTTGGGTCAGAAAGGCAGGCAGTTGGGATGGAATGGGATTCCTGGCAAAGGCTATATCTGGTAAGACACAAAGTGTCTACCTTTCAACGTGAGGTGGAAGAGTTCCTTTTGATGGGGTGGGAGAGGGGGTGACTTCCGATTCTCCAATATGCTTTGATTCTAAGATTCACATGACAACTTATTTTCTTTTTTTCTTGCTGAGGAAGATTTGTCCTGAGCTAACATCTGTTGCCAATCTTCCTCTTTTTTTTTGTATGTGAGCTGCCACAGCGTGGTCACTGAAGAGTGGTGTATGTCCTCACCTGGGAACTGAACCTGGGTGGCCGAAGCAGAGCATGCCAAACTTAACCACGAGGCCACTAGGACAGGCTCCGACAACTTAATATTTTTCTATATTATCTTGAAGCAGATTTGTTGTTGTCATTATGTGTTGAGTAAAATATAAAAATTTCTTTAATTTCCTTTCTTCTTGAAAGCTTGTACCCTGCCTGATTGTTTTATCGACTAAAATTCTCCTCTTCTTAAATAACTCCCTCCCCCAACTTTTGCCAATTTATTCAGTATATTAAAAAAAACTACAAAATTAATATAGGCTCATTGTAATAGGTGAAAGACTACAAAGCCATATATAGAAAATTGATAATATTCTATCTACAACCCAGACCCCTCAAATCCTATCCTCACAAAATAACCAATGTTGCAAGTCTGATGTATATACCCTCAGTATCTTTTTTTCATGCTCATACAAGCCTACGCAAATGTATCGGACATGTATAGCTTCCTTTTTCCCCTAAAAATGAACTCTCACTGTCAAATATCCTCTATCTTGCATTTTCCCCCCTAAAAATGCACCACGAGCATCCCTCTGGATGAGTAGATGTCTGTAACCTTGTTCTGTTCAATACAGTAGCCACTAGTCATGTGTGGCTATTAGGCACTTGAAACGTGGCCAATCCAGATTTCCAGGGCTTAGAATGAAACTAAAAAGAATGTAAAATATCTCGTTAATAATTTTTATATGTTGATTACATGTTGAAATGACAATATTTTGGGTATAGGATGTTAAAGAACATCTGTGCTTTAAATTAATTTCACCTATTTCCTTTTACTTTTTAAAATTGTGGCTACCAGAAGATATAAAATTACTTGCTTTATGCTTGAATTGGACAATATTGTTTAACCCGTTCTTTTTAACAGGTAATCATATCCCAAAGAACTTCACGTAAACTTCAGCAAGTTGGTGATCTACTTCAGTAGAAAAGTATTTTGTTTGAAGCTCTTTCCATGGAGAACTCTTTGTCTAACCATTACTTTCCAGAAATGTGGCCATCTGTCTGGAAGACTACACCAAAGCAGTCGTAGTTAATGCAAAATGCACGTTTCTGATGGGATACTGAGCTACCAGCAAAATCACCAAACGGCACCTGTTGTACCAGCAATTTCCCCAAGTCCTGTTCTGTTTGAATAGCTGTCAAATATGCAAATAATTTTACAGAGTTACATATATTCTCTATCAGGGCTGGAGGCACTGGCAGATCCTGGAAGGCTTCAGCGAAGTTTTAAATTTGACATAGAGTTTGCTCAACGAGAGGCATATGGTCTTGTACTTTGGAAGAATATTCTAGGGGGGCAATAACTAATGAGTCTTACTGATAAATTGAGCAGAACCTGTAGCATCTTCCTTTCATAGAGAATGAACCGCATTTTGGAATCGGAAGGTCTGGGTTGCAATTTGGACTCAGCCACTTAAAAGCTGTGAGATCTTGGATAAGTCACTTCACTTCTCTGGGCCTTGGATTTTTCTTTGGTAAAATGAGGTGAAATGACTCCTCATCTAGTACGCCTTTCTTCCATGCCATGGTGTTTCTCAAAGTGGATGGAGAACTGATGATTGGAAATGAATAAATTAAGCCATTAAATTACTTAGTTGCTTCTATTAAAAGTAAAGTCCATTTTATAAATATGCAACAGTAATGATATCATAAATATATCTATCATCTTTACTTCCAATTCCCTGCATTGTGTTCCTAGTTTTCTAATTTTTCTCTATTTTGTGGTCATGGATACAGAGGACTCTGACTTGGTCATCGTTGTACCATTAGTGTGGCGATGGGTCTCGGGTCTCAGTCCTGCCCTTGACTTGGTTTTGCGTTCTTTAAAATACACCACCACACTGTTTTCCAATATCTTCAAGCCTTCTTCATCCATTTCCATGACTACATCCTTCCAAGAAGGAACACTATTTTAGAAGTGGAAAATCTGGGGGCTATATATCTTGGGCATAAAGTTTGGCTATATCATAGGGAAATATTTATAAGCAGGAACTTTAAAACATGGCTTTACTCTACTAATGACTATTACAGAAGGCCTCATATTCATTGGCGGGAATCTTCTTTGGGGATTCTGGCTGCTCCTGTGCAGTGGTCCTTGCTCTTAGGTCCAGCGTCTAGCTGTGGCTGTCTGTGATGCTGTGGGCGAGAGAAAAAGTGAAGTTGCTCCAAGGCCAACAGAGAACATCAGTCTAGTGATTCCTGCGTTGGGTTTGGCTGACTGCCCCGGGTTAATGACCTTGTTGCAAAGCTTCTGTCAGTCACTGGAAAGGATTGGATGACTTCCACCAAGCAGGCCAGACTCAGCCTCCCAGGGAGAAATACAAAAGCAGAGGAAGGGAGGGACATCAGAGATTCTGGTTGGGGCAATAAGCTTGTGTGTGTGTGTGTGTGTGTGTGTGTGTCTCACTCTACAGAAATGCTCAGGTTACCCTTAGCCATCAGGCAAAAGTCGTCCTACTCTTCTAGGTTATTTCCCAAAAGGTATCAAGTCCTTCAAGAAGAAATGAATCTATTGTCACTCTGATAGTCCCGGGGCTCACTGTACTTTCCCTAAGTTTCACATTATTCATTTCCACAAAGTAATTTTAGTTGATTGCCTTGTGGTCTTTTTGAATGAGGCATTTTAAGAAATAGGAGAAAATTGAAAGAGTTGCCTCGTAATCAAAATATATCCCTTCTGAATGCTCCTGAGGGCAGTGCAACTGTGAATTTGGGATAGAAACTTGTTAGAATTTCTGTTTCTGGAGGATTTTAATGGGAGGTAACTATCTCTTGTGGTCCATAGAGTTGGATGCCTGCCTGGGACAGGGGTATCAGATGACCTTGAAATCTCTTCCAGTGTTGGCTTTTTATGATTATGTGGTAGAGTCATGAGACTACAATAGGCTGAGGATTTTACCCATCTGCTTTTTCATTTGGCTCAGCGTCTCTTAATCTTGTCTCTCTCAGCAGCTTTCAAATTCTTTGAAGGCTGAGATGCTGCCTTGTGCTTCTTTCATGTACTTGACAGAAGAGAGAGGGTGGGGATAACTTAGGGAGATGGGTTCTGGAGGAGACAGTGTCCAGCAAAGTAGGAGCAAGGTCTGAGATGGAAGGTTGACCATTAATGGGAGGAAGGATACTGCATCTTCTAAAGTTGGAAGGAGAAATCAAAACTGACATGGATGTAAATAAATTAATAGATAGCAGGAGAAAAGATGAGGGAGATCACATTTCAAAGCCTCAGTTTCATTGATGAAGGATGAGGCAAGATCATCCACTGGAAGAAAGGAATCTAAGGGATAGAAACAGAATGGCAAACATTTGGAATAATTATTGTGGAGAATGGAAGAGGGTGCTGACCAAGGACAAGTCAAACGTTTGATGGGTGGTGCTAGAGGCTCAAATGAATTTTGAAGCCATGGATAAGTAGTGGAGCCAACCCTGAGAGCTGCGTGGTTTTTGTCAGCAGTGTGCCGCTGGTGCGTATAGGGATAGAGAAGGAGAACTGGAGCACTGACTTAGGGTTAGGATTTTCCTGAGCAATGTGGTACATAGATAAGAATGCAAGGTAATTAAGGTTAGCGGACAGAGGATAGTTCAGATAACCCGTTCAGGGATGTAGGCTTGGCAAGGAAGGAAATGTGTTGCTCATTGAAAAAAAAAGAAATAGAGAAGCCAAGAGTCTGGAATACTCTATGAGACCAGGGATTAACGGTAGTAGGAACGAGAAAATGAGAGAGCCCAGAGGATAGGAGAATACGGCCAGAGAGTACAATATTGGAGTTGAAGATTTGTGGATGATGACAAAACCCAAGATGTGGCCATGAGGGTGGGTGGTCCAAATGCAGTGGAATAACTGAGTAGAGTCAGGGAGATTCACGAACTTTCAGATCACATTGTGGATGGATCATCACACGGGTGGTTTATCTCCATGGACCTGCATACCTCCTAGGATTTGGTTAGGAGTAGGGTGGAAAGAAGGACTGTGAGTGAGGACTTAAAGAGCTATGATGGGGGGAGCATACAGTGCTTTGGGGACCCATAGGTGGGTCTCCTAACCCAGACCTGGGGAATTGGCAGACTTATGGGGGAAGTGATAGCTAACATGAGCCCCAAATGATGAGTGAAATTAGACAGGGGAGGCAGAAGTAGGGCAAGGAAGAGGGTAGGATTGTTTTAGGTGGGAGGGAGTAGAATGTTAAACAGATCAATGTTTTACAAAGTGCTTAGGTTCATAAAATGAATGATTATCTGGAGATGCAGACCCTATTATTAAATAACATAGTCCACAGCTTGGTAATCGTTTCCACTTACTGTAGCCCCTATTTTGTTATTTTTAATTAAAATTTTTTTAATTAACTCAGACTTCTGGAGGCTACAGTTCACATGCTTACATTCATAATATCTTGTGAAACCATTTAATATAAGGAAAGAGATGAAATGTTCTCCAGAACCTGTCCTCATCACATACTGTATGACCTAACCCTCTGTTTCCAGATTAATTTTCAACTATAGAACAAGTATATTATCTATTCTACATGGCTGAATTGGAAAAAAGACATAGAATTGGCAAAGAGAGGAGAACAAACAACGGAAGATTGATAATATACTCAAGATGACTTGTGCCGTGGTAAGATGCAAATGAGGGGGCGTTATTAATATGTGCAAATGTTCACATGCTAAATGTGGACTAAGAAAAGAGAAAAGCACTCAGAGAAGAGAGCCAAAATGTCTGCAAGGAAAAAAAAAAGTCATAAAAGAAGCCAACTCTATTTCAACCTAGTACCTTGGGTCATAAATTATATCCAAGGAGATTTAGCTAACTGACACATTGGACTTGGAACCCACGTTGCTTTTTCCACTTCGCTCTCACTGTGAGAAGGGTTGGATGTGGCGCAGTGTGAACAGCCCAGGCTTTGGACCAAAATGGAGCTGGGCCTGCGTCCCACCTCTCTCACACTGCTGGTGAGTGGCATGACCTGGAGCACGTGTCCAAGCTTCTCTGTCCCACCATTTCAGCATCAGAAGAAGCAGCCACAAAAACTTGTCAAAGTTCCTCAGAACAACATCTAATACATAGGAGGCAGCCAATAAATGGTAGCTATCAGTTATTACTAGTATTGCTACTCTACGTTATTACTACTGCTGCTAGTGCTCTGTTCAACAAATGAATCTGTCCAATAGAGGGAATGCCTGCAAGGGACATTTGATATGTGTATGCAACATTCTTAGTAAATTCTTACCTAATAAAATAATTCAAAATGCAAAAGCTACCTCTGCAGTGCTGCAGACAGGGTCATATTTCCTCCAGAGGCCAAAAGACATTCGTCAGTGACCTTATATGTGTGTGTGTTGGTGGAAAGGGGCTGTTGGGGAGACAGGAAGGTGACTGGGAGGGTGGGAGCAGCTTCCTTCCTCTGAATACACAGTCTGGAAGTCTAGCACCATAGAACTTTTTCTTAAGCTGGCTTAGAGAAATAACCCAACCTTGCTAGCAGTGCACCAGTGCTACTGGGATCCATTTTTCAGGGGGAAGATAGTGACTCTCTTGGCAGTATCCTCAGTTCCTTCTTTGAGGAAGGGCTCAGAGAAAGACTGTCATCAGAATGGCTAGCATAAGGACTGTGACCTGGGGAAAGGGGATGTGAAGTGCTGAGCCTCCTCGTGAGAGCCTGTGTGTTAGAGGTCTTGAGGGGGCTCCATTGTTCACCTTCTTGGATAAGTCATGGCACGTGTGCAGCTGGACTGAATACAGTGCGCCTTTCAGTTCTAATTGTGCACCTGTCCTGAGCTAGGTGCCAGGGAGCTTCCGTCTTCCTGCCTGATAAACAAATTAAGTCAAGGTTAGTCTTGACTGTTTACATAGCCTCTGGCGAATGCATTTTTAAGTGTATAATCTCTGTTTTGATGCCCTTGGAAATGAGAAAAGCAAATTTGTTGTAATAGAAAAGCTACATGAAAAAGGATCATTAGGAAAATATAGCAGACATCAAGGCAAAAGGGAGCAGGTAAAGCGAATATTGGCTTGGTGATTTTAGAACTGGGAAGCACAAACTCAGGAGGAGTTTCTTTCAGTAAACACAGTTAAATTTCTAGGAAAATTACCTGACAAAGCTGTGGGTTTGTCTTCTTTGGATTCTCTGAGGATAGACCTTTGTCTGCTTGGAATAGATGAAGGAAGCCTGCCTATAGACAGACAGAGTAGATAATCGCTAGTCCCACACCATACTTTTTGATTCCATATTAAAGAGTCGAGCTGCACACTTTAAAAAAAGTATTGAAAAATATTTAGATGAGCAGATTTCTGGAGCCATGCAACTAGCAAAGTATTATATTTTAATTCTCTTAGTGAACCTCGCTCATGTTGGCAAATGCATGCTGGTAATTGACAAGATGCTCCCACAGGTATGGACATGGATTTATCTTCATTGCTTGACCTCCTTTTTTGGCTGTTGGCTTTATTCCATTGCTGGCCAAAGCCTCAGGATTGACAGCCTGGTTTGACATCCATTTCCAGCTTGGGCCTGGCTCCCCCACAGGACACAGTATATGAATCTCCTCACTGGCCTTGCCACTGTGACTTCCTCTGCTCTCTGTGGCCTCCACCCTGGGCCCAAAGGAACTGAACAACTGGGACCAGCCAGCATCTGGTCCCCTAAACCTCTAGTCTGTCAGAGGATAGAGAGAGAGTTGCATTAATCTCTTGGGCTTACTGTCTCTGTTAGGGGAAGAACAACCACAAACTTCATAGTGGCTATGACTGTTTCCTAAAACAAGGGCATTCCTCTTCTTTATGGACTTTAGAAATAAAAGTCTACTTGCAATTCTGCAAATTATGCCTAAATTTGCAAAATATTGCATATCAAGCCAGGGTGTCAGCTCTGCACACCTCCTTTCTAAGCTAACATTCTAATGACAAATTCTTTTAATTGAAAATTTAGCTAGGGTGGGGCTGGCCCTGTGGCCGAGTGGTTCCGTTCATGCGCTCTGCTTCTGCGGCCCAGGGTTTCGCCGGTTTGGATCCCAGGCGTGGACATGGCACCACACATCAAGCCATGCTGAGGTGGTGTCCCACATGCCACAACTAGAAGGACCCACAAATAAAAATATGCAGCCATGTACTGGGGGGCTTTGGGGAGAAAAAGGAAAAACAAACTCTTTAAAAAAAAAAAGGAAAGAAAATTTAGCTTGGGAAAGAGAAGTATGCAAACGCACACCTTAACTTACTAGTTGCTCACAGACATTAACCTTTAGCCGAGAGGACATGGCGTCAAACTTCCCATTGCCTCTTCACTGGGCCTTGAAAAAGTGCCGAATTCTGCAATCTAGTCTCTTCTCACTACAGAAGTTCACAGAGGGTATATTACTGCAGTCACATTTATAGAAAAGAAAATCTTGTGAGGAGTAAATCTGTTTCATAAAGTTCTGATCATGATTATCCTGTTCACTGAAAAGAAATATGCTGATGAGAATTGTGTTAGGTCTGGGAAGGACACCATCAATCAATCAATGAATGAATCAATCAGTCGTCACCATCATCATGTCATCAAAACCACCTTAAGTCGTATCTGAGTTCACGTGAGTGATCTTGCTTGATTCTCCC
Organism: Equus przewalskii; assembly: GCF_037783145.1. Taxonomy (NCBI): domain Eukaryota; kingdom Metazoa; phylum Chordata; class Mammalia; order Perissodactyla; family Equidae; genus Equus; species Equus przewalskii. Next base: position 12,456,513 of record NC_091861.1, on the reverse strand, counting down.
AACAATCTCAGAGGTAGACAAATAATCAGACATCATTTATCCCCATTTTGCAGAGAAGTAAACTGTGGCCCAGAGAGGTTAAGAGACTTGCCTGAGGTCTCACAACTAGAAAGTGGTAGGACTTGGATTACAAACCAGCTCTTTTGAAATCTGTCTGTGCTTTTGCTGCTGTACCATTCTGCATTGAAAGGGTAAATAGTAACACTGCAAGGGTCCTGCTAAGTGCTTTATAAGGCTGATTAATCATCGTACTAAGTACTTGGGAACCATCCAGCATTATGAATCCTTTCACCTCCTGATCGTGGCCTTTCAACTCTCCAGAGAGGGAATCTAGCCTATTAACACTCAGCATCCCTTGGTCACGCCCTCATCACTGTGATGGGGGTTCATTTGTTCTCTTGTGGAGCTGCTGCTCTGGAGTGTGGTTCTGGCAAGGTGTGAGCTACCCTTGCCAGGAGAGGCGAGAACACAGCAGCATCATCCATCATGCAGCTTTACTGTGGCTCCATCTTCCATGGGTCTTGTGTCTGCAGTTAATGATTGCAACTGAAAACCGTGCTTTCAGGGGAATTAAGCCACCACAGGAAAAATGAGAAAATAGATTTAATGAGTACATGATAACGATGATGATGATACATTTTGCAATACCTTTTACTCCAGACCACAGATGATAGAACATGGCATTACATTGTGTGCTGATGGCCACAGCATCTTAAAAACATGTGTGTAAATGGATAGAAAGCCCTGAGCTGGCAGCCAGCAGCATTGTGGTTCTCCTTGTCAAATGTCTTCAGCTATAACTATTTCTGCCTATCCCTTACGTATTTCCTGACTTTGTCCTGCTTTCCCCATCTGTGAAATGGGGGTGATTTTGCCTAAAATTCATCCTTCATTACAGGATGAACAAGATCTCAGATGGGAAGTGCCTGAATGAAGTTTTGCATAGATAAGATGATAACAAACATCTCTGGGTATATGAGAGGGAATATTTGGAAGTTATCATTAGTTTGTATTTCATAGTATTTTATGAAATATTTTCACACTAAGTTTTCCACTATATGCCCATTTTATTATTCCTTCCTGCCTTTTATACATCAGGAAATGGGGCTCATGCTGATGTCAGATCCCTGGTAAAGGGCAGAGTTGCATATGGCTTCTGACTCTGGAACACCTGACTTTCCCTCTAGAGGATATGCTCCCATCTGGTAAGTTCCAGCTTAGGTTTTGGGCTTTACTCCAATTTAAGTATTCTGTGTTTTGGCCAACTGCTTGGGTGTTTTATTTCTGTGTTCTCCATTGTCCTGCAGTGTTGAGAGGTTTACTTTCCACTTTTTTTTTTTTGGTGGAAGGAATAGGCCTCTGATTGGTATCACATCTCTGCATTGGGCAGAAACACAGGACCCATGATGCTTCTTGCATAGCATCATTAACATCGCCAGAGCGCAGTCTCTAATGCTGTCTCATGGCCAATACCTTAAGGGTACCTGTGATTTCTACCATGCCCGTGAATGAGAGATGAGCAGTAAATGGGGTGTTGATTTGTGGTACCCAAACCTTGGGGTTTACCCTCATCTTTCATTGTAATATTGTTTTATTAAGAAAAAAATTGGTATCAATCTAAAATCTCCATCAGGAGGGGACGTGTTACATAAATTGTGATACATCATTAAAGAGAATAAGGTAAATTTGTATGTGCTGATATGGAGAAATAGCCAATTAATAGAGTTAAGTAAAAAAAAGGGATATATATTTTATTATGATTCTGTTTTCATAAAGAAAAGATCTCTATCTATTATCTATCTATATCTTTCTTTCTTTCTATCTATCTTAATATCCTTATGATGGAGTGATATTCTTTTTTTTATTGTATAAGTTTCAGGTGTACAGCTTTATAATTAAACATCCGTATACACTACAAAGTGATCACCATCACAAGCCTAGTTACCATCCATCACCATACAGTTGGCCTCCTTCATGCATTTTGTCCACCCCGCCAACCCTCTTTCCCTCTGGTAACCACTAGTTGGTTCTCTGTATCTATGAGTTTGTTTTTGTTTTATTTGTTCCTTTTTTTGGTGTTTTTAGATTCCACCGTTGAGTGAAATCATATGGTATTTGACTTTCTCCATCTGACTTATTTCTCTTAGCATAATACCCTCAAAGTCCATCCGTGTTGTCACATATGGCAAGATTTCATTCTTTTTTTTATGGCTGAGTAGTATTCCATTGTATATATTTACCACATCTTCTTTATCCATTCATCCGTTGATTGACAATTTGTTTCCATATCTTGGCTATTGTAAATAATGCTGCAGTGAATATAGGTGTGCATATAACTTTTCTAATTAGTGTTTTCATGTTCTTCAGATGTATACCCAGAAGTGGAATTGCTGGATTATATGGTAGTTCTATTTTTAATTTTTTGAGGACCCTCTATACTGTTTTCCATAGTGAGTGCACTTTTTACATTCCCACTAACAGTGCATGAGTGTTCCCTTTTCTCCGCATCCTCATCAACACTCATTATCTCCTGTGTTTTTGATGATAACCATTCTAACAGGCGTTAGGTGATTTCCCATCATGGTTTTTATTTGTGTTTCCCTGATGATTAGTGATTTTGAGCATCTTTTCATGAGCCTGTTATCCAGCTATATGTCTTCTTTGGAAAAATGTCTATTCAGATCCTCTGCCCAAATTTTAATCAGACTGTTAGGTTTTTTTCATATTGAGTTATATGAGTTGCTTATATATTTTGGATATTAACTCCTTATTGGATATATCACTTGCAAATATCTTCTCCCATTCAGTGCATTGCCTTTCCATTTTGTTGATATTTCCTTTGCTGTGCAAAAGCTTTTTAGTTTGATATAGTCCCATTTGTTTATATTTGCTTTTGTTGTCCTTGCCTGAGGACACAAATCCAGAAAAACATCACTAAGATTGATGTCAAGGAGCTTACTGCCTATGTTTTCTTTTAGGAGTTTTATGGTTTCGGGTCTTACATTCAAGTGTTTAATCTAGTTTAAGTTTATTTTTGTATATGGTGTAAGAAAGTGGTCCAGTTTTATTCTTTTGCATGTAGCTGTCCAGTTTCCCCCACACAATATATTAAAGAGACTGTCTTTTCCCATTGTATATTCTTGCCTCCTTTGTCGTAGATTTACTGATCTTATAAGTGTGGGCTTATTTCTGGGCTCTCTGTTCTGTTCCATTGACCTATGTGTCTGTTTTTGTGCGAATACCGTACTATTTTGATTACTATAGCTTTGTAGTGTAGTTTGAAATCAGGATGCATGATTCCTCAAGCTTTGTTCTTCTTTCTTAGGATTATTTTAGCTATTCTGGGTCTTTTATGGTTCCATACAAATGTTAGGATTATTTTTTCTGGTTCTATGAAAAATGCCATTGGTATTTTCGTAGGGTTTGCATTGAATCTGTAGATTGCTTTGAGTAGTATGAACATTTTAACAATATTAATTTTTGTCTTGTTCCTGATCTTAGAGCAAAATCTTTCAGCTTTTTGCTGTTGAGTATGGTGTTAGCTGTGGGTTTTTCATATATGGCCTTTATAAAGTTGAAGTATGTTCCTTCTATGCCCACTTTGTCAAGAATTTTTATCATAAATGGATGTTTATTTATTTTTTTTTGAGGAAGATTAGCCCTAGAGCTAACTGCTGCCAGTCCTCCTCTTTGTGCTGACGAAGACTGGCCCTGAGCTAACATCCATGCCCATCTTCCTCTAGTTTATATGTGGGACGCCTACCACAGCATGGCGTGCCAAATGGTGCCATGTCACACCCAGGATCCGAACCGGTGAACCCCAGGCCACTGAAGCGGAATGTGCGCACTTAACTGCTGCACCAGGGGGACAGACCTGGGATGTTGAATTTTGTCAAAAGCTTTTTCTGCATCTATTGAGATGATCACATGATTTTTATACTTCATTTTTTAAATGTGGTGTATGACATTGATTGATTTGCAGATGTTAAACCATCCTTACATCCCTGGAATAAATCACACTTGATCATGGTGTATGATGCTTTTAATGTATTATGGAATTCAGTTTGCTAATATTTTGTTGAGAATTTTTGCATCTATATTCATCAAGGATATTGGCCTGTAATTTTCCTTTTTTTGTGGTGTCCTTGTCTGGTTTTGGTATCAGGGTAATGCTGGCTTTTTAAAATGTATTTGAAAGCTTTCCTTCCTCTTCAATTTTTTGGAAAAGTTTGAGAAGGTTAGGTATTAAATCTTCTTCAAACGTTTTATAGAATTTACAAGCAAAGCTGTCTGGTCCTGAACTTTTGTTTGTTTGTAGGTTTTTGATTACTGTTTCAGTCTTCTTACTAGTGAATTGGTCTATTCATATTTTCTATTTCTTCATGATTCAGTCTTGGAAGATTGTATGTTTCTAGGAATTCATCCAATTCTTTTAGTTTGACCAGTTTGTTGGCATATAATTGCAGTAGTCTCTAATTATCCTTTGCATTTCTATGGTATCTGTTGTAACTTCTCCGTTTTTGTTTCTGATTTCATTTGTTTGAGCCTTCTCTCTTTTTCTCTTGGTTAGTCTAGCTAAGGGTTTGTGGATTTGGTTGATCTTTTCATAGAACCAACTCTTCACTTTCATTGATCTTTTTCTGTTGTTTTCTTAGTCTCTATTCTGTTTATCTATGCTCTGATCTTTATTATTTCCTTCCTTCTACTAATTTTGGGCTTTGTTTTTTCTTTTTCTACTTCCTTTACACATAAAGTTAGGTTGTTTATTTGAGATTTTTCTTGTTTCTTGAGGTAGGTCTGTATTGCTATGAACTTCCCTCTTATAACTGCTTTTGCTGCATCTCATAGATTTTGGTATGTTGTATTTTTATTTTCATTTGTCTCTAGGTATTTTTTAATTTCTCCTTTGATTTCTTTGATGACCCATTTGTTGTTCAGTATCATGTTATTTAGTCTCCATGTTTTTTGTTTTCCCCATTTTCGTCTTGTAATTGATTTCTGGTTTCATACCATTGTGGTCAGAAAAGATGCTTGATATGATTTCAATCTTCTTGAATTTATTCAGACTTGTTTTATGGCCTAGCATGTGATCTATCTGGAGAATGTTCCATGTGCACTTGAGAAAAATGTGTACTCTACTGCTTTTGGATGGAATCTTCTGTATATATCTATTAAGTTCATCTGGTCTAATGTGTTGTTCAAGGCCGATGTTTCCTTGTGTATTTTCTCTCTGGATGATCTGTATATTGCTGTAAATGAGGTGTTAAAGTCCCCTACTATTATTGTATTGCTTTTGATTTCTGTCTTTAGGTCTGTTAATTTGCATTCTATATTTTGGTGCTCCTGTGTCAGGTGCATACGTATTTGTAAAGGTTGTATCCTCCTGTTAGATTGACCCCTTTATCATTATCTAATCTCCTTTATCTTTTATTGCAGTCTTTGTTTTAAAGTCTATTTTGTCTGATATGAGTATAGTTGCTTCAGCTTTCTTTTCATTTCCATTTGCATGGACTATCTTTTTCCTTCCCTTCAATTTCAGTCTGTGTGTGTCCTTACTTCTGAAGTGAGTCTCTTGTAGGCATATAGATGGATCTCGTTTGTTTGTTTTTATCCATTCAGCCAATCTATATCTTTTGACTAGCAAGTTTAGTCTATTTACATTTAAAGTAATTATTAATAGGTACGTCCTTATTGCCATTTTGTTAATTGTCTTCTGGCTGTTTTTGTAGTTCCTCTCTGTTTCTTTCTTTTTCTCTTTCTCTCTTTTCTTGAGGTTTAATGGCTTTCTTTAGTGTTATGTTATGTTTAGATTCCTTTCTCATTTTCTTTTGTGCATTTACTGTAAGTTTTTCCCATGTGATTACTGTGTGGTTCACGTATAACTTCCTATGTAAACAGCAGTCTGTTTCAAGTTCATAGCACTTAATTTTGAACACATTCCAAAGCTTTATATTTTTACTCCTCCCACCCTGCAATTTATATTTTTGATGTTACATTTTATATCTTTTTATTTTATGCATCCCTTACTATTTATTGTAATTTTAGTTAATTTTACTACTTTTGTCTTTTAACCTTCATGCTTGCTTCATATGTGATTGATCCACTTACCTTTATTATATACTTACCTTTTCCAGTGAGATTTTTACTTTCTTACGCTTCCCTATTATTGACTAGCACCATTGCTTTTCAGCTTAGAGAAGTCTCTTTAACATTTCCTGTAAGACTGGTTTAGTGGTGACAAACTCCCTTAGCTTTTGCTTATTTAGAATACTTTTAATCTCTCCCTCACTTCTGAAGGAGAACTTTGTTGAGTAGAGAATTTCTGGTTGGAAGTTTTTCCCTTTCAGCACTTTGAATATGTCATGCCACAAACTTCTGGCCTGTAAAGTTTCTGCTGAAAAATCTGCTGATAGCCTTGTGGAGTTTCCCTTATATGTAACTAGTTGTTTTTCTCTTGATGCTTTTAGGATTCTCTCTTTGTCCTTAAGTTTTACCATTTTAATTATGATGTGTCTTGGTGTGGGTCTTTTTGGGTTCATCTAATTTGGAACTCTCTGGGCTTCCTGGACCTAGGTGCCTGTTTCCTTTCCCAGATTAGGGAAGTATTCAGACATTATTTCTTCAAATAAGTTTTTTGGCCCCTTCTCTCTCTCTTCTCCTTCTGGAACCCCTATAATGCGAATGTTATTCCACTTGATGTTGTTCCAGAGATCTCTTAAGGTATTTTATCTTTTGAAAATTGTTTTTTCCTTTTGCTGCTCTGTTTGGGTGACTTTCATTGTTTTGCCTTTCAGCTCACTGATTTATTCTTCTACTTCATCCAGTCTGCTGTTGAACCCCTCTAGTGTATTTTTCTGTTCAGTTGTGACTTCTGTTTGGTATTTTCTTATATTTTCTATCTCTTTGTTGCTGTTCTCACTGTGTTCATTCATTCTTCTCCTGAGTTTGGTAAACATCTTTATGACCATTACTTTAAACTCTTTATCAGGTAGATTACTTATTTCTGTTTCATATAGTTCTTTTTCTGAGGATTTGTCTTGGTTTTTGTTTAAAATATTCCTTTTTCTCCTAATTTTGTCTAACTCTCTGTTTCTATGTATTAAGTAAATCAGCTACCTCTACCAGTCTTGAAAGATTGGCCTTATGTAGGAGATTTCCTGGGGGGCCCAGAGGTGCAATCCTCTCTGGCCACCAGAGCCAGGCACTCAAAGGACATCCCCTGTGTTGGTTGGGTGTGCCCTCCTGTTGCATTGTGGTGGGGCCATGGCTGTGGTGTGAGGATGAGTGGAGCTGACTCTCAGCCCTGATGCAGCTGCAATTGCAATGGTTCATTGGTGGGTGGGGCTGTTGTCAATGTTGGCTGCGAGGTGTGGTCAAGGCACAGAGGTGGATGGGGCTCACAGCACAGTATGCCCACTGGCTCTAGCAAGGTAGAGGAAGAATTCCAAAATGGTACCTTCTAGTGCTGGCATTAGCAAGGTAGAATATGATTGCAAATGGCTCCTGCCAGTGTCTCAGTCCCTGGGGAAAATCCCTCCTGGTTCCTGCCCCTCCAGAAGATGCTTTAACATTAGTGAGTGGTCTCCTTTACCTGTGGTCTATGCATTTTGCAAGATGGTGCTTTTGTGCTGGTTTCTGGCTCGAGTGGGTCTGTGCATGGGTCATTCCCTACAGTTCTATAGTTTTCCTGGTTGTAATCCCCGTTGGTTTTCAAAACCAGGTGTTTCAAGTGCTCCTGTTCCTTGTGCAGGATCTAAGGCTTGGAGTGCCTGATGCAGAGCTTAAGTCCCTTGCTCCTAGGGAAATTTTCCATACCTTTGAGGTCCTTCTTGATTGTGGATCACCACAGATGGGGTGTGGTTCTTTTCTTGGCGAGGTCATCTCTCTGCCTCTTCTGCTTGTCTCAATGGTGTCCTTTTGTCCTTTGCTGTGGAGGCTCTGTTCCTCTAGCTTTCAGGTCCTTTTCAGGGGGAATTATTCCATATGTAGTTGTAGAATTGTTGTGTCTGTAGGAGGAGGTGAGTTCAGGATCTTCCTCGTCACCATCTTGAACCTCCCACCTTGGAATAATTTTCTTAAAATAAGGAAAGATTCACAAGAAAAGTTTAACAGTGGTTAATTCTAGTGAATAGACTGAGAATTGGAGTGGGGAGGGGCATTTTAACTTATCATTTTACACATTTCTGAATTTTTTGACATTTTAACCATAATCTTTATGTTTTTCTGTGCCTTGGTTTCCTCATTTATAAAATGGGGATAATAATAAGTGGAGTTTTGGTTCATGACATCCAAACCTTGGGGCTTATACTTTTATTTCATTGTTATATTGATATTGTTAAGAAAAACTTTGGAAGCAATCTAAATGTTCATCAGGAGGGGATAGGTTAATATTTCATAGGATTGTTGAGGGGCTTGAATGATTAAATACATATAAGGTGCTTAGGGTGATGCCTAGCACATAATAAATTCTCAATAAATGTTATCTGTTATTAGTTTTTGAGTTATTAGTAATGAGGAATAACTGCTTACATTTGGATTCTGCCAGAACCATATGTCTATAAATAGAACAAACTCAGGGCTTAACTTCTAGGTCTGTCCTCACTTGAGCCTAAGTGAGAGGTGATTACAGAACCCAGGCTCAATTAGTTTGTCTGCCCCTTTCCCCTTCACTACTAGAGATGGCAGCTGCTTTATAGCTTAGTAAGGTAGAGGATGTTGTGAAGCTCAAGTGGACTACATTTTCAAAACATTTTTATCAGATGGAAGAATGGGTGTAATATAATAAAGAATATATCTAGTATTTGTCCCTGGCTCCTGACACAGAGCTTCAAAAGCCCTTGGAATATTCTGAGTGGCAGGAATGTCTATGTTGTGCTAACAAGGTGAATTATGATGGGCCCCTAGATAACTTTAAGATAGGGGCTGGTCACCAGAAAGACCAAGCACATGATTAGGGAGTTGAAACTTTGGACCAATTCACCCTTTCAGGGAAGGAGTGGGGCTGGAGATTGAGTTCAATCATGTGGCCAATGATTTAATTAGTCGTGCCTGTGTAATGGAATGTCGATAAAAACTCTGGACACTGAAACTCAGTGGAGCTTCCTGGTTGATGAATACATTGATGTGCTGGGAGGGTGGTGTGCCTAATTCCACAGAAGAAGGGCATGGAAGCTTTGAACTTTCTCCTAGCCCTAACCCTATGTGTATCCTTTCTTATATACTGTAACTGTAAGTTAGTACTTTCCTGAGTTCTGGGAGTTGTTCTAGAGAATTATTGAGCCCAAGGGGGTCATAGAACCTCCAAATTTGCAACCAGTTTGTCAGAAGTGTGGTGGCCTGGGCACCTCTGGAACTTGTGTCTGGAAGCCGGTGTAGGGGCAGTTTTATAGAGGGCTGAGCCCTTAAACCTGTGGAGTCTGGTGCTAACTCCTGGTGATTAGTGTCTGAATTGAATTATTGCAGTATATTCAGATTGGGTGGAAATAAAGTACAGGGTCACCTGGTTTAACTAATTATTAGCAAGATCTCTCTCTCTCTCATTAACTAGAAAGTCCCATTCACAGTTGCAATGGGGCAGAGCAACCCAAACCAGAGGCTCGAAATATCTGGCTGTTAGCATATGCTCTTTTCCCCACACTTGTTCTCATCCTCTACCCTTTGACGTTTGTGAAAAGTGATCAGTAAAAATGGTGGTGAAACCACTTAAATTCCATTTTGTCATTTGTACCCAGGAACTTTTCTACTCATAGATCGAATGCAGCCCTTCTTGGTGTACAAATTGCGGTAAGTCATGTGTTGCTTAATGATGGAGTTATGTCCTGAGAAACGCATCCTTAGGTGATTCTGTTATTGTGGGAACATCATACAGTGTACTTACACAAACCTAGATGGTATAACCTGCTATGCACCTAGGCTGGATGGTACTAATCTTATGGGACCACTGTCGTATATAAGGTGCATCATTGACCGAAATGTTGTTACGTGGTGCATGACTGTAATTGGCTTTCCTTGTTTTCTTTCTTCTCACTGACTTTTCTCAAATAGGGACCACCAAGGACATACGTTTGCTAAATAGCAATTTCACTTACAAGACCTCCCCAATCTATTAGACTTGGAGCTGACACAAGAGTTGCTGCTCAGCATTTAAATGTAACATTAATTGTAAGACACGTTACTCTTCCTCACTGCTTAGATTTTTAGGGAATGCAAAGAGCATTTTATTTCAAAGTGGGAAAAGCAACCAAAAAAGTTCCAGGAATGTTCTGATTGGTTTTGGGTAACTGTTAGAGCAAGACATACAAACGCTCTAACCGGGGATTAAACAACGTCCTGTAGAAGTTGGAGCTCTTGTCTCCTGTGTCCTGATGCAGAGGTTTTCTTTTTTCTTTTGTAACAGCTTTATTGAGATATAATTCACATACCATAAAATTCACTTTTTTTCTCCTTAACCTTGATTATACATCTGCAAACCAGTCCCCATTTCCAATCACCAGTAGCATATTACAGTATTTCCTTCTGTCAAAATAAACTAATAAAACAAAATAAGAAATGCAAATAAATTCACACATATATGTAATACACAAACACCTCAAGGCCAAATAGGTACAGGTTTTCAGATTACTCATTTATCCATCTGATTGTCCTCAGGGGATCAAGATGGGGACGGCAAACCATACTTGTGATGACCACACAGAAGTAAAAATCTTAGAAATGAAAAGATCTTCTTACTAATGAAATTCCTCTACCATCCACATTATAAAAAGTCATCCAGATTGTAGGAACAGTCAAAATATAGTGAAAGGTCTCATGGACTTCTGGGTGCTCTACCCTCAGTTAGATGAACAGTGCTAACTTTTACATGATTCTTTTTATGATGAACTAGATGTTGCAGCCAGTGGTCCTATTTCTTCTCACTGGCCCCAAATAGAAGTAACATACACCCTGTTTGATGTATTGTTGCTTCTCACGTAGGGAGACAACTCTCCATGGTAAGAATCTGTATTGGTTTCCTAGGGCTCCCGTAACAAAGTACCATGAACTGGGTAACTTAAAACAATAGAAATTCATTCTCGTAGTTCTGGAGTCTAGAAGTCTGAAATCAAGGTGTCGGCAGCATTGGTTCCTTTAGCGCTCTTGAAGGAGAGTCTGTTCCATGCTTCTCTCCTAGCTTCTGGTGGTTGTAGGCAATTCTTGGAGTTCCTTGGCTTGCGGCTGCATCACTCCAATCTTTGCTCCCACTTTCACATGGCATTCTCCCTGCATCTCTGTCTCTTTGCATGGCCATCCTCCCTCTGTGTCTCTCTTCTCTTCTTTTAAGGGCACTTGTCATTGGATTAATTAAGGATCCACTCTACGAATATGACCTCATCTTAACTTAACTAATTATATCTGCAATGACCCTATTTCCAAATAAAGTCCATTTTTGAGGTTCTAAAGGTTAGTACTTCAACAAATCTTTTCTGGGTGAAATGTTGACTCCGTAATAGTACTTGAGATCCTTTATCTGTTCTTGATAAAATGAGGCTTTCAGGCTTCTCACCATCCTGCTCATCTCCATTCACAGGGTCCAGGTTGTCAATGTCCCCTTAACAGCTGTAATCTGAGAGATATTGGAGCAGAGGATTGGAAACTATCTTTTATTGTTTCTCTTTTTGAGTCTAGGAATAAAACATTTCTAGTTGTAAATAGTAGAAGAGGTCAGTTTCAAAATAATATTTTCAGGCAAATTAAACTTTTGAAAGTTCTGTTTATCTGTTAATAAGAAAGTCTTTAGATATGTCATGTCATTGAAGCCTCCTCTTTCTCAAAGCCTGGTCCCTCCCCTGCCTGCATCTCTTGTTTTCTCAGGATCCCAAGGCATTGTATCACATGGTTGTCTGTTTGCAAAATGATTATTCCAGAAAATACATGAAAACAAACCATACTGAGAGGGCAAAAGAAGCCACAAGAGGATAACTTGTTGGGGGTGATATCTGGATGGGGGATGTGACCTCCCAGAGTATTTATGTTGGTGGGGTGGGCTGTTTAAGATTGATTTGTGGCCATGATGTGTGTTGAATCCTTTATACATAGAGATTATCCCTCTCCCAATCCTCCCCCACAAGTGAGTTGTGGGGTTCCAAGTAGGAGTTTGAGGAAGTTGGGCTGTTGTCCATTAGCTGTTCTATTACTGTGGCTCTATCCATGCTCCTTCCTCTAAGAGCTATGTGTGGTGCTTTGGAAGCCTTCCCTGTTTTTATCCCATTTTGGGGTCCTGACCTGGTCGTTACTTATCTTGTCATGTCCTAAGCCTCTTGTAAGAGAAGGATCCTCTGCTGAGGGTGGGTCACACGCAAGGACTTGGTGGTGGAAGCATGGGAAGGGGATAAAGGAGAGTGGCTAAAAACAGCCAGGGAATCACTATTTATGCTAAGTAAGCGTGTTTACAAGTATCCTTGGGTAAATGTTCCCAATATTACAACCACAATTCATTTGAATCCAAAAAATCCTTAAATTTATTTTTATGGTTTTTAAGAAACATTTTAATTCTTGCCACGTGTACTTTCCTGCATTTTTAATAAGAGGGAGTGTAATTACTGAATGGACATTCATTACAGAGTGCATCAATAATGCATTGGATTTTGCAGCAGTATTTTTCTTTTTGTTATCATTGTGGTGATCGATGGTGAGTCTAAGCAGATTCAGTTAATGCCACTGTGATTTATGAGAACATGACGTGTTTGGAAGGGCCTAGAAATACTCTTCACACAGAGGTGGAAGGAGAAGGTTGTCACGATGGTGGCAAGGGGGTGGTAACTCTGCTATTCTATGAAGGCTTTAGAAATATTAACTGCCCCCCTGGATCCTTAATTAGCCACCTGTTCTCTGCTTTTCTGCATCCCCATGGAGTTGTTGCAAGTATTCATGTTTCTATTTGTAGTGAGGTATTGAGGTACAACGGAACAAAATGTCATTTTGTGTCAGTGTTTATGGGAAAAGTAGAAATTGGAGTAGAGTTTTGGAGGTAAAATATTTCGTGGGGCCAATGGGACAAATATATTTTGATCATTAGAATGATTGTTTTTACTTATTGACTTGAGTCTAATGAGATGGATTCAATTCCATTTAATTAAAGCACTATTAAGTGCCCATGACATATAAAGCACGTAGCAATTAGTGTGGGTGGATCCATCAGAAATAGGTTTGACACAAAGCAGAATGAAATGAGTACTATCAATAAGAGATGCTAAAAGTGCCATTTGGGGTCAAAGGAAGAAGAGATCATATTTATTTAGTGTGTCAGCTGAATTCATATGAAAAAGAACCCGAAACAGATTTTACATGGTAACACTTTATTGAGGTTACAATCCCAGGGAAGCAATAGGGAGGCAAAAAAGAGAAGTGAGGCAAGAAAGGAGAGCAAATGCAATACGGTGTATTATCATCTGCTCCAGCTTTTCAGAAAACCATGTGGTTGCTGATCACGTGGGTCATCTCCAGAGAGACTGCCTGGAACAGTCATCTGTCCATCATAAAGAAGGATGAAGGAGCTCTTACCTTTCTCCTCTCTGTCATTAGTCAAATTCTGCTCCATGGAGACCAACTCCCCTACCATTTTGGGTTGTGTTATCCAGCCCTCCAAGAGTTTGCTGGGGAGGCCAGAGCTTCAGTGGGTTCAGTCTGTCCAGTGTACAGACATGATCAGTTGGGACTCATGGGTGCCTCTTGGTCTGTGGAGGCAGCAGTGGTGGCCTGGGCTTTATGACTGTAGAAACAACATGAATTGTCACTAAGGTTATTCTGGCCTAGAAGTAAGGCAAGCCAGTAAGACGAGGGGTGAGGAGATAGTCAGGGTTGAGCAAATCTAGAGTGGTCCATATCTCTGGAGTTAAGATTAGGGAAAGCTTTAAAGAGGAAGATAGCAATGAGATGGCATTTAAAAGGATGGATAGGATTTTGATAGGAAGATGTAGAGAGGGAGAATGTTGTTGGTAGTGAGATTTGAATCAAATGAAGACCTGAAGTTGGGAAAGCAGGGTTGGTAGAGGGCACAGTGAGTAGTCCACTTTGCTTGGATGCTAAAATATGTGTAGAGGAAAAGTGGGAGATAAGATTGGAAATGTAGACTGGGGCTTGATTAGGGAGGACTTTGAGAGCAAATGTATCAGTCAGCTATTGCTGAATAACAAATACAAAATTCTTACTGACATGTAACAATAGGTGTTTATTTCTTGTATATCTGCTGGTCAGCTGATGTGGCTCTCCTCCAGGCTTCAGGTCTGTGGATTGGCTGGGCAGCTCTGCTCTATACATGTTCATTCAGGGCCCAGGCTGAAGGGGTAGGAGCTCTCTGTGGGGAGCCTCTGTTCATGGTGGTGGCAGAAGCTCAAGAGGACTTGTCCAACCACACTAGCACACCTCAAGCTGCTGCTTGTGTCATGTCTATTAGCATACCATTGGCCCCGGCAGTCACATGACTAAGGCCAAAGTCAGTGGGGCCAGGAAACATACCCTGCTCCTATGAGACCACGGCAACGATGTAGATGCATCCTTTCCTCCAAAGAAATAAAGAATTGTGACCAATAATTCAATCCAGCAGAGCCAAGTTGAGAAGCTTATAGACTCAAGGAAAAGAAGAGTATTTTATCCATTGCATTTGTACTTCTGGTACCAAGCACAGTGCCTAGAAGGCAGTAGGTGCTCAATGTTTGATGGATGCACTACTGAATGCATTCAGCACTGTGGTAAACACTGCAAATTGAGTTCAGGGCCCACCTCCTGCAGCATTTTCTCCACTTTAGGCTTTGAGATACAACTCATATCCAATTAGACTAAAGCACTTATTTCAAGATAATCCTTCCAAAACTTTGCTTTTCTAAGTCCTTTCCTTATTCAAGAAACAATTATAACTTCTTTTGGATGACCACGTCAAGCCAAACTTCTCTACCCGACCTTCCTTAATCTGGCTCTACTTCCTACTCCTCCAGACACAAATTGTCCCTGCCAGTCCCGCCCTGTCTGTGATGTTCCCTGCCCCCACCCCCTCCTATTATGATTGTTGTTTCCTCAGTGCCTCTACCCAGACTGTTGTCTTTGAAAGGGATGTCGTCTCTCTTCTTAGATCCATCCATAGATTATTTACTCTTCTAGCTTGGCTAAATGCCTCTTTTTCCATAAAACCTTCTGGGACTGTTCCAGGCCTCACTGACCCCTCCTTTTTCTGAACGCCTGTTCACACTTGTGGAACATTTTAACTTTTTATTGCTGAAGAAATGTTGCATGTGGGTGAGTCCCATTTGCCCAATCAGTTTGTCAAGGCCCAAATCTTTTGCTGCTTTGGGTGTTTTTTTAGCACGCTACTTGATACGAAGTAGGTGAATAATAAATAAGTGTCAATGGATTGATCCTATATGCACTATGTCCGTATTTAATGAACTTGGCTGTTGACCATCTTGCATGCATTAGAAAGCAGACTCCTTGAGGGCAGCAGTATAGTCTTCTGCATATGTGTACCTTCTACTTAGTTGCCCTGACATAGCGCTTGGATCAATAATTGGTGAACTTTTGAAACGTGATCAGCCCATCTCTTCATAATGCATTATCATTTAGACGCCCCGTGATTTAGAGGCTGATGGGGAACAACAAAATTATTTTTGACAAAGCAAGCTAAGGTCTTGGTGCCCACTGTAAGTGAACCTACAGGAGTGTGTCTTCCTCTCCGCTGGGGCTTTGAGGATGTAGCAGATTCCATCGTCCCAAGGACCCAAAAAGGATGCCCATTGTCCTCTGGGCTATGTGTTATCTCCTGTCCATTATGCAAATGAAGTATGAAAATAATAGGCTGTTTTTTTATTTCTCCCTCTGAAGCCATGAAAACAGTGACCACGTGGTTCTATCTCTTCCTGGGATAAGAAGGAGAGGTTGGCATTGTCCCTTTTTGATGAGGAAGATTCAGTGTTTCTCTCACCACCTCCTAACGCGATATCCTTGCTTAGAGCACTGCTGACTCAGGGGCACTCTGAGTGAAGCTGTCATTTCAAAGGAGGGCTGGCTTTTGGATTATGCTGCTTAGAAGTCTGAGGAATAGCATTATGTCTGCCCCTCCCTGTATTACGAACTATTTACGACCACCAGCAGTTTCTTTGACCTGGAGGTTGACTGGTCAAAGTTGTAAATAATCTGATCTTATCCTTTTGAGACCTCTTTT
Organism: Equus przewalskii; assembly: GCF_037783145.1. Lineage (NCBI taxonomy): Eukaryota > Metazoa > Chordata > Mammalia > Perissodactyla > Equidae > Equus > Equus przewalskii. The sequence goes on along the minus strand of NC_091861.1, from coordinate 12,440,327 downwards.
GCATCCTTCTTTTCTCTCTCTCAATGTCTTTCTAGTGCCTTATTTCTCCAGGTACCCATTCCTCCAGGATGTTTCCCTCCACAACTGTCCAGGGTGCCACTGCAACGCCCATCTGGAATGGGAAGATTGTATGTTCCCAATCTTCTTATTCACCTTCTTGCAAGTTCAAAACTTAACTAATTTGTGCTTCATTCTCCTAGGGCTTGCTCTCTGCTGAGTCTGACCTGAATAAGTGTCATGTCATGGTTTTACACGGCTTCATGATATACTTCTTAAACAGAACTTCTTGGTGAATGTAAGGAGGTACTCGAAGTCACACTACAATCCTGACATGTCTTCTTCCAACATCAATTTTATTCAGTGGGAAGTGATTTTAAATATCTGAGAAAACTAAGATGAATGCTGCTAAATGGTGAAATAGAATGCAAAGTTCAAATGAAAGTTTAAGCTAAAGCACGAGACAATAAATTTGTGCCCTTTGTGGGGTGTTCTAGGCTATGACTTCTACTCTCACAGATTTTAACCCCCAAAAGCTTTGGAGGGCAAAACTTAAAAAGCATTTTGTAAACACTCCCTGGCATAGTGGGAGGTCGTGCAGAAATGCAAACCAAAAGGGTCTGGGTGAGTTTGAGGAATTAGTGCATCAAAAATCAAGTCAGTCCATATCCCAGAGGCAAAGAAACTAAAGCTTGAATGGAAGTTGCTGGAAGAAACCTGGAGTCCAGCAAGGTGGATGCTAGAAGTAGATGAGAAAGAAGTCAAAGATTGGAAATGGGAAGCAAAGTGGAAGTCTTGAGGACTGTCAGCTGGTTCTGTTGAATTCAACTGTTTCTGCATGGGGTGGCTTTTCTCCCACGTGACTTAAAGGCGTGGTCTTCACACTGGACATATACTATGTTCATGGAGGTTTACGAGAACTTTTAAGGGAATCAATATCCACATCCTCAACTCATAGACATATTCTCTTCTAAAATTTCTCTCTCTTAAAATAAGCCTATAGTGCTTCTTTTGTATCCTTCTGCTTACAATAAACCTTCTTCCACTTTATAAAGTAAGTGAATACCTTTCATCCATTCTGAGTCTTACTATGATGCATTGCCCTAGGGTATAAAAACCTTCAGGGCTCCAAACAAAGATTTCAAAATAATGGTTTTGAGAAAGCAAATGACTCTAATGGCTGGGTAGTTAAAATTTGTGTAGGTCAGGTGGTTTCCAATTCTTTGCTTTCAAAATTGGAGGAGGACTAAATTGAGTTTTCAGCTCTAAAACCATTAAAATAAATATTGATTATAGACTATTATATGAGTTTTACCTATAACTCAGAACTTCAAAGAATAGAGTGACATTGCTGTAACTAAACTCCTTCCATTCCTATTACCATACATATGCGAACATTTCTTAGTGCTTTTGTCTATAAAAACAAAAAGTAGAACTATAATCAATTATTATAGGATGATTTTCAAAAAGGAAAAATCTGACTCATACATATATATAGGCAATCATAAATGATGAAATGAATTTCCTAATAAATGCAAAACTGGTTATTATCTTATAGGGCAATAAAATCTAATGTTTGGAATCATGTTTTCTAAAGATCAGAAATCAATTGTATCTCTGTTTGACAGAATTAGTTTGCATTTCTATAGAGAAGAATCATTTTTATTACTTTCAGTGTGCTACAATTTGCAGAGTTGTAAAATAAACTATCAAAGACAACCAGAGGCATATATCCTTTTAGAAGCAGATAACCTTCATGGGGTGGGAGGTATCTTTCTAGACAACACCCCATTTTTCGGGGAAAGAATACCCAATAATCTCTTTCGCCCATGTGAAAGTCTTGCACAATTTTCCTAATAGATCCTAAACTCTGTATCAGTCTAGCGATAAGTAATTTTTATCCAAAGATAGAAGAACTAATTGAAAAAAAATCCTAGCCCCATCAATGTTATTAAGAGATGCATTTTTAAAAAATTACATTTATGTTTAATAATTATTTAGTTAAAATTTTAATATATTCATGTTATGTTGCTCAATTATATATTAATAATTACAACAACAACTCAATTCAGGAGAAATTTTTTAAGCTCTTAAAGCCTTATAGTTACCAAACATTTAAATATAATTTAAATAATATACATATTTTATTGCAGAGAATTATGATAGGGTGATCAATAAAAGATTTGAAGCAAGTAAAATATTATATTAGGGCATAATCTTGTGAAGAAGTGGAAAGACACTAAAATCAAGGAGAAAATGGAGTCATATAAATTTTCTGACATAAAATGTTGCTCAAGTGTTTTTTAAAAAATGGATAATGGTGACTATCAAATTATGTTGCTTAAACTCCATTGCACATACTTAAAAGAGTAATGTATTTATTTTAAAATATTGATTTTTTTAATTTTTATTTTTTTCGGATGTACATCATATTTCAAATTCTGGATACATTACATCATATTCACCACCCGAACACTAATTATAGTGCATCCCCTCACATGTGACCCTAATCACCCCTTTTGCCCTCCCCCCCTCCCCTTTCCCAATGGTAACCACCAGTCCAATCTCCAACGCTATGTGTGTTTTTTTTTTTTGGTCATTTTTATCTTCTACTTATGAGTGAGATCATATGGTATTTGACTTTCTCCCTCTGATCTATTTCACTCAACATAACACCCTCAAGGTCCATCCATGTTGTCAGAAATGGCTGGATTTTGTCATTTCTTATGTCTGAGTAGTAGTCCATCGTGTATAAATACCACATCTTCTTTATCCATTCATCCCTTGATGGGCACCTAGGTTGCTTCCAAGTCTTGGCTATTGTGTATAATGCCGCAATGAACATAGGGATGAAAGTATCTTTATGCCTTTGTGTTTTCAAGTTCTTTGGATAAATACCCAGCAGTGGAATAGCTGGATCATATGGTAGATCTATCCTTAATTTTCTGAGGATACTCCAAACTGCTTTCCATAGTGGCTGCACCAGTTTGCACTGCCACCAGCAGTGAACAAGTGTTCCCTTCTCTCCACACCCTCTCCAACATTTGTTGTTTCCTGTCTTGTTAATTATAGCCATTCTGACCGGAGTGAGGTGATACCTCACTGTAGTTTTGATTTGCATTTCCCTGATAGCTAATGATGTTGAGCATCTTTTCATATGCCTGTTGGCCATCTGTATATCTTCTTTGGAGAAATCTCTGTTCAGATCTTTTGCCCGTTTTCTAATTGGATTGTTGGTTTTCTTGTTGTTGAGCTGTATGAGTTCTTTGTATATTTTGGATATTAACTCCTTATCTGATATGTGGTTTGCAAATATGTTCTCCCAATTGTTAGGCTGTCTTTTCGTTTTGTTGATGGTTTCCTTTGCTGTGCAGAAACTTTTTAGTTTGATGTAGTCCCATTTGTTCATTTTTTCTTTTGTTTCCCTTGCCCGGTCAGACATGGGACTTGAAAATATGCTGCTCAGACCAATGTCATAGAGCGTACTGTCTATGTTTTCTTCTAGAAGTCTCATGGTTTCGGGTCTTACATTCAAGTCTTTACTCCATTTTGAGTTGATTTTTGTGCATGGTGTAAGGGAATGGTCTACTTTCATTCTTTTGCATGTGGCTGTGCAGTTTTCCCAACACCATTTATTGAAGAGACTCTCCTTTCTCCATCGTATGCTCTTGGCTCCCTTGTCAAATATTAGCTGTCCATAAACGTGTGGGTTTACTTCTGGGCTCTCAATTTTGTTCCATTGATCTGTGTGTCTGTTTTTGTGCCAGGACCATGCTGTTTTGGTTACTATGGCTTTGTAGTATAATTTGAAATTGGGGAGTGTGATACCTCCAGCTTTGTTCTTTTTTCTCAGGAATCCTTTGGCTATTCGGGGTCTTTTGTTGTTCCATATAAATTTTAGGATTCTTTGTTCTATTTCTGTAAAAAATGTTTTTGGAACTTCAATAGGGATTGCGTTGAATCTGTGTATTTCTTTAGGAAGTATGGACATTTTAACAATGTTAATTCTTCCAATCCAAGAGCATGGAATATCTTTCCCTTTCTTTGTGTCTTCTTCGATTTCTTTCAACAATGTTTTATAGTTTTCGGTGTATAGGTCTTTCACCTCTTTTGTTAAGTTTATTTCTAGGTAGTTTATTCTTTTTGTTGCAATTGTAAAAGGGATTGTATTCTTTTTTTCAGATTTTTTTATTTTTTCCTTTTTCCTCTCCAAAGCCCCCCGTACATAGTTGTATATTCTTTGTTATGGGTTCTTCTAGTTGTGGTATGTGGGACGCTGCCTCAGCGTGGTTTGATGAGCAGTGCCATGTCCGCGCCCAGGATTCGAACCAATGAAACACTGGGCCGCCTGCAGCGGAGCGCACGAACTTAACCACTCGGCCACGGGACCAGCCCCAAGGGATTGTATTCTTAATTTCTCTTTCTGTTACTTCGTTGTTAGTGTATAGAAACGCAACAGATTTTTGTACATTGATTTCGTATCCTGCAACTTGACTGTATTCCTTTATTATTTCTAAAAGTTTTTTAGTGGACTCTTTAGGGTTTTCTAGATATAAAATCGTGTCATCTGCAAAGAGTGACAGTTTCACTTCTTCTTTTCCAATGTGGATCCCTTTTATTTCTTTTTCTTGCCTGAATGCTCTGGCTAGGACTTCCAATACTATGTTAAATCAGAGTGGTGACAGTGGGCATCCCTGTCTGGTTCCTGTTCTTAGAGGGATAGCTTTCAGTTTTTCTCCATTGAGAATGATATTTGCTGTGGGTTTGTCATATATGGCCTTTATTATAATACTCCATAAATCATACCCTTTGTGACTCTAAACTTATGATGAAAAATTTTAGATGTCAACTAAAAAAGTATGAAGTGGTATGTAGATTTTCAAAAACCTTTTAGGAAGTGTGAAAATGAAAGTTGGAAGAGAAATATCATAAAGAAGCCACCTGGCCTTTAATAGGAATACAACATTTTTATTTTGATAGTTACTCTCAATACAGGATTTGCACACAAGCAGCACCATGCTGTTTCCCTTCAGTGCCAACGGCAGACATTGCTAACTGATCACAGAATTCTCCTTGAAGAGCCTGAAAGTGGCCTCGATATTTCAACACAATGCTTCAGGCAATCACTACCAATGGATTGTGTTGGCACATGATTCACTCTAAAGGATCTCAAATAAAACTCTTCTCTGGAAGCTCTGATAAAGGTGGAATCGCTCTGGTGGGAGTGTGAGTTGGGTCATTGGAGAACCCCTGCCCCTGCTCATTTCCATAGGTTGCTGATGAGGCAGCTGAGCGGATCTTCTTATTCTCCGTGGAGCATCATTTGAAAATCAAAGTTTGACCTCTTAGGTTTATGGCCAGAACCTGCTGCTCACTCCCAGCTTTCTGGCACTGACCTCACATGACCTGGGAAGTCAACTATCCCCAGTCTGGAACTTGACTTTCCACTCTCCTTTCCAGCACTGGGTGCCGTCTCCATCCTCAGTGGCTCAGCTGTAAAACCCGAGGTGGAAGCAGTTCTCAGAGATCTGGAAGTAGTTCTTGGAAAGCCTTCAACGGAGAGCCTTCCACCAGTCTGTGTCATCATTTGCCTTTGAAGGGAGGCTGGCTGGCTCTTAAGGTCAGGAACAGACTATGTTATTCAAAATTTTGGACCTGCTGCCTTGCCGATTCTTCTCTACCCTCCAATGTTTCAGTGGCTCCATCATAAAATGGGACATGCTGCTTTTTCTTAATTTAAGGAAATGTCAAAAGACAAACAAAATTATATACATGCTTGCTCTGATTAAAACCAGATGCCCTGAAACCTCTCATACTGTAATTTTTTCTGCTAGACGAGGACTGCGTATTTATAAGAGGCACTCTGGTGCTTTGCCCATTTGGACTTGAGGGCAGACACAGGGATCCAAAGAAGTGCTAAGAGAAGTTGTGTGGGCGTCTGTGAGTGAACCTCTGATTGAAAGTGCCTTATGGTTAATGGAATAAATATGCACATTATATCATATATATTCCTATATATATATATATGAACAAATATAAAGACATTTGTATAATGAAAACCACTATATTTTGGAATAAGCAAAATGCATCCTAAGTGCAAAAATCCCCATGAGACATCACGAGTAATTAAAAACTCAGAGATTGTGGTTAATTATTCCAGAACACAGCAAGCTCTCTTAAATGAACTTGATCTGGATACATAAACACATGTGCAAAAACTGAGTTGTGAAATGGATTGAATGATTGGACCCTAAATTCATCAGAATGGTCTTGTGACTGAGCATGCATGCATGCTCGTGTGTGTGTGCACGCGCACATGTGTGTGTAATATGTCTGAATGTACAAGGGGGTCTTGGGGAAAGGGAAGGGCCAGAGAATGGCCTAAAGGGTGCTTCATCTTTTGTTCTGTTTTATTTTTTTAAATCGTTTATGGAGTCACATATAACAAAATGCTAATTTTTAATTGAGTGAAGAGAGTATGGGTGTTTGTTATGTAGATTTTTTTTTTACTTTTTGTATTTTTTGTACTTCCTCAAATACAAATTATTTTAAAAAAAGCCCATCAATTGTGAATGCAGCCCTGCATTTCTAAAATCCATTGTTTTGCCTTGTCCCAACCTGCTACTTGCTGCTGTCATCTCCTTTGATCATCCTGTATCTATTTGACTCCATACCTTGACTTCCTATTCCCGTCTTTGATGCCCTCTTTGGACATCTGCTATTCTTTCTCTTGTAGAAGAATTGCAACGATCAGAAAGACTTTGATCCTATAAGACTGAATTGCTGGGAATGCCTTTTACCCAGCTTCCTTCCCAGGGGATGGAGAAGCTCAGAAGCAGGTGGCTGCCTCAGGTTAGAGCAGTAAATCTCGGGTGTCTAAAGAAGAGGGCTTTACTGATGTGAGTGGAGACATCACTCCCTCTGGCATGAAGCTGGGGCCTTCAGGGCTGGGTCTGGAGAATGGGAAACCCTTGTCTCTTACATACCTGGAGGGCTGGTCTGGCTGTTTGGAGTTAATTTTGCTTGGACTTTAATCAGATTTCAAATAAGTGCCTTCGCAAAGCCATCTGTAGAATGATGGACACACAGAAGGATAAGTTGGGACTAAAGCTGGTCTTAGCAAACAATAGTTTAAAGAAGCGCTACCTCTAAGGAGAGGAGGTGGCTGGAATAGATGACCTCTTAAAGTTCTTTCACAGATAAGGGGTTTAGAGTTGGAAGGGACCTTAATGGAAGATGAATTCTCTAATCCAATCTCCTCATTATACAAATGAGAAAACTTCAGCTCAGAAAGGTTGAAGTGATTTTCCTCAGGTCACATGGCTAGTTTGTGGCCAGCCAGGGCTGTGGACATAAATATGACATTAAAAAGACAAGCCTTGTGAATCCATCTGTTACCATTGCATTTTTTTATTTGGCAGAATCCATTGTGTCCACATTAGCAAGGTTATATTAATATGGACTATTAAGTGGAATGTGGAAACAACCTTATTAGGGAGAAGTGGACATTATCATGGTACTGGTTAAGATGAGTTTTCTCATCTGCAAAATGAGAACATCACAGTAGATGAACTTTAAGTCCTTCTCCTTAAAAGTCTCTGGGATCCTGCTCATATGGTTGAGGATTATAGGCGCTGGATTTAGACACTTCTTAGGCCCACATATGTAAGTGACAAGGGAGCATTTAGTTTGGAGTTTGGAGACTGAGTCCTACCTCTGCCACTTATTTGTCTTGTCACCGTGGGTGATTCACCTCTCTCAACTCAGTTTTCTCATCTGTAAATTGGGGATAATGATGTTTGCCTTATCTACCCTAGGGGTTCCTCATCCTAACCAAGGAATACAGAAAATGATTTGGGTAAGGATTTTCTCAATTCTTTCAAGGATGGTATATAGCTAGTACTATGCATAGGAGGGAAGCCAAGTCATTATGTATGATGTGTAGGCATGTATGTATGAAGGTGTCTGCCCTTCAGCATTAGAGCATAACTCTCTCCTGGAACCCCAGTTGAGAAGGGCTGCAATTCACTGTACAACATGTGCAATATGATAAAACTGTAAGAGATTATTTTCCTTTGTATCTAGCTCCTATCTGTGTTAATTCTATATCCAAATCCCTTGCCTGGAGAGTAAGGGCGAGAGTCTCATGGTTTCCCTATTCTAAGGATGAGGTGGCAGGACGTTAGTCCCATGGGGACAGGTTAGGGGTAGTGTGGTGTGGAGGTGTTGGCTCTTTGCTCCTTATCATTCTAATCAAAACTTCAGCTATCCCAGAGTGGCTTTGTTCTCCTCAACTTCACTCCTTTCCATGAAGAACTCAGGCAATAAAAAGCTGCCAGGCTCTGAGATTGTCTGGCAAATCAAGTTATCTCACAAGGAAGGATGAAGAACCTTTGGCTTGTAGACTTCCTTTCATGAAGCCTTTAAAGCAAGTACCTCTGACAGTCCTTGTGTGGGCGTGATCCTGGATTAGGTGACCTTAAAGATAATAATAGCTACTAACTATTGACTGCTTTCCATGTGTCGGGTTCTGTGCTGAGCACTTTCCATATAGCATCTAATTTAATCCTTAAAACAAGCTGGAGATACAGACATTAAAATAGTCACTTCATAAACAAAGGAAACTGAGGATCAGAATCTTTAAGCACTTGTTCAACAACACTACTAGTTCACTGCTAGTTAGTGGGTAGGGCTAAGGCATGCCACCACTCCAGTGCATCGTTCAGGTTGTAGTCTCTGTGAATGTTGCCCCCCGGAGGTGAGAGCGTGACGGTACTCTCTGGCGTGGTGCGATAGACTGAGAGCAGGAGAATGGAGATGCAAATCCAATTCCGTCTGACCCTGAGTTCTGATCTGAGCCACGATGGCACATGCTGTCTCTTACCTGTGAAGGGCTGGTTCTAAGTGGTTGATGAGGTGGGCGTGGAGGGCACTTACTGCCCATCTCTTAAGCCATGTGCGATCTATGCGTGGAGGCTGTTGAGGCCGGCCATTGAGAGAGCCAGTCCTGACCTCCACAGGGGGCTTTGAAGGCCGACTAGTGGTTGAGAGCTGGGGGAGGGCGCGTGTGTTGGTATGTGAGTGTGTGACTATGGTTCCATTAACTAGGGCTGTGATTTCTAAGGAGAGAGATCAGAAACCCTAGGACATGATGTTGGCCAGGACTAGGAGCCTCCCAGTCAACTATCTTCCTATTTCCACTCTCCATGTCTCTGACTATAACTCTGTGTGTGTGTGCACACATATTGAAATTAAAGTTCTCCACACACAATTAATATACTGTGGGGAAGAAAAAGGGCAGAGGAATGTGCAAGAGGCACCTGACCATGGTTACCCACCATGGGTGGCCATGGGTACCCCCTCTGCCTGGCCAAGTGGGTGCATTCTCTGTGAGGTGGGGAAAGACCCATAAAGACAACACCCTACTTTTCCAAGTGACCACGTGGAGCTGAGAACAAAGAACAGGGTTAGGAGTCAGAAGACTTGTGTATTGGCTGAGTCACCTTCAGAAATATGCTGAACCTGTGTGAATTCCAGTCCCCTAGGAAAACCTCATTTCACTGGACAGACATGCAGCTCCAGCTTTTACACAGTGGCCCTGTGACAAAGCAATCTGCAAGCCGTGCTGGGGAAATGGCCTTAGTCCTTTCGACCCGTATGGTTACTTGAAAGATTTATTTCTAGCTAGAAGCCCCTTTCTCATCAAATCTGCATGATCACATAGACTCCAAAATTGATATACTACCTTGAAGATGCCTCCTCTCTTGAAAATTAACCTTCAATTATATATCATTCTAATTATACACTTCTCTTTAATGCAATTAAAAAAGAGGCTGTGCTTTGCCACTCATTCTCCGTGCTCATTAAAGATCTCTCTCCTTTTAATACCTCGCATTTGGATTGAATTTGATTTTGGAAATTCTGGAAGCAAAGGCGCTGTGAAAGGCGTGGTTGTCACCTTAGTGCACTGGAGGAATCACCATGGCTGTGATATCCTATGTTGGGCACACTGCACTGCGCTCTGTATGCCGGGCTGGCTCCTTGCTGGCTCTTCAGAGGTGTTAGTTTTGGTCCAGAAGTTTCCTTTGCTCTCCTGCAGTCAGAATGAGTTGAAGTTGTGTCACAAGGGGATGGGGAGCGTGCATGAACCTCCTTCTGTTTAAGCTGAGTTTCACAAAGTGAGGCTAGGTCACTCCCATCTTCCCCCCTGAAAAATGACAGAAGGCGCTCAGGATCTCCCCCTCCCTTAGTTCATGGGCGAATGCCTGGTGGCCCTCTGGGTGGCCACTCATTTCCTGAAGGTAGTTCATAGGTGGACATGCTACTTTTCTGGACTAATGTGGCTCCTGGTTGAGGGGTAGATTGTATGACTCAAACCCAGTTAATGTGTTCTGCTTCCCTCTCGTTTTCTGGAAGTTTTTATAAACAGTAGCAGTTGCGTATTACGTTAGCATTATTTAGGAGCCGCCTGCTGGAGGGCAGGAGGACAGGGTGGAAGACCTCTCAAAGCGCATTTCCTCGAATGACTCCCCTCCACATCTAAACCTTAAGGTGTAAAAGAAGTTCACAACCATATCCTGATTTCGATGGAAAATCAGCTTAGGAAGGCCTTCTTGAGAGGTCTCTCTCAAGTCTCTTAAGAATCAGTTTATCATCAATCTGAAATCAAATGCCTATGCTTATGAACTGAGCGTGTGTCCTTCCCTAAGGAACTGTGGGAAGCTGCTGCTGAACGCGAGTCTCCAGGGACTTTCTTCCAGAGCATCAACTCTGCTCCTTGGGGTTAGGGCACCCCTTGCCTGGCTGCATCAGAATGCTAATAATTCACCATCTTCTCAGATGCAGTGGTTCTGGACAGACAGGGCCTCTGTTTGTGAGGCTGTAAATGGGCTCAGGAAGATGTATGGTCCAGGTAGCCAGCCCCTCAGGTGGGATGGTCTCAGCAGAAGGGCAGGGGACATAGGGATTAAATCAGGACCGAGACATAGTCCTGGTCCTGACCTGTGGCTGACCCTGGGCTCACAAGGGCTTGGGGAAGCTCCCCCTGGGCAGAGGTGAAGCCTGTATTTAGAGTGTCTTTGATGGTGCTGTATTTCAAACAAGGTTGGTATGGACTGAATTGCACCTCCTCTCTTCCTCCCTCCCCTGAAATTCATATCTTGAAGCCCTATCTCCCAATGTGACTGTATTCTGAGATAGGGCTTTTAAAGAGGTAATTAAGGTTAATGAGGTCATAAGGGTGGAACCCTAATCCAATACAACTGGTGTCCTTATAAGAAGAGGAGAGGACACAAGGGATGTGCACGCCATATGCAAAGGCCATGAAGAAAGGTCATGTGAAGACACAGCAAGAGGGAGCCATGTGCAAGCCAAGGAGGGAGGTCTGAGGAGAAGCTGAACCTGCTGACACCTGAATCTTGGACTTCCCATCTCCAGATGTGAGACCATAAGTTTCTGTTGTTTAAGCCGCCCAGTCTGCTGTATTTTGTTGTGGCATCCCGAGCACACTCATGCAAGTATCATTTCATTCCTTTCCCAGGTGTCACTGTCAAATGCCATTAGGGATTCTCGGCATTCAGTCCTCACTTCTGTGATGACCATCATTATCTGTCACTTGGAGGCAGTACAGGGTCCAGTGTGGTTGGAGCACAAGCTCTGGAGCCACCGTGCTTGGGTTCAAATCCTGACTCTGCCACTCACTAGCTTTGTGACCTTTAGCAAGTTACTTATCCTCTCGGGGCTTCCATTTGTTCTTCTATAAATTAAGGATAGGATTAGTACCAACTTCAAATGGTTGTTGAAAGGATTAAATAAATTAATCCGTGAAAAGTGCTTAGAGGAGCACCTTATACATTGCAAATGCTCAATACGTTCTTCTGATCATCCTTTCTGGGGTGTTTCCGCGTGACTGTGGCCCCACTATACACTAAGCATTATGAGGAAAGTGACTATGGCTGTTTTCTGTAGTCCAAGCACGTAGCACAGTTTATTTTTTTCATGCAACAAATATTTATGGAGCACAGACTTGGTGCCAGGCGTGGTTCCAGTTGTGGCCCCTGCTCTCGAAGAGCCCGCAGTTCTGACACACCTTGGGTGCTCAATCAACACTTGTTGAAATAAATGGATTGTACCCTTGGTGTGTCTCCATAAATAGCGATCTCTGGAGGGTAGGGCAATGGAAAAAGAGCTAAGGCTTTGGAGCCAGAGACAGCTGGGCTCAAATGTGGCTCAGTGACTCTCTGGCTGTGTGATTTTGGGAAAGTTTCTTCACTTTTCTACATATCAGTTTCCTCATCTGTAAAATGGAGATCATAATTGTCCTACCTTCTAGGTTCGTTGTGAGGAATAAATGACAAAAATGACTAGTGTTAAAACATCTCCTGCCCTCCTCCAGCCAGATCACCTGTTACAAAGGATATCCCTTCCCCACTCCTCTAGAGCTTCTGTGCTATTAAAGTGGAGCAAGAGTTGAGGATCTGAAGATTGGCGCTAATCTAATTCACTCATTCATTCACTCATTCATTCAACCAATACTCATTGAACTCCTACTATGATCTAAGATTGTTCTAGCCACTGGAAACATTGCAGTGGGCAAACACAATCGTTGTCCTCAAGAAACTTACATTCTAAGGAGATATATACAATAAAAAAAATTGAACAAATGAGTATTATAATTCATGTAATGTTAAATGCTATGAATAAGATAGTGAATAAAACATGGTTCCTTGAATGGTAATGATTTTGGTTGGGATCACGGTAGGGGATCATGTGCTGGTATTTTGGTTGGGACATTCTCCAACATTCTCCTCTCTTTTATCTCCCATCTGGAGAAGGAACGTGCTGAACTTTGGCTGGCTCCCAGGGCCCAGAAGTCTACTGGATACAGGTTGATCTGGAGATTCCTCACCCCTGGGGTATCCTTTAACATTCTGGAGGGTTCCCACAGATCTACAGCAAAAGAAGAGACTCACTGGCTCACTCTGGGTCGGGGGTAGAAGTCCCAGCCTTGTCCTGGGAGTGGGGTGCTGGGAGAACGTGAGCTTCCCAGGTCTGCACCAGGTGAGAAGAACCTCTGGGGTGAAGTAGACAGATTGGTGCCCTTTCCAACTCCCTTGTTGTAGGAGGGGAAAGGAAGGGATTGGGAAAGAGGAGATGCTAACTCTTGATCCTCCTTCCTCAGGAATCTGAAGACTTGTGCTCGTAGTCCATTAATCTCTTGTTTAATGACAGTCTTCCTCAGTAGGTGATAAGCTCTTGAGGCCAGTGACCACATCTGTCTGCCTTGTTCACTTTTGTATTTGATAACTGTGTGTTGAATTGAATTATATATTCCTTATGGATATATCTAAATATTACTAAATCACAATTACATATCACATTTGGAGGCCATTATTCCATAAGATGTTTATTGGATGAGCCCTGTCACTGGTTGGTGTCTTCAGAAAGTAGACATGGAGTTTAGCTTACAGGATATTTACTAAGGAATGCTCTTGGCATCAACACCCACAGAAGGGAGGTGAGAGGGAGAATATTTGGTTAGAGGAAGATGTCTTACTTTTATAAAGGTCCAACAACAGCCACAGCTGACCCCTGGGGATGCTCTGGAGCTAGAATGCCTCCTCAGGTTGTATTAGTTATTTATTGCTAAGTAACAATTACCCTAAAACTTATCTCACAGTCTGTTTGGGTCAGGGATTTTGGTATGGCTTAGCTGAGTTCTCTACTTCAGGGATTCTTACAAGGCTGCAATCTTATCTGAAGGCTGTGGTCTTATCCGAAGGTTTGGCTGGGGAGGATCCCCTTCCAGGCCCACTCATGTGGTTGTTGGCAGGATTCAGTTCCTCCTGAGCCATTAGCTGGAAGCCTTAGTTTATCACAAGCTATTGGTGGAAGCCCCACTCTGTTTCTTGCCATGTGGGCCTCTCCATAGAGCATCTTACAACAGAGTGAGCAGGCCAAAGGGCAAGAGAGAGTTCCAGTGAGAGACAGAGAGAGAGAGAGAGCTAGTAAAACGGGAGTCATAGTCTTTTGTAAGTTTGTCACAGAAGTCGTATCCCGTCACTTGGCTATATTCTGTTTGTTAGAAGTCAGTCATTAGGCCAGCCAAACCCAAGGAGAGGGGATTCCTTATGGGCATCAACATCAGGAGGTGGGGACCTCCTGTCCCAAGGGCTGTCCCAAGTTGAGCTGAGATGGCCAGGGCTTTATATTCTTTATTGGTCAATGGATCTGGGCCACATGGACAAGAGAGTGACCTTGGGTGAGGCAGCTCTCTGCAGCTGAGGCAATCCCTGAAGCTAGCAGTTGAAGGCTGACCGCTGACAGCAGCTGGGACAGACAGTCCTTCACTGAAGGGGGATTGGAGAGGCCATTTCCATACCCACCGCGAGCCCCATTCCACAGTCACACTGTGGACAACCACATCCAGAGAGTTTGGCTTTGTAGTGTATTCTGTTGATCCATGTGTGAGAGACGAAATGGAAAGAGGGACTGTTTCTTTTTGGTGTTTATATTCCTGAGGAATGGTTCTACTTAACTGTGTTCCTTCCCTTTATTTTCCACTTTGTTGACCCTTGGGTGGGAACTTTCTCTAATTGCTAAATAGAAACTCTAGTTGGAAATAAAGTTGTGTTGTAACCACCTATCACCCCAGCCCATGAGTGTGAGGCCTAGGGTGGTGGCTAATTGAGTTAGGAGAGTGTTTGAGATTGCGTCTCTGTAGGGCAAGAACAGCACAGCACCTTGAGCTCCCCCTTCTCATCCTTCCCTCCCTATCATCTATCTCCCGTCCCTTCTTTTCATTCTTCATTGCAAACCCTTTGGACACCTTGAATTGTGGAATCTAAGAAGCCAGTAGTATAAGGCACCTGAGAGTTTCTCTAGAAGCAGAGCCTAAGCTGGGGATACTTCTGCAAGAGGGGAGTGCACTCAGGCAAGTGGACAGAGCAGGAGAAAATGCTACGTCATAATGAGATCTCCCTCTGCTGGCCACTAGCTGCAGGCTGGTCCCCTGGGGCACTCTGGAGCACCAAGTGCACAACAGAGTTGATCCTGTTGGGAGGCAAGGGGTGCAGGCTTTTGTACCTCAGTGCCAGCGAGTCAGTCATTGGCCAAGGTGTGCAGTGTGGGGGAGTTTGGGGTGGGGCACAGGGCTAGTCTTTTGTGTGATAGAGAACAATTCTCCCAAGAAGAGGGCAGATAGAGTTTATCAGCCACCACTCTCAGCACTTGGGGAGATGGATGCACCACCAGGAAGGACCTTGGGTTAAGAGGCTAGGGTGAAGCCCTGATAGCATCTGCCACAGATCTTAAGTTGAATTGTTGTCTTCTTTCCTCTAGTTCTCACTCCTAAGGCAAGCTTTCTTTTATGGAGTAATGGAAAGAATATAGATGTAGGCTAGAATCTAATCCTATCCCTTGGTGGCCGCCTTGGATAAATTGTTTTACTTTTTAAGCCTCAGTCTGTTTGTCTGGAGTATGGGTATGGTAACACTGACCTATTGGGGTTACGGTAGGGACTGAGTGGTGATATTTGTGAAATGCTGATTGCAGGGCCTTCTCTTTCCTCCCTCCCCCTTGCTCCTCTTGTAGCTGCACAGAACAACCTTTTCTCTTTTCTTCAGTACAGCCCTGCAGACCTCTGAAGGCTGACGTGCTGCTCCTCTTAGCCTTCTGCTTTCCTTCTGCTCATGCGACAGGCCTCCAGCGCCTGCAGTGTGCTAATACTGTTCTCTGGGTGAGATTCAGCTTATCAGCTTCCCTCTTACAAAGCGGTGCCCGGAACAAAACAGTGCCTCCTTCCAAGGGTGGTCCTGCAGGGCGGAGGTCAGCAGACCTGTGTTGCTGTCTTGGTCATACACTAAACTCTTAGAGATGCTTTCCAAGATTGCATTAGCCTTTCTGACAATTTTAGAGGCTGCTGTTGTAAGTAGCAAGAAGATTTAGAGCTCTTTGGGGGATGCCAAAATATCATCCTGACTCTTTTCCAGATGTCTAGGGAGATGTGTGGACTCCTTCTCCTTCTTGTTTCCACGCCCAGGCAGTTGGAGTTCCATTTCAACCTGATAGTGCGTATTTCAGAGCCAGCTCTCACCCTTCATGTATCTGTGTGTGGCAGCAGCCCAGGTTGTGGAGTTAAGATCTGTATCAGGAAGATTCTACAGTGATGACTTAATGGAATCACCGGGAACTTGTAAAGCTATGCAAGCAGACCCTGGAGATTCTGTTATGCCTCTTAGAATCTTGAGGAAGGGCATGTATGGTTTATACAAGCCCCCAGGCAACTTACTTAGCCGTTGTCCCCACCTTGAGATTCACTGCTTTGCAGCTTCTGCTTCTGGAGATGAGAGCTTTCCGACCTGCAGATGGACCAGATGTGTTAGGAAGCCTGAAGCATCTGAAGCTTTGCAATGGCTCCTAACCTCAGCTCTCTCCCAGGACAAGTGGCATTTCTAGTCCTCCATTCTTTGTGATTGATATTTGCTCCTCCTCCTGTAATTAACTCTCTTCCAGCCTTCCCCTTTCCTCCCTTCCCCAGATGCCTGGAGCCTGGGTGGGCTGCCTGAATATACAGGCCTTTCTCTCTCCCTCTATGACCCTCTCCAGGTCCATCCCAGGAGGGGAATCTCTCACTTTTCAAAGAGTAAATCTGTAAAAGAAGCAACATTTCCAGAGCAATAAATCTTTGCTCTGCATGTGGGCGTGCATGTGTGCACATGTGTGTCTGAAAACTGTGCTCTGGGTGTCTATCTGTGTGTTTGCTGAGAGGAGAACAGAGTCGATAGCATTAAAGGCCTTTTAATTCCTGAAGAGTCAAGACCGCAAGAGGGAAGGACATACTCAGGGAAGCAAGGGGGGGCGTCAAACTACTGGGAGAAACAGGGAAGAGCTGAAGGAAAGGACAAGCTAAGTGGAAAGTGTTCCCACTTTGCTCTGCCGCCCGGGACTGGCAGAGAGATGATGATGTATCTGCGCACCATTCCGTGGTAGCTGTGGAGTGTCCTTCCCCCTTGCTGGGTAAGGTCTCTGCCACTTTCTGGGGTTGGAAGGGACTCCTGGCCTTCCCTGTGTGCCGAGTCCCTCATACCCTGGCCAGTCAGCCACTGGGCTTTTTCTTAGACACTAGGTTATATTTTCTCTATCCTGTCCAGAGGAAATAGTCAGAAGAGAACCCTGGAGAAGACTCTGAATCAAGTTGAACTCTCCAAACAGATTTCTGAAAAGTTGTGAATGAAAACAAAACCCTTCCCACCCATGACTGATGAACTCACTATCCGGCTCCAAACGGAACCCAGATGTGTGGAGATGGTGAAATCATCGGGCTGAAATCCAGTTTATTGGCTCTTCTTGTGGATGTGAATGAGATTGGGTGTGGCAGAAGTTAGCCAGCGGACGAGGTCAATCATGATGGAGGGGCCTATGGGAACCAGGGATCTCTCATTGGACCACAGGATTGCTAATGAGTGTAGACCACCTTTGTTCCTTGTGACTAAGGGGGAGGGGAACAATATGGATCATTGATATCCACCGAGAGTTCTTCAACCCTATTTTAGCTTCCCCCCAAACCCTATGATGAAAGAAAGGCACCCAAAGAATCTCCATAGACATCATGAGTCTGACTGTTTAGTCGGGTCCAGGGGAGATATCGAGGCCCTATTAATGCACATGGTCTGAAAAGAGTCCGTTTCCTTCTAACAGTGAGTGGAATATTCCCGCTACTGTGCGTGTTAGGCAGAGGTGCAGTGGAGAGTACAGAGGGCTGAAGGGGAGAGTGAGGAGGTATTTTGGAGTTTGTTTATTAGAAACGTGGGTTCAGAGACAGAACGAGAGCACAAAGAAGCAGAGCTCACTGTCTGAGCTGGAAAGACGTCAGCAGGCCTGATCCAGGGGTGTCCAGAGACAGGGAGTTCTGTCCCAGTCAGCCTGACGGGCCACTGCCTGTGAGAAGAAGGATTTCAACCTGGCGGCAAAGGTGAGAAGACTTGAAGCTAAGCAGCACGACCGCTCGCTTCCCCAGGGACAGAAGACACTGGCACAAGAGCTCAGCTGAGGCTATGAGGGAGGTTGGGCGAGGTAGACAGTGACACCCCCAAATGCAGTCTACAGGAGAACTCGTGATCTGGAAGAGAGGTGATGTGGGAAGCTCTTAAAAGAGTTTGTTTAATGCTTTAAAATGGTGCTATGGTGGCTAAGTCCCATGGTATCATAGGTATGGTGACTTTGCCCCAATGGAACAGAATTTTGGCCTTGGATTCTGAGCAGGTCATGCTGAGAATACACATAGGGAAAGTCATGAGGGGCCCCACCCCAAGCACGTTACCTCTGAAGGGCCATCCGCACTCAAACTTCTCTCTTCCCACTCTATCCACTTTTGATCCTTGGCTGACGGCAAAATGGTATCCAAGACAGGGTCAGAAGAAATACGTTTGAAGGATGCTTTTGGCTTAGGGAGGATGTATTTATCCTAGTTCTTGTTCAACCAAAGCTTTTACAGAGCTTGCATGGTACTGCTAGATTTGTTGGTTTGAGTCTCATCTCTTTTTCCTTCTTGTGTTTTTGCTTAGAAAAAGTGCTAGTGAACAGAAACATGGGCAGCACCCAAAATGCTCACATATTGCAACAACTAGTATGCGCCAGCACTGTGCTAGGCTGGTGTGGCCAACATAGAGATGGACGAGACAAACATACAAAGATCGCTAACAAATGCCAGCTAGGCCTGAAAATGGCCGAAGTTGGCCAGTTGATCCTAAATTAAACTAAATTATGTTAACCATCTTATAAATGCAGGAGCTGCTACTTAGCTCCACGCTGTTGTGCCCCCATGAGAACGCAGGCCCAACGTTTCTAAATCTTCTGATTTTTTAAAGAACCTGGAACAGTGTCCGTAACTTGGAAATCACCTCAGGGTTCATTCACTCATTCGGCAAATATTTACCCAACGCCTGATATGTATCAGTCACTGGGGCACAGTGGTAAACAAGGTAAACTAGGTGAACATTACCATCCAGTACCTCACTTTCTGGAAGTTTTCTTAGAGGGGGAAGTTGATAAGTTTATGTATACATAGGTAGGGAAACAAGCAAATGTATACTTTTGGATAGAGATACGTACTGTGAAGGTACCAGAACAAGGTGATGGCATCAAATGGGGTGGAGGGCGGCCTCTCTGGAAAGGTGAGTGACCTGCCTGATGAGAAGGAGGCCGTCATGTCCAGATGGGGAGGAAAGAGCTTTTCAGATGGGAGAAAATGTAAGTGAAGCCCCAAGGCTTGGTGGGTTCAAGGACTGAAAGATGGTGGGGTGGGTGTTGTGCAAAAAGCAGGATAGGAAATGCTAGAAGGTTTCTGAGGTGGAAAGTCACCTCTCGCCTAGTGTTCCTTTCATTATTTTCGGGTGTGTTCTGGTCTCCTTCAAAGGCCTCCTGGAGGCCGGAGATGCAGAGGTCTAGTGCTTTCTGTTGCAGTGAGGCAGGGCCCCAGAAGGGGGAGCTGGGACAAGCCTGCCCACCTCAAGTGTGTGGAGGCTTTCTTCTCATAGTCCAAGTCTACCCCGGGCATGGTAGGCTTAGGGAGACAGGAGACAGAAAGGCATTCCATGAGTATACCCAACTCTTCTGAATTGGTTTTGGTGAGATTGGCGTGTTAGGTTCTGATCTGCGGGCTGGTGGCTGATGTGCAGTTTCTCATGGCTGCCATATTGTTTTAGAGGGAGAAACCACAGGCCTCTGGGACAGCTCTGTTTTGTGGGCACAACTTTCTGGCTTCTATTTTAGGGAGATAGTTTTTCCTGAGATGCTCATTATTTATGTATTCCAGATCACCACCCAGTCTGAAAACATATGAAGCTGGTTGGCGTGTGGGGAAAGCAGCTTGAGAATGGTCGGTCTGCAAAGCAGAAGTGTGTAAAAACAACCTCACACAGCCCAGGCCCACATTCAGGACCACAAATCAAGCCCAGGCACTCCCCTGCTTAGCGACAAAAGTGGGTTCTCTGCGCCTGTCATCCTCAATCAGGCTGTCTCTATCAGAGAGCCAGGGCAAAGTCATTTTTTAAAAAACTATTATAGAAACCATATGTGTGTGCAAAAACATATTGCTTTTTTCCCCCCATTGCTGGTAAAGTTTCTTGCTCTTTTCCTTGGGGCCTTTCTGCGTTGGAAACAACGTGACGCTTAGAGGGAGAGGATTACTTTTCATGCAGCACCAGTCTAGCAAAAGGGGAGGATTCATGAAAGGAATGAATTGTGGACTCTTCTAACAAAAGTCCCTTTTAAACTGATAGCATTTGGGGACCTATTGGTCACTGTAATGAGCCAGGCAGGCCCACAGTGTAAAATGGTCCTAGAAGTTTCATGGTCCAAAAAGGAAGAATGTTGGGGCCAGCCCAATGACATAGCGGCTAAATTTGCGTGCTCTGCTTTGGTGGCCCCAGGTTCACTGATCTGGATTCTGGGCACGGACTTAAGCCGCTCATCAAGCCATGCTCTGGTGGCATCCCACATAGAATAACTAGAAGGACTTACAACCAGGATACACAACTATGTACTGGTGATTTTGGGAGAGGGAAAAAAAAAAAAGAGGAAGATTGATAACAGATGTTAGCTCAGGGTCAATCTTCCTCACCAAAAAAAAAAAAAAAGTCTCATCAAAAAGGAAGAATGTCTTAACATTTCACCAAATTACTTTCCTTCCCATTGATATAGTTGTAAATCTGAACTTCCAAGGCCCCAGTTTCAAAACCAACCATCTTAACTTTTGTTGATTGCAACCTGAACAATAGAGAGATGTCCTCTTCCCCCACCCTCTTTCCTGGACTTTGGGAGACAATATCTATGTCTATACTCTTATCCTTGCTGCTGTCTTCCTTTAAGGCATTATCATTTGAAAGATCTTGCCTGGTTCAGCATCTAGGAGTCGAGGAAGTATTGATTTCTCACTTCTCCTCCCTGTTGTCTCAGAAACAAGCAACATGAGCCTCGCTTATAGTAGAGCTTTTTCTTAACAATACAGAAGGCCAGATTTATACTTCCACAAGCTCGAATGGCATTTTAGAGCCTTGTTTTAACAGAGATCAGCCACCAGTAAAATAAAACACACACTGCATACCAGTGGTTCTCAAAGTGTGGTCCCCTGAACACCTGCATCAGCAGCACCTGCGAACTTGTTAGCACTTCCAATTCTCAGGGCCCACCCCCATCCTACTGAATCAGCACCTATGGGGCGAGGCTCAGCAGTCTGTTTTTAACAAGTCCTCTGGGTGATTCTGGCACGTGCTGAAGTTTGAGAACCGCTGCTCTGTACCAATAACATTCAATGTCAAATCATGTGTTAAACTTTACTTTTTATATTAATTTAATAACTCTGTAGAGTAAAAGAAATCACGGTTGTTTTTTTTTTTAATACGTTAGTGTACTACTCCTTCTGGCCCCCATCCTGAACCCTAGCTTTGGTGGGAGGCCAGAGTTTTCCCTTGACAGGGCTGGGGAGACCTGGACAGAAGAAGGAGTTAGAGAATGCACTGTACTAGGTAGCTAGATAGCATCTCTACAGAAATGCTCCTTGCTGTGTCTTCTGGTTTTGAGGCAGCGGATCACTTTTGGCTGAGGGATGGCGGGAGATTTGTTTGACTTTCTCTTATCATTTCTCCCCGCAAATGCTTTGTCTTTCCTTAAAACATAGCACGAGAGCTAATCAATGTCAACGCTAAGAGGAAAGTGAGTGCCAAGGACAGGTATGGTTAAGCTATGAAGCTTCTCATTGGTAATTCCTTTCTGCTTTTATTTAAAATGATAAAAGAGGGGCCTGCCCTGTGGCTAAGTGGTTAAGTTCACGTGCTCTGCTTCAGCAGCCTAGGGTTCGTCAGTTCAGATCCTGGGCACAGACATGGCACCGTTCATCAAGCCATGCTGAGGTGGCGTCCCACATAGCACAACCAGAACGTCCTGCAAGTAGAATATACAGCTATATAAGGGCTTTGGGGAGCAAAAAAAAAGAGGAAGATTGGCAACAGATGTTAGCTCAGGGCCAATCTTCCTCACCAAGAAAAGCATACTTAAAAAAAAAATGATGAAAGATTGGTTTGCATCAAGAAATGAATTAGTATATTTTGAATCCTCACTAGTAGATAGTATGTATTATTTTTGAAATGCTGAAAAGTTATTGTTGAAATTAAATAGATTGCCTGTAAGAAATGAAAATTTAATAACTGGGTCACATTAATAGTAAGGGATGAAGATAGAGTTACCAGGGCAGTGGCTTCTGAGCCTTTTTTTAAAAAACAAGGTACTGCATATGCTTATGATCAATATTGAACATTTTAAATACAAAACAGCATATTTTTGGTAGACATGGTATGTTTGAGATTCATCAGTTTCCTCTCCTTCTGGAAACAGCTGTACACATTTCCTTTAGGAAAGCACCCCTCATCTTTTCCCAACTATGTGGTTTCATTTGAATAGAACCAACCGGGCTCGCATCCTGATTGGTTTAAGCCAGCAGGCAGTTTGCCATCTCCCAGCCACAGTGATTGATTCAAGCATGGTGATGTAATCCAATCACAGCCAATGAGAATCAAGATGACATTTGCTGGAACTTCCAGGAAAGTGACCTTGTCTGTCTTCCCCTGAATTGAGTGGTAGAAAGAGGAGATATAAGCTTGGTACCCTCTTGCTGAGCTACAGGGAGTGAAGCCCAGTGAGGATGGGCCTGGAAAAGCACAGAGTCAAGAGATGCAGAAAAACTGGGCCTCATATTTGGATTAAACAATCCTAGAAACCAGCCATATCCCTGGACTTTGAGATACACGAACCAAGACATCCCTTTTTCCTGTTTGAGCCAGAATAATTTTTTTTTTGTCATTTACAACTCAAGGGGTCCTAAAAGTCACAGGACTTATACCCAAAATGATGATGAATAGCATTTGCCTCCATTTAGATGATTCAGAAGGCCCATTAGGAACTTGCAGCATCATTGCCTGTGTTGACAATATTTTCTTGTTTTCTATATTCCTGACGCTCTGGCATCTGGGGCCTCACAGCTTGGGGAGAGACTGCCCCTTTCAGGGCTAACCAATTCTTAGAGATAGCAAAGAACTCACCCAGGAACCTGCCTTTCATATGCAAACCAACCAATCCAGAGCCCATACTTCAAATCACCTCCTCCATCTGGCTCTTACACTCCAGAGGACAATATTCCTCTCCCCTAATCATCCTGGGGCCAGGAAGCAGACAACTAGAGACAGCCCCTGTACCCTAGAACCTGCCCAAATGATTCAAACTAGCCAATCCTAAGCCTCCTTACTCTGTCCTGCTTTGCTTTTCTTGTAGAAGCCACAATAAAGGTTCCTACCCATGCTTCCTTCTGTTCCTTCTGCCTCCTAACTGACCCTGATGCTTCCTCATGTGGCCCTGCATGACAAGGCATACTCCCTCATCTTGAAAACTGTGAGTGACAAACTATTTTTTCAATGGCAGTCCTCTCCTGATCTGTGGGCCTCATCATACCTGAATAATAATAAAATCTGCATTTTAAAACATTGCCATGAGTTTAAGGTATCACAGTAAGATGTATACAGTGGATGCCAGAAAAGGCCATTTTCGTGAATATTCTGGGGGGAGGGAACAGAGAATGCCTGTTGCTAAATTCTTTTTTGCTTTTGTTCCAAGGGTGTTGATGAGCATCAGAGCCATTTATCCTGCCAAGATTGCACAGCAATAGATAATGATGATTGGGATCCTGTGCTCTTTGTAAGATTTGTTGTATTTTATCTTCTACTTTTTAGTTGAGGTGATGGGGAAGTGAGGAAATTTCTAAATAAGTGCAAGTGGTGATGTACAAATTTCATGTTTCTGTTTTTTTATCCTAGCAGCCCTTTGAGGTACAAACATGATAGAAAGGCATTACATCAATTTGTATCACAATTTTTAAAATATCAGTTTTCATCTAAAATTTCTTGTAATCAATAAATGGTTTAGGAGCCAGAATAGTACCGTCATTCATCTACTTCCCACCCCTAAAGAAAAAACCTCTAGTATATCCAAATCCCCCATGTTTTTCTGCTAGTAATTGGTCCCAAGAATCATTTTTAGGCCTGGCAAAATGTACAAATCAAGCAGCATAAGGAAGTAAGGAGCTCAGGTTCACCTTTTGGAGTTCAAAACACGTGGTCACCTACTTGGAGAGCTGAAAGCTGGAGTTCATTCGTTCTCACCTTCATCCATTTGTAATGGGATGCCTACTGGAGATTGAATGTTTAATTTTTTAAAGCTGGAAAACTACCATTTTGGGAATTGCAAGTAGGTTGAATTATCTTTGTGTAAAGCCTTCTGTGACAGTCTGGGTGCTTGTTTTCGAGAAAAAGAAACTAAGGTTGAATAGCTTAGGCTGAAAATGAATGTTTTGGGAGGATGATGGAAAGATATCAGGCTCACAGAAGCTGAAGAACTTGGCTTGGAAAACATGCAGAAACCAAGGTGGCTTGGCAGCAAAGACAATCAGTCCAGGGTGTGGGACCATCAGGACATCACTGCCATTGCTAGACTCAGCTACTACTGGACATGGCTACCATCGCTGGACAGAGTCTCTTTTGTTGGACCTCCATTGCCTTGTATATTTGACTACAGTGGACATAGGACTCATGATACTGTGATTTATAATACGAAATATTTATTTGGTCTTTGTCCCATTCTTGGCACAGAGTTCTTAAAACCCTTGGAATTTCCTAAGCAATGAGATCGATAAAGGTGTCTTTTGTTATGTTGATGTGACTTTTGGAATGTCCCTAGGTAACCTAAGGTTGGGGGTTGGTTGCCAGGGGACCCAAACATGAAATTAGAGGTTGGCACTTTCAGCCCCACTCCCTACCTCTAGGGAAAGGAGAGCGGTAGAGGTTGAACCAAATACCAATGGCCAATGATTTAATCAATCATGCCTATGTTATAAAGCCTCCATAAAACCCCCAAAGGATGGGGTTCAGAGAGCTTCCAGGTTGGTGAACATGTGCTGGGAGAGTGATGCACCCAGAGAACATGGAAGGTCCATGCCCTCTACCCATAACCTCCCTGATGCATCTCTTCCTTCTGGCTGTTCCTGAGTTGTATTCTTTTATAACAAACCGGTAATCTATTAAGTAAAATGTTTTCCTGAGTTCTGTGAGCTGCTCTAGCAAGTTAATCAAACCCAAGGATGGGGTCATGGGAACCTCCAGTCTATAGCTGGGGGGTCGGAAGCTGAGTGACGACCTGCACTTTTGATTGGCTTCTGAAGTGGGGAGGGCAGTCTTGTAGGACTGAGCCCTTAACCTGTGGGATCTGATGCTACCTACAGGTAGATAGTGTCAGAATTGAGTTAATTGCTTGGTGGTATTGAAAATAACACACATATCAGAGGACTACACTGATCACTGGTTCAGAGCACATACAACATTCTATAGGGCCGAGTCTTGTTTCCAAGCTAGCACTGTAACTGAGGATTCAGTACGTCATTGTACCCATCACTGTCTTTGGGTGATTGGGTGCATTATGGTAGCATTGAACTCCATGGGCATCAGCCAGATTGCTTTATTTCTTTTCCTATAAAGTGAGATCCTTCATCAGAAAAAAACGTTCTATGGGACGTAATTGTGTATAGGCATACAATAAGTCTACTAATGGATATCCTGGCAGAATCATGTGGGATGATGCAGAGGAAACAAATTCACATTCACAAATCAGTGTCTATTCTGGTGAGAACAAACTGATGCCCCTCTGTGATGGGAAGTGGTCCAATATAAGCATTGTCCACAATCTTGCCCTCCTTGGAGTACAGTGCCTCATCAGCATTCTGAGCAGGGTGCTGCTGGTGAGTTGAAGGAGGTTATGTTTTTGTTTTTTCATCTAATGGAAACATTTGTCTCCATCAGCCAGTTATGATGACACTGATTGAAATGGGAATACTCTGTTGAGAAGGAGGATTGACGATGTGGGAGAGAGAGGTTATGACTACAGGAGTGGAGTCCTTCGTGATGGTGAGTAGGGATGAACTCCAGTGTACAAGTGAAGGAAGGGCTGGCTAAGACAGGACCAGGAATGGTCCGTCCATCTCAACAGGAGGGAAGGGAGAGCAGGTGGGTACAGATGTTTCTTATTTGCTCCTTTTCTTTTGGTGAAATGAAGCAGGATGTTATCAGCTAAAAATGGGGATGAGGAGAGAAGCTATTGGAGGTGATAACATAATTATTAAGGAGAAGAGAAAAAGGTGTAAAATAGTATCCTAAAAAGTGGGGAAGCGAATTTACTTTGGAGACTTTGTATTATTACTGGATGGTTTGGATGATCATGAGTTTTTCTTCTGCTATATGTAGCTGCATAGTGTAGGCATGGAGCTGGAAGTATTCTGGCTAACTCACAGAATCAGTGGGGAACCTGGAAAACCAGATGTGGAAAATAGTCAGTGACCAATGGAGGCTCAGCAGAATGAATGTTTGGGCCTGGGTATGGCCACAGTTACTGATGTACAATGCTGCTGCCACTACATATGGCCGCCAATGGACATTGTCACCACAGCATACTACAGCTGCTGGACACGGGCTCCAAGGCTATACAACTCTCTGGCCACCACAGAGCTAATTTCTCTGACCTTTGGTCTTTGTACCAGTTGCTCAGGATTTAAAGTGTTGGCTGGGGCTGGACCAGGACCACTTGTGGCCCAAATAGAACCTTCACGTAAATTCCTCTCCCAGAATATTGTTATAATAAATACACGAATCAAGGATGACTACAACGTACATGGCACATCCTGGAGTTGAGCAGTGTAAAAACAGACATGGCAGGGGCCAGCTGGTGGCGTAGTGGTTAAGTTTGTGTGCTCTGCTTTGGTGGCCCGGGGTTCATGGGTTCAGATCCTGGGCGCAGACCTAGCACTGCTCATCAAGCCACGCTGTGGTGGCATCCCACATAAAATAGAGGAAGATTGGCAGAGATGTTAGCTCAGCAACAATCTTCCTCAAGCAAAAAAAGAGGAAGATTAGCAACAGATGTTAATTCAGGGCCAATCTTCCTCAAAAGAAAAAAACAACAACCCCAAAACAGACATGGCAGTGGCCCTGGCCTGTGTATGTCTTTGATTTGGTTGCCAGAGTGTGGAAAGAATGAGCATCACCCTGCACCGTGGACCTGCATGAGGGGGTTCCCCACATTGAGAAGGAGCTTTGGATCTTGGTTGGCATCAAATGAAAATGTCCAATACTCTTCTGTAGTTTAGGAGCCTCTCTCAGACAAGTCCTTTTAGTCAGGTAAACATAAGGCACTAACACACCCTATGTGTTGAGGGAGACCTGAACTAATAAAGTAATTCAAATACAGATGCTTTTGACTGAGATGTTGTCTTCTGTTTAGTAACACAAGTCGAATGTGTCTTCAGCAGTCACATCTTTCCCACTGAAACCTAGATTTGTGCTGTCCTATGCTGGGAAGTTTTCATTTCTTCTTGGGAGGTATGGGTGTCTTTTTGACCCAAATTTGTCCACAGAGGAGTGGACTGTGCCAGGAGGGATGATAGGCTTAATCTTTCCTTTATCTCCCTCCAGAGGAATGACTTTGAAATGTACCTGGATGGGCTTAGAATTGTCACTTGGGCTGTAGTAGTGATGTTCCTCGTTGGAATTATTTAATATTGAATAAACCCACATTGTAGAAATTATTGATAAATATAGTGATTGCTTTCGGGGGCAAAAGAGGCCAAATTGCACCTCGCTCCTGAAGAAGATGATGTTTCCACTGTCAGTCGTCCTGGGGTGGGAAATCGACAGAGAGTGAGGACTTTCTGTCATTCTCTGGTCTGAAACTGGAATAGGGCCAGGTCCTTGGGCAGAGAAAGGCCTGGAGATTCCAATGGGGGGGGGGGGCGGTTTGAGCTCCTGCCTCCCTCTTCTCTCACCAAATGGAAGCCTGTGGGGAACTAGGCAGGGATGTAAAGTCAAATAAGGGCCAGGGAACCCTGGGAGTATCCACATATAGTAGCAGATGAAAGCAACTTGTGTGGCCACTTGTTCTCGCAGAGTCTCTGGTAATGGATCTGTTAAATGCTATAAACCTGCTCTTAGCAGTGCATTGGGCAATTGGGGCAGGAGTTCACACTTGAGTTGAAATTATATGGCGTGAGCAATAACAAGCCAATTAAAAGATGGCAAGAGGTGACCTGGAGAATGACTGATGGAAGAGTTACGTGTCCACCAGTACAGATTTGTGGAACAAGTTATCCTTCCTTGGGAGATACTTGACAACAGGAAATCTGAAAAATTATGGGATTTCCCAGGATTTGTGGGATGTGGGCTTGGGTTATTTGTTTTAGAGCTTTAAAGAAAAATGCCGTCTTGAAGGCTAGAGAGCTTGGGGCCTAGGGGTGGCACATTTAATAAACACACACTTTTATTGACCTTCTACCATGTGACAGGCACTGTTTTGAGCACATGAGATAAGACGCTTGAATAAGATGCAGTTCTTATTCTCCCCCAACTCTGGGTGGGAAACAGACTAGCTACTCACCAATCACAGTCCATTGCAGTATGTTTTGTAATAAACACCTAGCATGGGATCTCAGATTATCTTGTCATGGCAACGGAGGTGAGGGCTCTAAAGTTGTGACATAAGCAATATCCAAGAGTCAGATTTCTTCGTCTTCCCCATCCCCGTCTCCTCTAGAGGATTTTCTACGGCATTCACTTGGGCTGGTACTGGCCATGGTGCAATGCAGCCACATTAACATTCTGGTCATACTCAGAGCTTCCCCTTTCTAGCTGTGATATATGGCTGTCTGCAGCTATGCTGGTGCACTTGCAGATGCTGGGAGGGCATCAGCTGGGGTCAAAGGGGACTTTCTTCCCCTCGAAGAGGATGTTGAATGGACCTGGAAAGCTCCTTTGCCTTCTGAATGTCTCAGGGGTGAGGACCAGAGTTCTGTAAAGACTGAGACCCGTGGAGAATCCTGCAGAGAAAACTCCCTTAATTTACAAAAGAAAATAGCTGTCATTTATTGGGTCCCATTATGCAACAAATGCTTTTCATATACTTTCAAATACTATCTCATTTAATCCTCAACAATACTACAATTCCATGAGATAGGTGAGAAAAGCAAAGACCAGAGAGTTTAACCAAATTGTTCCAGGTCACAGCACAAGGAATTAAAACAGAATCAGAATTTAAACTTTTTTTGACCCAATGCCTTATGAGAGTGTTTCTCAACCAGAGACGATTTTGCCCCCAGGGGACATTTGACAATGGCTGGAGACATTTTTGACTACTAAGACTGGGAGGGTGCTCATGGCATCTAGTGGGCAGAAGCCAGGGATGCTGCTAAACATCTTACAATGCCCAGAACACTCCCCTATTATGGGCTGAATTGTGTCCCTCCAAAAAGATGTGTTGAATTTCTAACCCCCCACTACCTCAGAATGGGACTTTATTTGGAAATGTGGTTGCTGCATGTGTAATTAGTTAAGACAATGTCATACTGGAGTAGATGGACCCCTAATCCAATGTGACTGGTATCTTTATAAGAAGATGGTCATGTGAAGACAGAGGCACAGGGAGAATCATGGGAAGATGGAAGCAGGGGTTGGAGTAATGCATTTCTCCAGCCATTAACCAGCCAAGGAATGCCAAGGATTGCTGATTGTCACCAGAAGCTAGGAGAGAGTCATGGAACAGATTCTCCCTCACAGCCCTTAGAAGGAACCAAACCTGTTGACCCAGTGATTTCAGACTTCTGGCCTCGAGAACTATGACAGAATCCATTTCTGCTGTTTTAAACCACCAGGTTTATGGGGGTTTGTTGCGTCAGTTCAACAAACCAATACAACCCCACGACAAAGAATCATCCAGTCCAAAATGTCAATGGTGCCACTGCTGAGAAATGCTGCCTTAAGAGAATACTACACTTTCCTACTCCTAACAAGAATTCTGTCCCTTTCCTTCTCTTTCCAGGGTCTGCTGAACATTTGAGGGAAGGTTGGGAGCACTTACGCCTGTATCCAGAACAGGGGGAGAGCAGGCTGTTTTGGAGAGTAAAAACCTGTCTCTTAAAACGTTTAACATGGTTAGTCCATCTGGCAACTTAATTAGCCTTGATCCACCTCGGGAGTGAGAGGTCTTGGCTGGAGCTATGCTGATGGATTGCAATACTGTTTTCATAGGGCAAGACCCTGGGTCTCTTCCCAGCCCGGGCTGACAATCTCTGGCTTTTAGTACTTGGCTGGGTGGTCCGAAGTTTCCTCTACAATGTCACCTTCTGTTTTATTAGTCTCTGTTTTCCTCACAAGGCTTAGGGCTGTGTTTCACCCTAAACCAGAGTGGTATTTCTTGAGAACTGGAAAAGAAAACATTCCCCAGATTGTAACCACTTGGGAAGACCAACCTTCCTCAAAGCAAGTGAAACAAGCCATCAGTGCAGTTTGCTGAGTCAGTATCTAGTAAAGTGTTATTGCCACAGAATGTATTTTCTCAGAGCCTAGATAGCTCATTCATCTCTTGGGTGTAAAACCCATTTCATTAATGAGCCCGGCACTTGCAGAGCTATGCTTTCGTTTCCTTGTATGCTGGGATAGTAAGTTGAGTAACAAAGGCAATGTTTCTTGCGTGGGCTTGGTGGGGTCTGCCTCCCTCTACGAGCATGAATATCTTAATAACATTGTGCATACAGGCAAAGACACAAAACACAAAACACGGAACACCTGCCCCAAACGGTAGCTTGCTTACTTGGACCTGGGAGCTAGTAACTCTCATACTTGGTGCAGAGGCTGTAAAAATGGTCCCTCTTTATCTACTGAAGAAACTTTGAGGTGGTTCCATCATGGCTCTAAAATGAGCTATATCTTAAGAGAAATAGAGCAATGGTCAATGAGAAGTGGGCCTTCAAGGAATGGGACTCCCAGATTCCTTAGAGGAAAGTGAAGATGGCCTTGACTCTGTTAACATACTCTGTTTGCATTGGGAGAGTTGTTTCAACTGGCTTGCCCAGGGCAGGACTACATTTTCTGCTCATATTGTGTACCCTCTTTTCATCTTCCAAAGGCCCTGATGTCTAGTAGGCACTCAATGATGCTGTTCAGTGGCACTGAAAGTGGTAGCGGCAAGACCTTGGAATTTCCTTAGTTCATTCTGGGTCTGTCTTCTAGCATCTCTATTCCTCAGAGTGTTTACTGGAAAAATAGGTGAGAATGGGACTCTAGGTGGATTTGCAACATAAAGATCCTAGGGAGATGCCTTCCAGCATCATGACAGTCCATCTCTTGGCCCAGTCTACTTCTGAAAGTCAATTCAAGAAGTTTGACTTCCTGTAAGATAGTTATTTGCTTTTGCTTAGCTCTCATAATAGCAGGTTTTACATAGCAGGAAGCACCGATATTGAAGCCTGGAGACCTGGGTTCAAGGCCCAGCTCTGTCACTTATCAGCTGTGTGACTGTGGGTAAGTCACATAACCTCTTTGGACTTTAATTTACCCATCAGTCAAATAGGTCCATGTTGCCTATTTCCAAGGGTTCTGTGAGCATCAAGTTTGATAATGCATATGAAAGGGTTTTGAAAATGGCAAGGCAATATTTTAAAGGTCAAGTATAATTATGAATAAATTAGGATTAGTTTTTAAATTTCGTAGTTCATGTGATCATTTCCCTAATCAGCCCTGCTTTTGATGCAGGGAACGACAGATCACTGTCCTGTGCAGTAGGATTGCTTTTTTGACTTTATTGTTATCCTGCTTGCTCTTCGGTCATCTGGTTCCAATTTTACAATCTCGAGATTGGTTCTTTCTGTGAACATGTTTACTTCTCGTTGTCATTAATTAGGATGAGTACAGGGATTTATAAGATACCTATTTGCCTGAAGCGCAGCATTTAAAGTGCCACAGGTACTTCTCCATTTTAAGGTAACGCCTTGAGTTTGTGCCTGGGTTAATTTATGGCTTAAGACTAGTCTGTTTGCATTTGGTGGCATTTTCGCAGTTAAATCTGCAGCTGCTGTGGGGCAGTCAGGAGCGTTCGTGAAAAGGGGAGTTGGTAAATTGGTGCTGGTGTTTCTGGCATTTCAGAAATTGTTGAGAGTTTCAGGGGAGACGTTGCACAGGCTGCTAATCCAGAAGAACACTGCCGTCTTGGTATTTGCATATATAGGAGCTATGTATGGATTTTTTTTCCCCATGTGAAAGTACAGGACAGCAACACAGTGGTTTTTTCCTCTCCTTTCTGATGTTAGCTGAAATCATCCACCTGTTTTCTTCTGGAACCTCATGGCCGGTGGTCTCGTCATAGTCATTGGGTTGGTCTGCCTTCCATCCGCCTCATCTCTTGTTTCCTCTGATCTGTCAATGTGTGGGGTAGTGAGCCAGAATGGACAGGGTGCAGCCACCTTCTGGGGCCCTTGGTGCCTCTGGGGCATGTACCTGGAGCAGAGCAACAAGAAGTAAGGGTGGAGCAATGTGGTTGCTGCACCTGGAAGTCAGCAATGAGCAGGTCCCCTGGCCAGGTCCCCCTCAGAAGTCTGCTGGGGGGCTCCTTTTCCAGTTCTGACTGCCACGGTCTTCAGACCGTCCATGGGGCCAGTGGAAGGCATTGAGGAATTGACCTGGGACCATGACAGTGACATTGGGATTCCCAAAGTCTTTATTCTATGGCATCCCTAAGATTTATTTCCCAAACTTAAGAATCGAGGCCATTCATCCACCTGTGCCTATCTGTAGGTGGCAAAAGTTTCGGTTGATTTGAACAAGGGATTCACTGACTGAAGTATTTACTGGAAAATGCATAGGTGCCACAAGATATTTGGAAATAAACAGATTTGCATAATATGCTTTCACAGGAAACAGTTCTTTGGCATAAATTACCTCCATAACCCCGTGAGATAGGGAGGGTGTGAATCTTAATGTCCTTTTACAGTTGAGAAAATAGAGGCTCCAAGCTTGGGCGACTAGCACAATTTACATCACTAGTAAACAAAAACACCAAATCTCTACTTCACATCTTTCATTTCATCGGGCTGTTTCCTTTATAGCACAGGATCTTGGGGTTGTTGAACCATGGGAAGGAGGGGAGAGGGTCAATCAGACAGAAGCCTGCAGTTTTAATTCCAGTTATGCTTGAGTCAACTTGTATAATTGGATATGCTGGAGGCCAGAGTTTTGTTTCATGTTATGTTAGGAATTCCTGTTCTTTATTCTTTCTAGAACAGTGGCATTCAACTTTTTTTTTTTAAGACAGAAGACTTCCCCCTTTAGCCTAATGAAATCTGATATAAAATTCCAACATGTAATACAAATTAAATCATATAATTGAAACCTGCCTTCTTCACCTCCTCTTGCCCCTCAGAGTGGCTTTGAGACATCTTTGAAAGCATGAAGAAGTGAGGATGGAGCCTTTAGGTCAAAGGGATTTTGTTCTCCCTCTTTCCTTCCTTCCTCCCTATTTTGTGACCTGTCTATGCATTGGCTGTCCTCCCCCCAAAATTCCCTAAAGACCTCATGGCATTTTCCCATCTTGCCACTTGGCACGTGTGAGGAGTCTGCTTTTGTTATACATTCCAACAAAGGCACAAGAGGAGAGGTGGTAGGTACAAGCCTTTGTGTTGCTGAACCGTTCTTTATTTCTGTTTTGGCCAGAACACAGAGGGCATAACATGCGGTCCAAGGACACTCCCATTCTCAGACAGCTGGTCAATGAGCCAAGCCCTTGAACCTATTCTGGGCAGTCAGCATCTCTCTGGGCATCAAATTCTCCTGAGTCAGTGGCACAAAGCACTGAACCATGGCGGAAGGTTCTCCCACTACATATAGGCTATGGGTGCATTAAACATCTACTTGCCACATCCACATTGGGATAATCTATTTAAGTCCTAATGATTAGTGCCCAGTTGCTAAATGATCTAGACATAGCCTTTCTCTGCATAATTTTAGCATTTCCTGAAAGTCTTCATAAGCCCTGTGATGGCAAGGAATCCCAGTTGGCTGTGCTTTGTCCCCTGCACTTATGGGTTATTACGCTCCCTTGAGCCCAGGTGGTTTTCAGGGGAGATGAGAAGGAATCTCATACGTTATTGGCCCTTTAGGTTGGCATATGGGCTCCCTACCTCTCCTCAGAAAGAAACTTCTCTGTATATCTCAATCATTGGATATACAGATGCTTTTGCAAACTTGTTTATATGACTTTTGTGTGTTCTCCTCATGTTTCAACATCTCTTAATAGAAGACAGCAAACCCAGCCCTCTCTTTATATAGGGGAAGTACTGACATGCACTTGAACACTCTCTTTACCCTGTTCCTAGCTCTGTGCCCCACCTCCTGCTCCCAACCAAGAAAGCCTTGCCAGTGTGCAGGGTATTGAATGGGTCTCTTGAGACAGATTGGCCAGCCCTTTTCAAGTAGACACCAGACCTCTTATGAAATTCTACCATATTTCTCATTCCCAGAGTGCATGCTTGAACAGGTAGGAGTCAAGATCTACCTTGGGAGGTGGATGGCCCCACTTGGGTCTTCTGTCCTGAGCCATATGTTCCAATTCAGTCTTTTTTTTTTTATTAATGTTATGATAGATTACAACCTTGTGAGATTTCAGTTGTACATTTTTGTTAGTCACGTTGTGGGTACACCACTTCCCCCTTTGTGCCCTCCCCCCACCCCCCCTTTTCCCTGGCAACCACCGATCTGATCTCCTTATCAATATACTAACTTCCACCTATGAGTGGAGTCATATAGAGTTCGTCTTTCTCTGACTGGCTTATTTCGCTTAACATAATACCCTCGAGGTCCATCCACGTTGTTGTGAATGGGCCAATTTTGTCTTTTTTTATGGCTGAGTAGTATTCCATTGTGTATATATACCACATCTTCTTTATCCACTCATCAGTTTCTTGGCATGTAGGCTGGTTCCACGTCTTGGCTATTGTAAATAATGCTGCGATGAACATAGGGGTGCAACAGACTCTTGAGATTTCTGATATCAGGTTCTTAGGATAGATACCCAGTAATGGGATGGCTGGGTCATAGGGTATTTCTATTTTTAACTTTTTGAGAAATCTCCATACTGTTTTCCATAGTGGCTGTACCAGTTTGCATTCCCACCAACAGTGTATGAGGGTTCCTTTTTCTCCACAACCTCTCCAACATTTGTCACTCTTGGTTTTGGATGTTTTTGCCAATCTAACGGGTGTAAGGTGATATCTTAGTGTAGTTTTGATTTGCATTTCCCTGATGATTAGCGATGATGAACATCTTTTCATGTGTCTATTGGCCATATTCATATCTTCTTTTGAGAAATGTCTGTTCATGTCTTCTGCCCATTTTTTGATCGGGTTGTTTGTCTTTTTGTTGTTAAGCAGTGTGAGTTCTTTGTATATTATGGAGATTAACCCTTTGTCGGATAAGTGGCTTGTAAATATTTTTTCCCAATTTGTGAGCTGTTTTTTTGTTTCAATCCTGTTTTCCCTTGCCTTGAAGAAGCTCTTTAGTCTGATGAAGTCCCATTTGTTTATTCTTTCTATTGTTTCCCTCAACTGAGGAGTTACAGTGTCCGAAAAGATTCTTTTGAAACTGATGTCAAAGAGTGTACTGCCTATATTCTCTTCCAAAAGACTTATTGTCTCAGGCCTAATCTTTAGGTCTTTGATCCATTTTGCGTTTATTTTTGTGTGTGGTGAAAAAGAATGGTCAATTTTCAATCTTTTGCATGTGGCTGTCCGGTTTTCCCAGCACCATTTGTTGAAGAGACTTTCTTTTCTCCATTGTAGGCCCTCTGCTCCTTTGTCGAAGATTAGCTGTCCATAGATGTGTGGTTTTATCTCTGGGCTTTCAATTCTGTTCCATTGATCTGTGGACCTGTTTTTGTACCAGTACCATGCTGTTTTGATCACTGTAGCTTTGTAGTATGTTTTGAAATCGGGGATTGTGATTCCGCCGGCTTTGTTTTTCTTGCTCAGGATTGCTTTAGCAATTCGTGGTCTTTTGCTGCCCCATATGAATTTTAGGATTGTTTGTTCAATTTCTGTAAAGAATGTTCTTGGGATTCTGATTGGGATAGCATTGAATCTGTATATTGCTTTAGGTAGTATGGACATTTTAACTATGTTTATTCTTCCAATCCATGTGCATGGAATGTCTTTCCATCTCTTTATGTCATCGTCAATTTCTTTCAAGAAAGTCTTGTAGTTTTCATTGTATAGATCCTTCACTTCCTTGGTTAAGTTTATCCCAAGGTATTTTATTCTTTTCGTTGCGATTGTGAATGGGATTGAGTTCTTGAGTTCTTTTTCTGTTAGTTCATTGTTAGTGTATAGAAATGCTACTGATTTATGCATGTTAATTTTATACCCTGCTACTTTGCTGTAGTTGTTGATTATTTCTAATAGTTTTTCTATGGATTCTTTGGGGTTTTCTATATATAAGATCATGTCGTCTGCAAACAGTGAGAGTTTTACTTCTTCGTTACCTATTTGGATTCCTTTTATTTCTTTTTCCTGCCGAATTGCTCTGGCCAGCACCTCCAGTACTATGTTGAATAGGAGTGATGAAAGTGGGCACCCTTGTCTTGTTCCTGTCCTCAGAGGGATGGCTTTCAGTTTTTGTCCATTGAGTATGATGTTGGCTGTGGGTCTGTCATATATGGCCTTTATTATGTTGAGGTACTTTCCTTCTATACCCATTTTATTGAGGGTTTTTATCATAAATGGGTGTTGGATCTTGTCGAATGCTTTCTCTGCATCTATTGAGATGATCATGTGGTTTTTCTTTTTCATTTTGTTGATGTAGTGTATCACGTTGATTGACTTGCGGATGTTGAACCATACCTGTGTCCCTGGTATAAATCCCACTTGATCATGGTGTATAATCTTTTTGATGTATTGCTGTATTCGGTTTGCCAAAATTTTGTTGAGGATTTTTGCATCTATGTTCATCAGTGATATCGGCCTGTAGTTCTCCTTCTTTGTGTTGTCCTTGTCAGGTTTGGGGATCAGAGTGATGTTGGCTTCATAGAATGTGTTAGGGAGTTCAGTTTTTTTTTTTTTTAAAGATTTTATATTTCCTTTTTCTCCCCAAAGCCCCCCAGTACATAGTTGTATATTCTTCGTTGTGGGTCCTTCTAGTTGTGGCATGTGGGATGCTGCCCCAGAGCGGTTTGATGAGCAGTGCCATGTCCGTGCCTAGGACTCGAACCGATGAAGCACTGGGCCGCCCACAGCGGAGCGCACGAACCCAACCACTTGGCCACGGGGCCAGCCCCAGTTCCAATTCAGTTTTACCCAAGAAATCCTGCATTATGGGGCTCTTAGGTGCTTTCACGGTTTGAATGAAACTGTATTTTGTTCTCCATCGAGCTGCTGTTCCTTGTGAGTGCTCTCCTTTTGTTGAGAATTCCAGAGGGAAACGTGAGAAGTGTGATTCAGGCATGGAAAACCCACCTCGAATCCTAACGTTGCAAAAATTCCATACCCTCTGGGAACCATTCTCTTTGTTGTTGGAGTTTGGAATTCAGGTCACCTTCAGTTATTCACTTTCAATTACTTTTTTAATATTGCAAGGAATGACTGCAGACAGCCTGGATGGTAGGTTTCAAACTATCTCAGTATCCCCAAAAACTCCCTCTCTGACTCTGGACAACTGAATTTTCCCAGCCCTAGTTTCCCAAGGCCATGGGGCAACCTCTCGGTCATCAGCCCCCTCTCCCACTGTTCTCTGTCTCACTAGGCTTGGAGGCCATGGGTATTTACTGAATGACAACCTTGCCCAAGTTAACGAAGAAAAGAGAAACATGGAGGCAAAATGATCTAGTGGTATTATCCACTGTAGACAGCTAGTCAGGATCGTTGGAACAAGTGTGCAATGTTCCTTTCCACACAGTTGTTTTTTCTTTGACGGATCTAAGTCATTCTTCCCTGAAAAACTTTGTCAGCATTCTGTACATTAGCAGTACAATCAAATAGTGACATTGGGATCTCCTTCAGCCATGGTTAAGAGGAGCAGGCATGGCCATGGCTGGGTCAAAATTGTTTTAGCAAAATGAATTCACGCAGTAAAATGACAGCGGAAGGGGAAGATGCTTTGAACTTACTCCTCAATCTTTAATTTCTGAAATCTCTCGACCTCTAAAGGAATCCTCCGTCCGAGACAGAAAGTCCTCCAACTCCTCTCATTAGCAGGAGGAGCTTCCCCTAGTTGTGAAGTAGATGAGGTGTCCGTGGTCCCTACTTCTGCAGCCTCTTGTCCCCTGTGTGTTGTCACACTCTTCCCCTCTTGGAGTCCCTGACATTACAGTGTTAAGAAAGCATCTCCACCCCGACCTCCTCACTCCATCCATAAGGATGAATTGCTCGTCACTGTCCTTTTCCCACAGCATCTCCAAACCCACCCTGGGCTTCTGGATGCTGGAGTAGCCCTGGGCCTCTCACTCCCTAAGGCTGGGTGTAGTTTGTCAGGATGTCAAGATGCCAATTCCATAACATCCCTAAGTGTGTTTTTTAGGATACCTGCATTGCTCCAGGAGCTGCCCAAAGGCTCTTGGATAGCATTAGCTGATGTGAATCCACACCTAACTTCCCCTCCTCAGGGCTTTGTGGCCATAATCTTTCTCTTGTGTGACCCTGCCAGCTGCCTCTGCCTGTGGGAAGCAGATGTGAAATCCCTGATCAAATCGAATTTCCGGGAGATCAGATTTACAGGCAGGAAGAAGGCGAGTCAGAGCTGATTAGCTGAGTACAATTTGTCCCTCAGGTCACATTTCTGTGACCTCAAATGGAGGCATGAGTATGCTGGCTGGGATTACGGAATGGGTACTCTACTTTAGCTGATGGATGAGTGATATGTAGGTAGGTAGTGACGCATTTTGGGGATTCATCCAGATGAGGCAGCCCCAGGTAAATGCGAGGATTGGTCATTACTGTGATTCTAACAGTGAATGCATCACTGAAGCTCCAATTCCGTCAGCCCTCTCAGCTGCTGATTGCAGCTGGGCT
Organism: Equus przewalskii; assembly: GCF_037783145.1. NCBI lineage: Eukaryota > Metazoa > Chordata > Mammalia > Perissodactyla > Equidae > Equus > Equus przewalskii. Next base: position 12,401,368 of record NC_091861.1, on the reverse strand, counting down.
AATGCATTGCCTCCGAGAAGCATCTATTGATGTGCTGCAGAGAAATTAACTTTGACGTAATGGAATTTTGTTTTCACCATTGCTCATAAAAACAACTGCCTTGAGCAAATGAAAATGTGTGTGGCAATTTGTGTGCTTCCAGTAATGACCGTGGATGGGCAGAGGGTTCTTAAGGAAGGAAATGGCATCCTTACGGACCGGGGCTGGCTGATGAATGATTAATGAAAAGCAGTGCTACCAAGATGCTGGCTCTAGAGAGATAAGGGAGAATGATGGTGTGGGCTGGAGGGGATGGAAGGTGCTTGGAAAGGAGTGCCCCACTCATGGGCAAGATGCCAAGAATCTGGCTGGTGCCAATGACTTAGAATCATTTCAGGGGAGAGTGACGAGGGTCATTTGCCCTGGAGCTGGCAAAAGGAGCGCTGACTCCGAATCTTCCTTCCCCCTGCCTTTTCTTGGAAACTCTGACCTTTCCTCTTGGGACAGGGTGTGATACCTTCCCTTAGCATCCTTGCTCTTTGCCCTCTGCTTCCCTTATCCATCACCTCTTTTTTCAGAGATAAACTGTCTTGATTCTATTTTCCTACAACTCCATCCTCCATTTCCCCAATTCTCTACTAACAAAATCCTTAGGATCACTGCCAGTTTGATCATAACTACTTACCAGTCTCTGGGGAACAGAATGTTCCCCAGACAGCCCCATGGGGGACCCCAGATCCCAATGCTGCTCCCTTCTGCCCTCGATGTTGTCCAGGTGATTTCTGTACTTGGCCTGGCCTGCAACCTGGTTCCATAACAAAGTGCTGTGGCTGCCCCTGGAGTCTCCATCTTTCTCACCCCTGGCGTAGTCAAGAGTTGAGAGAGGGAATCTGGGTTCCATCTGATCTCTTTTACAAGGCCAGAATTTTCTGTGCCAGGGTCAAAGGAGGTTTGACCCCAGGGGCAGGTCCTTTGGTCCTTGTACCCATAGACAGGGGCCAGCAGCTACACTGGGACTCAGTGAAGGGCCGAGGTCCTGAGGGAGCCTGTGTCCTCACTTATGCTCCTCCCTGTGCTGGGAGGAGCCTTGGGTAGGCTTACTTCTTCTGTTCCCACCTTGGCAGATTGATGAAAGTGCCCTTCTCTGGGAAGAGAGTGGAGTGGCTGATTAAGAGCATGGGCTTGGGAGTCATACTGAACTGGATTGTGCTCCAGCTGAGGCTCTTCTTTGCTGTCTGACCTTGGGTAAGTTGTTTAACATCTCTGTGGCAGATTAAAGATGGCCACAAATTCTTTTACACTCTTGGATCAAAGAATGGGATCTATTTCTCCTCTTGAATCTGGGCCACTCTGAGGCTGCTTTCACCAATAGAATACATCCAAAGTGATGCTGACCATTCCAGGCCTAGCTTTCAAGAAGATTAGCCACCTTTGCCTTGGTCTTTTGGGGCCTGGAGTTGCCATGTAAGAAGTCTGAGTGTCCTGCTGGAGATGAGGCCACATGGAAACACCTTGAAGCACCAGAGATGTGAGTAAAGGAGCCATCTTGGACATCTGGCCCAATGAAGCCGTCTAATGGCCTCTGGCCTCAGCTGACATCTGACTCCCACTGCATGAGAGACCCCAAAAAAGAGCTGCCCAGCTAAGCCCCAGTTGACTTACATAACTTTGAAAGATAATATCAAATTGTTGTTTTAAGCCACTATATCTTGAGGTGGCTTGTTATGCAGCAACCAGAACATTTTAAGTTTCTATTGCCTCAACACTAACATTGGAATAACAATAGGGTCTCCCTCACAGAATGGATGTAAGGATTAGATAAGAGGCTACACATGTAAGTGCTCAGCAGTGCTTGATGTAGATTAATTAATTAGACTGCATATGATAGATATTCAAAAATATTGTTGATTTTGAACCTCAATACACAGGATTCTGGGATGGAGTTTAAAGATCTGTGTGTCCCCTTGAAATCAGAAGGGCTTGGATTACGTCTAAGTTAATGGTGTAGGAAATGGACCCAGGGAGAATGGGGCTGGCCTCGGTGGTCAGAGAGCAGGAGCAGAGAGGGTGGGGCTTCAAGTTGCCTTGAAGAGCAAGTGCTGGAGGTGGTATGATGCCATGGGTCAGGGGTGCTGACTGGCATTCTCTTTGTGTTCCTTGGCAAATCATTTTACTTCCCTGCTTTCATTTCCCCATCTGCCCCAGGAAGGAAGCAAAGGAGAGATAGGTAATCTCATTATTAGATTCTTACACCATTCTTGAGAACTCCAGTAGTCTTCTGAACTTTTAATTTTTGTTAGAACTTCTCTCAAAGCTGTCTGTGCCATAGGTCATCAAACTGTTTAATCTTTTCCCTCTTTCACAGCTCCCCTTCTGCTGATCATAGCGCTTACTTCATGTTTACTTCTATCTTTCCCTCTAGATGGTGTCTTCATTGAGGCTCAGGACTTATCCATCTCAAGTTTTCAAACCTGTCACAGAGCCTGGCAAAGCCTGCCTCCAATATTAAGGAGAAAAATGGGTCAAAGTGTCTTATTGGCTGCTTTATGTTTTTATCTCTGGGGCTGCTCACATTTACATGGGAGCTGTCAATGTATGTTAGATGTCTGGCCTTCTCTGCCAAGAGCTACTTTCAACTGAGGCCAAGTTCAATGTCCATTGGGCAGGCCTGGACAATGCAATGCATTTGACCTTGGGTCATTCGCGTCCTAGTTCAAAGTAGTCTTGGTTTTTCCTTCCATGTAAACATCCTTCTTCTGTGGAATGATAGTGGTTGAGAACAAAAATGGGGTTATCACAAAGCAAAAGAAGTCAAGTAAAATGTGACCAGGATGTATTTTTTCTTTCCTCTCTCATTGAAAATAGTTTTATGTGTAATGGGAGGAAGGGAATAACATTTGCAGTGCTCTTGCTGTCTGAAGTCTTATTGGAAAGAATGATGGAAACTTATTTTTTCTCATACTCATTGCAGTACTGTCACAAACTCCAGCCCATATGCCTGCCCTGATGAGAAGATTAAAGACCTATTAATGCCATTTGTTTTGTTTCTAAGCAGTAGGTGACAGGAGAGCTAAATATTCTCTCTGAGTTGATGTGGTGGTTCTAAAGGCCCAGGGACCAAATGGCTGCAGTGACCTTGCTTTTTATGTTCAATTAAATGGACCAGAGATAAGATCTATATTGTTTCTGAAGTGTTGAGATCCATAGACGGGGGATGAGAAATTTCTTTGCCTGTGCCACTGGGAGAAACAAATGAAACATACTGGGAATTCAAATGTGTCTCTCAAGCCTCAGTTTTAATCAACTACTGTGATGCTCTTATTTGATAGCAAGGCTTGGTTAAGGGAGCTGGTGGCACAAGGACATGGCTAGTGATTCATGGACTTATTATTTGCTTGTGGGTAGTATTGTTAACAAGTAGTCTATTGAATATCAATTACCCGTACGACACTATGGGGGGTGCTGGAGGGGTTATAAAGAGGTGTAAGATGTTCCCGCCTTCAAAGATTGTAAAGTCTTGTTTGGAGGCAAAGCATTTGTGCATTGCAAGAGATCAGTACTTGAGAGCAAATGCTGAGTGTGTGAGGATCGAGTTGCCACTCAGTTCCCCTTCTCTAGGATTTTAGAGTAATCATTAAAGCAACTTTAGCTAAATGGGAAATGAGGTGCTGATTTATTACTCTGGGCAGTAACCCCAAGCATTGCTTCTGAAAAGTTGTGTTGGCGAATAGGAACTAGATCTGAGGTCATGGGGGGGACTCACTGCTTCTGCCCCAATATGACTGCACCTGCACGAGTGATTCTAAATGCTCTTACAATGAGCTGAATGGACAAGGACTGCGAGATGAGTAGACTATTCCCATGTGTGCATACTGCATGGAGACAGGAAATAGAGAAGAAACTGTCACTGATCACAGGAAATGAAAAATAACAACAACATCGACACTTGGCCTGGTTCCTGATTTCGAGGCACAGTTAACATGCTTCCTAGTAAAACATGAGCCATTGAATGTCAGGCTTCAATCAGATTGTAAATCTTCTTTTCCTGAAGATGAGCCATTAGGGAGAGAGTTTGGAATTGCTTCTTTTAATAATCCTTCACAAGGGGAGAGGGCTCTTGAGTGGAAATCCTTTAGAAATATGAGAAGATGGGGAGAAGTATTTCTTCTCCAGCAATGTGTCAAGTGTGTTATAATAATAGTTTGGTGGTGGTGTTAGGGGAAAAGACAACCCCAGGCTGGCACAGAGGTGGGGACAGTCTGAGGAGGTCTCATGGAAAGGTTGGTTTTGAGTTGACTAGAAGGAGGAGGTGGGATGAGAAGGGAGCAGGCCTTATAAGTGGTGGATGAGGACAAACAATGAAATGGTGTGGAAGCAGGAGGAGAGCATTACAGCTGGAGCACAGAGCAAGAAAGCAATGGAGACCAATACAGTATGTTTGGAATTGATACTCAATCTTTACCCTCCATTATTTGGTGAAGCTCCTGGGAATAGGTTACTTGCAAAAATTGCTTAGGTGGATGCTTGCAGAACTTCTGGGGCCCTATCACCCCAGAGATGGAAGGGACCTTGAACAGGGAGGACAGCTCCCACCAACAAATATGGCCACAATATTGTAAAGTTCCCTTTACGTGGCTTATAATAAGGCAAAACATGTTTAGGCAAAAGAAAGAACCTTTGAGCAGGATGAACCTTGCGTGGTTTCCTAACTGATGTATTTACTGTAAGAATATCCCCTCTTTTGTATCTCATAAGCCAGCCTCTGCTTGAACAATTCTAGAAATCTCACTGCTTTTGTAGGCGTCTTTGTTCCATCTCTCCTTTTACAGAACACCCCTCTTGTCTTGGTTTTCCTTTTTGTTATTTCCAAAAACTGGTCCTAGAATAATACAGAAAAAGTCTATTTCCACAATATAGCTCAGTTCTTCAAATACTTGCTGCTTCTTAAACACCTGTTTGCTATGCTCCACAACCTCAGTTTCGTGCATCTCAATTTCTGTTAACACCATCTTATCTTTTCATCTTTTCTCCCTTAGAAGCTTGAGCTTCAGCAATTCTTCAGTCCCTTGACGACCTCCGACAAATTGATCTTACTTTCTTTTCACTGCCCCTCATCCTTTTGATATCCTCCCTTCACTCCCTACCCAGCTTAAATTCTTTGATCATTCCTTATAATCACTCCTTTATATGTACTTCTGTTCCCGTGGCTCTCTCCCACTTTATAGTTTTAGTAAAACCACAACCCTGGTTAAATCTCTCTCTCCAACTACTCTGTCATGATACGTGTACTGTTGAATGTTGCTGAAGAAAGTCACAACCTTGATGCCTGGTTTGACTTTATATTCATGACCATGAGTTTCAAATGAGACCTTAATGCTGCTCAGCAGCATCATTATAATGTATTTCCCTGGTCCATTTACTCTTTCACTTTCCTAGATGGCCATTTCACCATTTCAAATCTCCCATAACTCCTCCTCCATCCCCACTCTCACCTGCTGACCTTGATTCCTGCTTTACTAAGAAATTGAAGCAGTCGAAAGAGAATGTTGGCAGACTCTGACCTCCGCATTTGACCTGCCTACCAGCATCTGCACCCATACCTCTGCCTGCCCACCACTGGTTGCTTTGGGTGATTGTCTACAGCTAACTAAATCCTATCACCTCTTGCTACTCAAGGAGGTTGCTTCAGCAATTCCCCACATCCTCGTGTACATCATCAACTTCCCCTCTTCTGCTGGAAACAAACGTGCTGTTATTTCACCCATGTTAAAAAACTTCCTCTTAATCCCACTTCTTCTACAAACTACTTCCCTAATGCTTGCTCCACTTTGCTACAGATTTCTCTAAAGAATCCAAATTCAGAGTCTAAGTTCTTCATCTCCAATTCCACTTCTCGCATTTTCTTAAAGCCACTCCATTTGGTTTTTTGCTAGCATCCCGCATCTGTGTTGCTAAATCCAATGATCAATTGTTAGTCCTCATCTTACTTGACAATCAGGAACATTTGACACCATCGATCATTTCCTCCTTTATACACTTCCTTCATTTGGTTTCCATGATACCAAACTCTCCTGGTTTACTTCCAACCTTATTACTTACCTCTTCTCAGTGTTGTTGTTGCTGGATCTTCTTCTTCTTCCTGATCTCTTAATGTTGGAGTTGGAGTGCTTTAGGATTTAGTCCTACTCCTCTTCTCTCTCTACATTCACTCTCAGGTGCTCTTCTTGAGTCTCATGACTTTGAACATCAACAGTCTCCCACATTTATGTCTCTGGTCCAAGCCACTCTTCAAAAGTCCAGATTTGAATATACAACTGCTTGCTTGACAACTTCTCTTGGATGTCTGTATAACCCCAAAACTCAGTGGCTTAAAACAACACACATTTGTTATCTCAGAGTTTCTGTGGGTCAGGAATCTGGGCATGGCTTAGTTGGGTCCACTGCTTCATGGTGTCTCACAAAGGCCAGGTTATTCACAACAGCCGAGACATGGAAACAACCTAAGTGTCCACTGATGGATGAATGGATAAAGAAAATGTGGTATATATGTATATACAATGGGATGTTATTCAGCCATAAAAAAGAAGGAAATCTTGCCTTTTGCAACAACATGGGTGGACCTTGAGGGCATTCTGCTAAGTAAAATAAGTCAGACAGAGAAAGACAAATACTGTATGATCTCACTTATATGTGGAAGCGAAAAAGGCTGAACTCATAGAAATATAGAGTAGAATGGTGGTTGCCAGGGGCTGAAGGGTGGGGGAAATGGGGAGATGTTGGTCAAAGGATGCAATGTCCTTGAGTAAGATGAATAAATTCTGGAGATCTAATGTACTGCATAGTGACTATAATTAACAATATTTATTATATTACTTGAAAGTTGCTAAGATAGTAGATCTGAAACGTCCTCACTACACACAAAAAATGGTAATTTTGTGAGGGAATGGAGGTTTTAACTAACCTTATTGTAGTAATCATTTCTCAGTATATACAGGTGTCAAATTATCACATTGTATACCTTAAGCTTACATGTTAGATGTCAATAATATCTAAATAAAGCTGAAAAAAAAAAAACACCCATGAGGCTTCAATCAAGGTGTCATTATCTATAGTCTGCAATCTTATCTCAAGGCTTGACTCAGGAAGAACCAATTTCCAAGCTCACTCATGTGGTTATTGACAGAATTCAGTTCCTTGAAAGTATCAGACTGAGGGCTCTAATTCTCTCTGACCCTTGGTTAGAGGCCACTCTTATTTTCTTTCCAGATGACCCTATCCATAAGGGCAAGTGTGTGAAGTGAACCAGACAGAGACACTGTCAGCAAGATGGAAGTCATAGCCTTTTATAACTTAATGTTGGAAGTGAAATATTGTTACTTTTTCCCTATTTTATTAGTAGAAGAAAGTCACTAGTTCCAGCCTACACTCAAGGGGAGGGTGGACTGTTATAGGCAACCTTTTAAGCTGGTTTCAAGTGGTCTCCACCTTCTGGTATACACATCCTTGTGTGATATGCTCCAATATTTCCAATCTGTCAGGAAGTCCAGTTGTCTGTATGCTAGAGATTGAATTTTGTCCGCCCCCCTGACAATTCGTGTGTTGAGTCCAAAATCCCCAATGTGATGGTACTTGGAGATGAACCTTTGGGAAGTAATTAGGTTTAGATGAGGTCACAAGGGTGGGACTAGTGCTCTTATAAGAAGACATACCCGAGAGCTTGAACTCTCTCATTGCCGTAGGAGGACACAGTGAGAAGGTGGATGTTTGCAAGCCAGGAAGAGAGCGCTCACCAGAGCCCAACTGTGCTGGCACTCTGATCTTGGACATCCGGCTTCCAGGACTGTGAGAAAATAAACTGTTGTTTAAGCCTCCCAGTCTGTGGTATTTTGTTATGGCAGCCTGAGCAGACTAACGTTCTGTCAACAAAATAATTCCAGAATTCAACTATTTTTCACCTCCTTCACTGCTACCGTGTCCTGGTCCAAGTCACTATCCTCTCATGCTTGGATTACCGCAGGGGCCCCCTTACTGGTCTTCCTACTTCCACCCTAGTCTTTCCACTGGCCTTTCTCAATTTGGCAGCCAAAATGGTCCTTTAAAATGTAAATCAGATGATGTCACTCCTTTGCTCCAGACCCTGCAATGGCTCCCCATTTCTTTCAGAGTTGGTGGTCTACATGTGCCCCCACAGGCTAGCTCCTCTCCCCATCCTGATACCTCTTTGCCCTCATGTCCTACTTCTCCTCGTTTTGTTTGCTCTGCTTCCATCTCATGAACCTCCTTGCTGCTTCTCAAATGTGCCAGGTGTGTTCCTGACTCAGGGCCTGTGTCCTAGTTGTTCCCTCTTCCTCCAGAGAGCCTCATGGAGTGTTCTTCACCTTCTTCAAGCCTTTACTCAACTGTCCCCTCCTCAGTGAGGCCCATTCTCACTGCCTATTCAAAACCTTCACCTGCTGCCATTTTTTGGCACTTCTATTTGTCCTTTTACTGCTTGAATTTTTCCCTCAGAAGTTACCATTTTCTAACATATTGTATAAATTATTTATTTATTATATTTATTGTCAGTCTCCGAACTTTGGTCAATAAGCTCAATGAAGGCCACATTTTTGTTTGTTTTACTGATACACTTTGAACACCTAAAACAGCACCTGGTACATAGTACACATAGAATACATTTCCTTTGGATAACTACCCAGAAATGGGATTGCTAGACCATACGGTAGTTCTATTTTTAATTTTTTGCAGAACCTCCATACTGTTTTCCATCTTGGCTGCACCAATTTACACTTTCGCCAGCAGTGCACAGGGGTTCCCTTTTCCCCACATCCTCACCAACACTTGTTATCTCTTGTCTTTTTGATGATAACCATTCTAACAGGTGTGAGGTGATATCTCATTGTGGTTTTGATGTGCATTTTCTTCATGATGAGTGATGTTGAGCATCTTTTTTGCGTGCCTGGTGAACATTTGTATGTCTTCTTTGGAAAAATGTCTTTTCAATTCCTCTGCCCATTTTTTTTTGTTTTTTTGGTGAGGATGATTGGCTGTGAGCTAACATCCATTGCCAATCTTTCTTTTTTTACTTGAGGAAGATTGTCCATGACGTAACATCGGTGCCCATCTTCTATTTTTTGTATGTGGGATGCTGCCACAGCATGGCTTGATGAGTGGTGTCTAGGTCCATGCCCAGGATCTGAACCCATGATTCCTGGGCTGCTGAAGTGGAGGGTGTGAACTTAACCGCTAAGCTACTGGGCCAGTCCCTCCTCTGCCCATTTTTAAATTGGGTTTTTTTTTTCTTTTGCTATTGAGTTGTATGAGTTCTTTATATACTTTGGTTATTAACTCCTTATCAGATACATGATTTGCAAATTCAGTAGTTCCCCCTTATCTGCTGTTTCACTTTCCATGGATTCAGTTATCTGTGGTCAACCATGGTCCAAAAATATTAAATGGAAAATTCCAGAAATAAATAATTCATAAGTTTTAAATTGAGTGCCACTCTGAGTAGTGTGATGAAATCTCATGCAGTCCTTCTCCATCCCACCCAGGACATAAATCATCCATTTATTGGATCCCCAATCATCGACATCATCTGCTCCTGACTTTCAACCATGGACATCATCATGGCTCAATGATCCTCCTTCTGACCTGTCATCAGAAGGTCAGTAGTAGCCTAATGCTATGTCACAATGCCTACATCACTCACCTCACTTCAGCTCATGCGTTGCCTTGCATCATCCCAAGAAGAAGGGTGAGTACAGTATGATAAGATATTTTGGGAGAGAGAAGGACTATATTCACATAACTTTATTACTGTTTATTGTTATAATTGTTCTACTTTATCATTAGTTATTACTGTTAATCTCTTACTGTGCCTAATTTATAAATTAAACTTTGTTATAGGTGTGTGTATAGGAAAAAGTATGGTATATATAGGGTTCGGTACTATCCATGGTTTCGGGCATCCACTGGGGGTCTTGGAATGTCTCCTTCCAAGGATAAGGGAGGACCACTGTATTTTCTCCCATTCAGTAAGTTGCCTTTTAATTTTGTTGATGGTTTTCTTTGCTGTGCAGAAGCTTTTTAGTTTGATGTAATCCATTAGCTTATTTTTGCTTTTGTTGTCTTTGCTTTTGGTGTCAAATCTAAGATTTTTTAGCCTTGATACAACTAAGGAGGATCACAGGGAGGCCTCTCTCTCTTGCTGATGATAATCAATCAGAATGCTTCCTGCCTTTCGATGTGTGAGGATGTTATGCATGGAGCTAAGACAACCACCTTGCGACATTGAGAGAAGCTCAAAGAATCAGAGATACCAACCCCATGTCCTTGCGTGGAGTTTATGAGCCAACCCTGGCGTTGCTCCTCCTGCAGACTTTTTGTGACAAATAAATATCCTTAGGTTTAAATCATTGTCGGCTGGGCTTTATATTACTTATTGCTGAGTACATCTTAACTAATATAATGTTTCCCTTTCTTTCTACATTTTGTTATTAGAGATCATATGATCAGAATTTTACTTCTATTTTCCATTTTTGAAAACTAACCTTAAAAAAGACATTTTCAGTTATAAAACCATATCCATTCATTTCTGTTAAATTTCTTTTTTAGAGCCTTCAGTAAACAAAGCCTAAAACTTGCAGGCCCATCAGTAAATAAATCGTTATCGAGTGCCTATTCTATGTCAGATAATGTGTGAGGAATTGGAGAGAAAGCAATGAACAAGATCGACTGTTGGCTGCCTTGTGGTCTAACGAGGGGAAATAATGATGCCTGGCTTTATTAGCTTTCGCCGTTTTGAACTCTCAGGTGATATGGTTTATTTTTCCCAAGTTACTTGCCAGCTCTACATTCGGTATTTGTTTTTCCTTTTGATCAGAATGAAGACGAGAGTCACAGTTCCCACTGTTGCTGTTCCTGCTCCCAGGGAGATGAAATGATCAGTAAAACAAGTGTGGAAGTTATCTGCCACGCTCCATCTACATTGCTCCGTGGGACAGATGGTGGCACGTGGCTGAGGCACTGACCTAGCCCTCCAGCACTGTTCCACCCAATTTCCACCATGTGAAAAGTTCAGAAGATTAGACAGGGCCTTTGCCAGGCTTGGAATGTATTTGGTTTATTATCTTTGATTACTTGGACTGCTTTCTCCCAGAGAAACCAGACTTTCTTGTTTAAAGAAAAAACAAAAAAGACCTAAAACTCTTAAATTGGCACATTAAAATGTTCATGCAATTATCTGGAAGGCAACTGCATTTCCCTGAAGCAATGCTGTAGCTGGAGAATCGACAAGGCAGAAACAGATGGCCTGGGTTTCCCTTGAAATATACTGATGAAGAGAAAAAAGTCACTTGGCCCTTTATCATTTTAGATTATGCCAAACCCACGCAAGCAAGGGACACTGGACATTTGGCCTGAGCTCCAAAATGTGCAGAATGGCTCCATCCTGGCCTGTGTTCTCTGGTACTTTTTGGAGTGTTTGATGGAGCAACAACTTGTAATTGTCCAGGATACTTTGGTTAATGGCCCACCTCCTTGTCCACCATGCCAGACTCCCATGTGCTCTCATTTATCTATCTCACTTCTAATGACTCCTTCTAAATGGGCTACACCACAGGGTTGGTGAATGTTCTCCTTGGTCTCTCTCTTTCTTCTTGTTTTCCTCTTGTCTCCCTCTGTTCTTCCTTTTGGAACTCTTTAAGATATAGAAATACCATTCAGGCAAATTAACCAGTGGACTGTTCTCACCATTTCACTTGTTAATCATAATCTCCTGGAACAAGGAGCTCCCTTGAACTTCCTCCTCTCCTCAGACAGCATCTTAGCCAGATCATAGAGATGGGGACCCTACAGTTTTGTCTATAAACACAACCGAGTCCATAACAATGGTCACTGTGGGGAAATATGTCCTGACACTTAACCCCAAACTTTCACAAGTCACATTTTCCTGAATCTATCCTCAGTGAAGCTGGTCTTAGTATAAATTACCCTTAGCATACTTGAAGAGCACTTAAAAGTCACTCTAGAGCAGTAGCTGTCAACCAGGGGCAATTTTGTTCCCAGGGGGCATTTGGCAATGTCTGGAGATATTTTCAGTTCTCACACAGGGGTTGTAGTGCTCCTGGTATCTAGTGGGTAGAGGCCAGGATGCTGCTATTTGTCTTATAAGGCAGAGGATAGTCCCCCTCGACAAAGAATTACCTGACTCAAGATGTCAATAGTGCTGAGGTTGAGAAATCTTGCTCTATAGTAAACAAAGCTTTTATTCTTTTGGAAATTAAAAGGAAACTATAAGCCGTCATTGAACTTGGAATAAGACTTGATCACTTAATGGTTGTATAGTTGTAAACTCTCTGAGCTCAGGTCCTTCTTTTGTAAACAGGGACACAATTCCTCTTCCACGTAGCTGTGAAAATCACTGAACTCATGGATATGACATGCATACAGCAGTGTCGTTAGTAGACATTCAATAAATAGTGGCAAAATTTTACTGAAGGAAAAATATTTACTTCTTGGTTTTCCAGAGACAGTCAGTTTCAAGCGCCTCTGAATATAGCAATGAGTTCAGTCACTCCTCTGGGCATTTTTTAATTTTGTGTTGTTTTTCCTGGTAACAGAGTCAGTTAATGGGAAAAAGAATACCGCTCGGGTTGTGTTCCGCATGGAATGTCCTGATTACCCCAAGCTGGGTCTTTACCTCACCTATCATGGCTCTCTGTGGACATTCTCATCCTCTGGTCCCCTCTTGTTTCAGTTCAGATTATTTGCTGAATCTCTTTGCTCAGAGTGGCAAAATGATACAACTGGTGATGCTTGAGATGGCTTCTAAGGGCTAATGCTGCTCACCTTTGTCCAGTAGAAAGAGAGACGTGAATGCTTGCTTGTCATAGGTGGCATCACAGAATGACCTCAGGATTCTGGAGACTGCCTGTGTGCTTTATGATCTTCTGCCTAAAATTCCCTGACTGGCAGCTGAGATGATCCAGGAGGCAGGTTCTTATTGCACCTGCTTAATGAGAATAAGAAACTCTCAAGAACTGAGTGACTCAGAAAGTTGTCCCTGAGATGTCTGAAGTTCCCTGTGTCCCACTAGTACAGCCCACCATGTTATACCTTGGGCAGGCCAAACACTATTTCTGCTTCTTCTAGGGTTCCTGACTTGGAGAAATTCAATTTGTGTTGAGGGAGATCCGTAGCGCTGGTGAGAGCTGTATGGGAGCTGCTCAGCGGAGTGGTATCTGGTGTGTTTCTTCCAGGAAGGCAGCTTGCTGTCCCCACATTGGAGATGTGGAATATTTTTATGGGATATTTGGGAGGAAACAATTTTAATTGGTCCTGAGCAGACCCATTGATGGCAATGTGGAGCAAATGTCCACTGATGGTCGAACCGTGCTATTCCTAGAAAATACTTTCCTGTGCTGACTCAAGACATTCTTTTGATACGAGGAATGTCCATATTCTTCTTGGGCTCTATGTGACTAGCTTGATTGATTTCAATCCGGTTCAACCTGTTGTTGTTCAAGCCTCCGGTGATTGGGGGCTGAACTCCCAGAAGGAGGCAGATCAGATGAGTAAGATGAGTTCCTGCTTTCCTCAAGTAGCTTACAGCTAGTGGGAGAGATGCAAGAACAAAGTGTGGGAAGGGGAGTAACTGAGGGGTAAACCAAGTACAGAACAGGTGGAGCTTGCTTATGACGGCTCAGGGAGAGAGGTGAGGCAAGCTTTGCAGAAGAGGAGGCATTTTATGGTACAATTCCATCAACAGGGAAAGAGCTAGGCAAAGTCACAGCATGGGGAAATTTGCCTTGGAGGTACCTTCATCTCCCCTTCACATCCCATGCAGCAGAGCCTACAAATGTTCAACCTCTCAATTTTCCTTAGTAAAGGAGCCCTGGTATCTATCTGGGCTCATGGCTACTGGGAATATGAAATCATATTTCCCAGCCTTCCCAGATACATTGACGTTGCCAACTCCCTAGTGATTTTATGAAGATTTGGATGGGAACAGCCCTGGGACAGTGCTGAGGAAGACCCACAGAAGGACATCCAAAGGAGGACCCAGTAAGGAAGACCAAAGTAAGGGTACCGGGAGAGAGGGGTGGATGGAAGGAGAAGCAGAGTGATTTGGTGTCACGGAAGCCAGGAGAAGACAAAGTTTCAAGAAGGAAGGAGGGGTCAGCCGTGCCAAATACTGCAGAAAAGTTACTAAGGAATTGCTGGAGTCATGGTCTTAGGTTATCCCTTTCAAGCTTAAGCTGAATTTCTGAACTCTTGGAGCAAAGGAGCATTTTTTGGTGGGTGAATTTTGAAATATGCAAAAGAGAAAAATGTACCAGAGCAGGCAGATGCTCTGGGAGGGAAGAAAGATCAAAGTGGCTTGAGCAATAGGCGACATCCGAATTATTCCTGCCTCTCAGGGGTCCCCGCAGGGCTGTGGTTCTTGCTGGATGCATCGGGACTGTGACAGTGAGAAATGCCAGAGTCGCTCCTGCTTTGCTGGCAGCTACTGGGAACTGAGACTAGTAATTTGAAAATTGAGCTGGGTAAAAGAAGAAAATATGAAAGGCAAAGCTCATTTAAAAAAACTTTTGATAAAAGAAAGCAGAATGTAAGACCAACTAATTTAGGAGTTTTCTGACATTGTTTCAGAATACAAGCATCAGAAAAATGTTTTCCACTTATTTTTGAAAAGCACACTGATCAATTTAAGAGAAGTCATGCCAACCTGCCATTTTGCTGGAAACTATCCATCTGCTTCCATATTTGAATAAAGCAGCTGTGCAAATAAGGTGAACGTTATGGGTGTGTGTGTGTGTGTACATATGTGTGTTCACGTTCATGCATTCATGCACATTTGTGCACATGTATGTGGGTGTGTGTGTTTGGGGGGGTGAGGAGTAGGTACACATTGGAGCTTGGTCTCTCTATCCCAAGCTTATTTTGAAGATATACATTCATTTAACCTTGTGAAAATCTTTTCATTTTCTCCCAAGAGCTAATTCAGTGGACCTGTATAATGCATTTTAGCAAAATATGAGCTCTAGCTTATTTCCTTTCTTTTTCTAGCAAAGGAGCGTCTCCTTGGCAGTTCATGAAAGAGGTGATAACCCTTGCCTGGAAGTCAGAGTCCTGGACCAAATTTATTCTCAAAGTCAAATTTGTGCCTCCCATGAGTGCAAAGCAAAGGTGAGTGTAGGAAAATGGAGGAGCCGTTCTGTAGAAGCACCGACAGCCTCCGGGGGCAGGGGTTCTGCATATTCGATTCAGATTCGTAAAGCAGTTTACAGTTTATGCAGCCTTGTTACACATAGAGCCATTTGATCTTCACAAGAAGCCTGCGAGGTACGTTTGATTTTGCCAGGAGGAAATCAAGACCTAGGGAGCCCTTTGAACCTGAAAGTGGAAAGTTGGCCATGAAGTTGGGTTTTGGGTCCCAGCCCAGGGCTCTCTGCAGCACACCACCCTATCTCCTGCAGTGCCTCCTTTCCAACTCTGCATGTGGGTCTGAACCAGCCTGCTAGTGACATACACAGCCTGGGGAGCTTCCATTGGTCCCCTCATCCAGCCTCAGCGCTGGATGGTGCAGCTTGCAGAGGGCAGGGATGCTGTCATGGGCAAGTCTCAGCACCCGGAGGGTCCGTGGTCATGTTCATCTTTATTAAAATCCTCATCCCCATTTGTCTGCACACTGCTTTTCTTTTTTGTCTCTGTTTCAGGCAACAAAATGGCTTCCCCTCTGATTAGTTGCACTCCTCTCCTGATATCCCCACATCCATTCTCCACTGGCTTTAAGCATGTTTATTCACGAACTCCCCCACACAACTTACCCTCTGCTTCAAAGGCTTTGTTCATGTCATTCCCTAGTGCTCCTTCTAACTCTGGTTAAACCATCTTCCTTCCTCTCTCATTGCCCTAATTCAATTGGGAATTTCTCAAAGCCTGGGACTCGATCTCCGTAATTAATTTATTCATTCTTTAAGCATTTTGTTCAGGTGTCAGAGAGCCAATAAATCACATCTCTCTTCCTCTTACGAGTTTGGTAACCCCTGAGAGGTAGATGTGAAGAGTCAGAGAGATGGAGATAAAAACATCTCTTTTATGACTGAAAAAACTGATGGGTGAATCTAGCTTTGGGTCTACGGCCAAGTGTCTTACCTCTTCATTAGAAAGACCTACCTAGTGCTCACAGCCAGACCATGAGCTGCCTCCCCCACAGGGCAGGCTCCTGACTGTGGGGTAGAGAGTGGCTGGAAACAAGCTTGCTGAGGGCAGACTCACTCAGGGAGCCCAGGAGGCTCCGCTCTGAGCACACTCAGCTTGTGGTTCTAGAGCAGCCGGAGCCTTGTTCTAGTGGAGCTCCCTCTGTGTGGCAACCTGAGGCCAGGGAGCTCGAGGTTCTCCCCAAGCTGTTCATTACACATGTACAGATATGGACTGAGCCCAGATGCTGTTATAGCGGCTGCAGATACAAAACTGAATAAGACCTTGTTGTGCTTTTCTTCATATCTCAGCACAATGGGGGAAGACGGGCAGATGAATCATTTATTACAGGACTGTGCAATGAGTGCATGATTGAAGAAGCAAGAGAAGGGGCTCCCCCTCGGAATCTTGAAGGGGGCGATGCTTGAGCTGAGCTTCACAAATAGAGTAGGATTTGACCAGATGAAGGAGTCCTAAAAGAACATTCTGGGTAAAGAGGAAGCACATGCAAGCCAGGGGATGGGCGATACTAATGGCCCACCTGCGGCCCTGTGGATGGTTCAGGAGGGCCCATGAGAGTGTGAGTGTGTGTGGAGATGGAGGGGGTGCGAGTGATAAGAGATGGGCTAGAAGAGCAAGCCGGGAACCAGGCACGGAAGGGCCTTGATTCTGAAAGCTGTCGGGAGCTGCTGAGGGGTTTTAAGCAGGAAAGCAATAGATCAGGTCTGCATTGTAGAAAGAGCCCTGTAGCGCCGATGTGGAGGCCCAGCCTGGAGACTTGAGCCCCAGTCAGGAGACCACTGCAAAGATTCAGGTAAGAGACAATGAGAACCATCTCTCATGAGATGGTGGGAACCAAGACTGGGATGGTGGGGCTGGAGGGGAGGGGCGAAAAGGAGAAGTAGGGAGGAAGAAGAATTGCTGTCTGCACAT
The DNA here is from genome assembly GCF_037783145.1 of Equus przewalskii. Classification (NCBI taxonomy): domain Eukaryota; kingdom Metazoa; phylum Chordata; class Mammalia; order Perissodactyla; family Equidae; genus Equus; species Equus przewalskii. Next base: position 12,384,253 of record NC_091861.1, on the reverse strand, counting down.
CATGGCTACTCAAGAAAGGTGGTTAGGAAAATGAAATCGCCCGGAAACCTCCCTGCTGCTCAGGGCTCCCCCAGGTCTGACCAGTCTGTCCTCTTGTCTAACCTGCTGTTTGTTATTTGGTCGCAGCATAGGGTGGCAGTGAATTCTCTTGGACTTAAACCCAGTCCTCCAGTTTCTATCTCTGAGATCTTTGGCAAGTTGCTTAACTGCTCAAAGCCACAGTTACCCTGTCTGCAAAACAATAATAACAACAATAATAATATCAATAATAATAATACCTACTTCACAGGATTCTTGTGAAGATTAATGAAACCAGGCATGTGAAGCCCCAGTGCCTGACACTTGCTGAGTCCTCAAACAACGTTAACGCTAACTAATAACAGTTAAATTCGGACACCTCCATCTTCCCACCTCCCTACCCAGTTCAAAGTTCACTGTTCAGAGGCCTCCCTCCATCTGTGGTCCTGGTCCCTCTGGGGCTTGCATCTTTTCTGACTGAATACATTGAAAATACAGAGCTTATCGTCCAGCCGTGTTATTTCTTTGTCCAGTAGGGAGGCTGAGCATCTCACGCATCTTTTTTGTGTGTGTATGTGAGGAAGATTGTAACTGAGCTAACATCTGTGCCAATCTTCCTTTATTTTGTATGTGGGATACCACCACAGCATGGCTTGATGAGCCGTGTGTAGGTTCGTGCCTAGGATCCAAACCTGTGAACCCTGGGCTGCTGAAGCGGAGTGCATGAACTTAACCACTATGCCACTGGGCCAGCCTGACATGCATCTTTTAAAAACACAAACTTATCCTGATGATGGGCACAAATAATAAAATAATAATGAAAACAAGTCTTGAAAAATTAAAGTGAAGTATGATTCCGCACTGACATTTTAACTGTGGCTAAACTAATAAAACAAATTGAGAAATGCTGTCCAGGCTGTTGTATCATAAAAAAGAAAGCAAGACTTGGAAATACAGCTAGAATGTAGAATGGAGATGCCGAGACACTTTACCTCATTGATTCAGGCCTGAGATGATGAAGGGAGGGTTGTGGAAGGCAAGAGCGATGCACTGTTTTTAGTTTCATCATGATTTTGCCTTTTTTGCTTGTTAAAAGCATTATATGATTATTTGAGAAAAATTGGAAAATGCAGAAAAATAAAGATAAAATAAAATTTGCCAATGCTTTCTCCATGCAAAGATAGGTACAGTTAATATTAACATTTTTGATTGTTTTTTTATTTGAAATAAATTCTTTATTTCTCCACCACCCTCCCTCTGCCCCTCCATGCCCCAGTCACACATACAGGGTGCTCTCTCTTGGGGATGGAATACCCAAGGCTCCTTCTCTCCAGGACACCCTTCTCCCTCCTCACCCCCTTTCCCCGGCTCCATCCATCCTACTCATCTCAGCTCAGATGTCTTCTACTCCAGCAAGACTTCCCCAAACCCACCCAAGATGGGGAATTTGTGTACTTGCCATGGCCTTCCATGATACCTAGTGTCTATCTCTATCTTTGCACTTATAGTGTTTCTATTGATCTGTTTACATATCTGCCTACTCCGTTAGACTGGGTGTCTTTGTGTCTTACTCAGTTTTGTTTTCCTGACGCCTAGAATACTGCCTAGTGCATAGTAAGTGCTCAATAGATATTTGCTGAATAAATGAGTGAATGAACGTAGCGAAAGTAGACTTGTTTTGTAAGACTTCAAGGATTAAAACTAGGACTAGTGGTTAGACACTGTGATGTGACAGATTTTGTTTCCATGGAAGACAAAATTAGAATGTTTGAAAAGGAAACCAACTACTTTTAGAGCTAGTGAGTTCCTGGCTGCTGAAGGCACTTAAATATGGCCTTAGAAACTGCATTCGGGATACTGTAGAGTATGGTCAACCTCTAGATAGATTAATGTTGATCTAGAGGACTTTGAGGGCTCATTCAATATTGAGATTCCATGGCCCTATATTTCAGAAGTCATGAGGTGCAGTGCCTATCCTCAGTTGCAAATCCCACTTTCTCATCCCTCATCAGCCTTCCATCATCTTTCCTTTCTTGATGTAACCCTTGCTGTCCTCTCTCCATGCAGCTCCACCATCTACTGAGTAGATTTGTCTCATGGACTTGTTTCTCCATAAGAATGGTTTTGGAATATGTGTGTCCTACACTTCTTTGACATCTCTGAGCACAACCCACAGGCCATTTTTCTTTTGCAGACTCCACTGCTAATCACCACAGGGAAGCAGCCAAGCAGCAAGGGAAATGATAGAATTGGAGAAGTTATTTGTATTCAATAAGGTCAAGCAGGACTGATAGCACCCTGGACCATAGTGGGTTGTAAATGAGGCTGCTGCTCTTTCTAGAGGTCCTTTTTGACTCCTGTCTTATAGGGCTTGTACGACATCTCTCTCATCTCATTGATCTCTCCTTTAACCCTCTTCCAGCCTGTATTATAGGACACTGTACAACAGTCATTTGGGCAATTTGCCTTCTATGCCTCCACTGGGTTATGAATTCCTTTTGAGAGTGTCTGACATATGGGAAGAGCTCAAGAAATTTTGTGTCTTAATCATTTTTGTTTTCCTAACACCTAAAATAGGACCTAGCACATAGTAAATACTTGATAGATATTTATTGAATAAATAAATGAGTGACTAACTGGCAGAAAAATCAGGGCTTCCAGTCTTTAGACTTAGATTTTAGTGTGGAGGATTATCAAAAAGTACAAACTTTGGGACCAGCCCTGGTGGCCTAGTGGTTAAATTCAGCTTGCTCCACTTTGGTGGCCTGGATTCAGATCCTTGGAGTGGACCTACACCACTCATCAGTGGCTATGCTGTGGCGCTGGCTCACATACAAAAAGAGGAAGATTTGCAGATGGTGTTAGCTCAGGGCAAATCTTCCTCAGCAAAAAAAAAAAAAAAAAGGAAAAGAAAAGAAAAAGAGAAAAATTTGTAAACATGGGTAGATTCCCTTGACAAGAAAGAAGAGAGTAACAGCAAAAAGGATTTTGAGGTATGGGGAGGGGTGGGGTGGGCAGAGGATGGAAGTGGGGGATGGTGCCATTGGGCCTTCCTAACCTCAGCAGATCCAGAATCTGAGAGAGTAAACCCACCCCTTTCTCTCAGCCCTCTGTCCTGGGGAACACATCTCAGAGCCTTTCGCCTGAATCACTCATCCAGGGCCCATGCAGCCACCCACTTTTGGAGCTCAGAACTTTCCCGGGTCATCGTCTTTATGTCTATAACTTGAAAACACTCAGTTTTGTACTTTTACAATAAAGTTTCAAGCTTGCTGCGTAACATTTTATTGTCTTTTAAATTTTCTTTTAAAATTTCATAATTTATGTCTTATTTTATGTCTTGAATAGGTAATATATACAATGGTATATGGTGGTAATAAAAAGTAAGTGTCTTCTCTTGCTTTCTTCCAGTCCCTGAGTTCCCCTTCCCAGAGGCAATCATAATGATCAGATTCTTATATCTCCTTCTAGGAGACTATCTTTGGATATATAAGCATATATATATATATATATATGTATATCTTTCTTTTCTTATAAAAGTAGGAGCATGTGATATTTCTTATTTTTGCATCTTGCTTAAAAAAAGTTACCAATACATCTTAGAGATAGTTTCATATTGGCTCATATAATACAGTCACATCTTTTTTTAGAGGCTCCACAATATTTCATAGAATGAAAGTTCCTGAATTGGTTTAACCAATCCTTTTATTGAGTCCTTGAAATTTAGTCCTTGTTCGGCCTTTTGCTGTTACAGACAATGCCACAATCCATAACTGTGTGCATGCATCTTGTCCACACACGTGAATATATCTGTAGTAGAATAAATTCCTACCAGTAGAAGTGATGAGTGAAAGGGTGTGTACAGTGTATCTTTTGCTGATAGTATAAGTAACTTATTAGCATTAGTAATAGCAGCAATTTGCATTTTGCATGGACTGTATCTCATTCCTTCCTTACTACATTGAAGGAGGTACTATTATCATCTCCATTTTCCAAAGAGGCAAACAGGCACAGAGAGAGCAAGTGACTGGCTTTGTTCATGCAGTAAATGGCGGAACTTACGTTCAACCCACTCAGTGGGACTCTGGATAGCTTAGGGCTCTTTGTCCTTCAAAGTGGTTAGACCACCAGAGAAAGAGAGGAGAACCCACTTCAGACAGACACAGATACATGATCACACCTGCACACTTTTCTTGGCTTCCGTTTAGAACTAATCAATGAATCCTCTCGAAGGCTCCTGTACAAAAACGTAATTTTTGATAAGTTATCTTCCTAGAAAACAGCAGAAATCCCAAGGAAACAGTCTTTTGGATGGAAAATGTGTCTCCTTCTGGTCAGTCAAAACACGTTGAATGTTACAGCCTACTTGAAAAATAAGAAAAGGACCTCAGAATGAGTAATCTAACGGCGTTTCTCATTAATTCATGGCCAGTGAAAGCTACTGTCTCCTGGAAGACAAATAGTGCTTTTGCCCTTTACTGGTGGACTTTAGGCTTGTTGGTTTAATCCCACTAGACCAAAGCTATTTTGAACCCACAAATGAATCATATGATCTACTTGGATTCTTTCCCCCTGTCACCCATGATGAAGACCTTTTTTTCCTTTAAACCAGGAAAGGACAAAATAATGACATTTTCAGAGTACTTACTCACTTGAGTCTGATCTTATCCAACAGAGTGAAAAAAGCCCATTCTGGACATGAGTGGACCACAGGGCTTTCTCACACTTGATCCATCTCTGTGGGTATCTTTTTGAAATTAGGACTGAGAAACAAAATATAGTGACTTTACGATCTTTTTGTTTCTCAGACTCTGCAGTTGAACAAACCCCCTCTCTCCTTGGAAAGTTTGTGCATTCTTGTATTTATTCAATAACCTCTTGTGAGTGAGTGTCCAGTGTATGTGAATCAGTGTGCTGGGCACTGGACAAGCAGTGGGGGGCCAGACAGACATAGCCCCCACCCTCACTGCTTATTGAGACTGATAGAGGCTGCGTGAGGCCATGGGAAGAAAATCTGGTATTTTATTACTGGGCCAGATTCCCTCTGAGCAAGCAAATAGTCTTTTGTGGGGGAGGGGAGAGAAATATGCTGGTGGACTGATTTGGATGGGGAAGTTGGAGTCCGTGGACATGGCATGGCTGGAGACAGAGAGATGAGGAGACAGCTGAATAATTCTGCATAAGAATTAACGTGTGTTAGGAGGTTGGGCCAATGGGGAAGACCTGGTGGGCTAAAGGAGTTTTAGAAATCTTGATGGCTAATAGCCAGTTTTTAGGTTCTTTGCTATGTAGTGCTCCTCTCTCTGTGGTCTGCACAAGAGCTTCTGGGTCTACGAGAGGCTCCTGAACTGTTTTCCCAGCAGGACCAAACTTCTACCAGCTGTGACAACACTCATTGCATCTACAAAGGCCAATGTGTGTCATTTCTTGAGCCTCAACACTCTCACGTTGCTACTGCCAAAGGCCTAAGAGATTGATCCTGAGGAGGGACTTTTGGGCAGAATGGATCATCTACTTTCTCCCGGGAAGCCATTAGGATCAAACTCCTCACGTCTCACTTCCCTGTTTACCTCAGACAAGAGGCCTAAGCGTCCTAGGACTGTGTTATCACCTAGACACTTATCCCCACATGGGTCTGTACTCCTCCAGACTCACCCAATCACCCACTCCCCCCACTAAGCACTGCCCCCTCCTTCCCTCCCTGGTGTGCCTTCCGGAGAGGATGGCCTTTGTTAAAAAAAATTATGCTGACCCTCGTTAAAATGGCAGAGAAGACCTTATGCAGGAGTATTGCAGTAGGTGTCACGACTATCGCAATAGGGGAGAGAGATTGGACTCAACTCCACATTCAGCAAAGACTGCTGGGGATTTATAGCTGAGCAGCAGGGTGAGGAGTTCAGTGGGTGGGAAATTACTCAGAGGAAACATCCAAGAGTGGGGGATTCTTGCTAAACCAACTTAACAGGATTCTTGCTACAATAGGATAAGGCAGGCCCCACAGGTGTCAAGGACTAGTTGCCCAGAGGAACTCGAAGGTGAGTTTGGAAGGATTTAACTATTGTTCCAAATTCTTCTTTTTCCTTTTGTTATGTTATGGAGATGCAGTCACCAACCAGCCTGAATCACACCAAGCCTCACCAAAGAGTTACGCCTCTGACCTTTGCCTGATTTTCACTGCTAAGATCTCTCCAGGAGGAGCTTAAGCCTTATTACTGTAACCAGCAGTGTATGTGGAAGCGTGTTTTTCCAACTGAGCCTGCGCAAGGGAATACCCACCACTCTCTTTGAATATTCATTCCCCAACCGAAATAAATGTCCCTGCTTCCCTTTGGGATGCCATGACTTTGGAAATGATTCCTCATGATCTCCTATTTGCTGCAAATATATTACTTTGTGAGACAACTTGCTTCTGGTGGAGAGTCTAATTTAACTCGCCAGGAGGCGAATCCACTTTGGTTTCGGTAACTCAAGGATGGGGCTTCCTTTTACTCCTCTTCCTCACCTCTGCTCCTGTTCTTGCTCTTTCTTTTTTCACTCCTTGTGTGTGGCTGAATGAGTTTTTGAAGATCCCTGCTCACATATCTGATTATCACAAAGAATTGATCATACGTGACACAGAAAATGCCTCTGGACTGCAGAAAAACTCTCCAGTCCTCCCTATTCCTACCCCAGGGAGAAGACCTGAGGGCATTGTCACTCTGTGGTCTGATTGGATACACTGAGCCCGAGCCTGGAGGACCAGGCAGCACTACCCTTGGTGGGGATGGCTATGAGTCAAACCTTACTCAATGTTCCTCCCTCTCTCCTTCCCACTTTCCCCAAAGAAATGTATCTATGTAAAATCCAGCTAAAGAGAATTATTCAGGAATCTTCTGAGTAGGGAAAAAGAGTCATGAAAAGGCAGTCTCAACGGTGTGGGTAGATAGAGGGACTGAATGGTTATTGTAAAGGAAAAGATTCATTGTCATCAGAATTACGACGGTAATAATGACAAACCCAACTTTTATAAACAATCCTGTGAGGCAGACTTTCAGAGATGCTAAATTTTAATTGAATGCAATTTGAACCAGGTCTCTTGGCAATTCCTAAGTCTAGAACTTTTCCACACACCAGACTAGTTGTGTGGCTTTAGGCTTCAGTGCATTTTTCCTCATCAGCTCATGCAACCAGGCTGTTTGCCTTGATCTTGCCTCCTTGGGTCAAGCGCAGGGAGCCTGGAGCCCTCCAGAGTCTTTGGCTGAGGTGTCAAACCAAGGAAAACAGTGCTACTGCAAGTTGGACTTGAAGCATCATGACATCATGACTGAGTTCTATCCTGTGGCCCCATCAAGTGTGGCAAGTCTACAGACCTGAAAGGGAAGCAATGACACGGCAAGCACTAGATAACATAGAACCAGGTAGAGAATGTCAAGCTCAAAAAGATGAGATGGGACACAATTCTATATATGCCTACAGACCCCTTGTAGACTAGGATTTTAAAATGTCGAGGCTCTCTTAGAAAGAAGTATTAAAATAATTACAAATATGAGACTTTCTTAACTGCTGCTTGTGCATTTCTTCTGCTTTCATGCAAGCCCTTAAACACTTTTTCAAATACATGCTGTGGCAACTGGAAAACTTGTAATTTTTTCCTTTTGGCATTTGTTCTCCTTTGTAATATGAAAAAAAGTTTAAATCTAATAACTCAAGGTCCCAGAGTGAGCGCAAGAAAAGCAGGGCACGGAGAACACGACGGGCAGGTTAAACGTTTTCACGTAGCTGTGGTTCCCTTTATCTCAGATCCACGCTCAAGTCTCATGATGTCAAGGTATTTTTCCTCCATTGGTGATTCCGCCAGAATCTCTGATGGAAGGAAGGTTCCACGAGGACTCTTTAATTCCAGACAGGCTCAGAGAACTTCTGACCTGCCGTCAACATCTGAAAACTAATGGAGCAATTCGGTGCTCCTGGAACTGAAAGAACGCTCCGCCTTTGACTTCAGCAGGGCTTGCTCCGTGCTGAATGAGGCACTTAATGAGCAGAGAAATGGGCGGGTCGTGGTCAGAGGTGGATCAAGGTCTAGGAAGTGACAGAGTGAAGAGATCCATTTTGCTTGTGACTTCTTTGCAGGCAGTGAAGTGAGATCACTCCTATTTTCTGAAATGCCCTTTTTCTTTTGCATTTTGCAAAATGGAGGATGATTTTATACCTTGTGTCTTGGAAATGCAGCATATGTAATAACGACTCAGCTCTAACTTATGAAGTTTCTTATTCGGATTCCTAAGCAGCAGGACTTGCTGCTTTTTTCCTGAATTAGGTGGAAAGGTGTGAATATGAGTCTTTTTAACCTCAATGATAAAACTCCATTTTCTACTGTCTTCAAATTCTTTGTAATTGAGACCAGTAGCTCAATTTGCTGCTGACGACTCTAAGTCCCTGGCTGTGGGTTCCACTGATGACACTTCAAGTGATGAGGCATCATCTCCTCCCTTCCTCTGCCCATAGAGTGAGAAGCAGCAATTTGTCCTTGATCCTTGTGCCTGGTACTATGCTGATTTTTATGCAAAGCTAGATGATGAGCAATACCTCATTGAGCTGCCAAATTGCCTTGTGGTTATGATCACTTCAATCCTGGGAAATGCACATTGGTATTCTGCTCTAATCCAGAAAGCACTGAGATGAAGCGGTATGTTTCTCCCTGTTCCACTGGCTGAAATCAGTCCCTGGATAGAATTTATCTACTGCAGACAGATCTTCCTACTAGTTGCTGTGGGGATCAGATGAAAGAGACGGAGGCTACCTTGAGTTCCCAGCAATACCGGGCTCCCAATGCAAGACATTACAAATCAGACCATTTCTATGCACTGGAACGTGGGTTAGGGAGATAGAGTAAACATGGATTATTTGTAGCCACGGGAAGAACTCTTAGCAAGTTCAAGAATTATGGGTCTTTTGTCACTTTTGTTGCTCTGGAGAATCATTCTGTTATTAACAAAGATTTTATACCTTAATTTCATTGTGGGAGGCAGCACGGGAAAGTGATGAATTGAGATCTTAAATTTAATCCAAACATTTGCAATGATTTAAGCTATTAATATTAAATGCTGTCATTTACAACAAAAGAATTAACTGGATAGTAGATGTGCAAGTGACAGCATTGTGATTTGGTTAGTTGATCTTCGGAGCTACAGGCAGCAAGCAGGGTTTGGTAGCCAAAGGTAACACATGATCATCTGGCCTCAGATTCATGACCTTAATAACCGGAAGAAAAGCAGGTTTCCTAGGCTTCTTGTGTAATCTAGTCCATCACTTAGAACTGCTACATCTCTTTCTCTCCAATATCTGGTACTTTGACCACACCTCCTGACTTTTCGGCCAGTTTCACTTTCCTTATGTCATCACATTTATTCTCAAACCCCATAGGGACCTCTGTTCCATGCCTTCTCCCTTCTTTCCCCACTTTATCAAGTGCTGAAGGCCTCATAGTTCATCATCCTAACCAGGGATTGGTAAACTTTTTCTGTAAAGGACCAGAGAGTAAATCTTTTAGGCTTTGCGGGCCAGACAATCTTTGTCACAGCTACTCAGCTCTGCCATTGTAGCATGAAAGCAGCCACAGAGAATATGCAAACAGATGGGCATGGCTGGGTTCCTATAAAACTTTATTCCTGGATACTGACATTTGATTTTCATATCATTTTCTGTCATGAAATATCACTCTTTTGAATTTTTCCCACCATTTAAAAATGCAAAAACTATTCTTTACTTTTCATCTATAAAAACCCAGGGGTCGGGCTCAGCTTGGCCCGAGACCTGTGGTTTACTGACACTTTAAATCATTCTCTTAGGTCAATCTCTTTTCTACATTCTTGATTTCTTCACTCCATTTTGTTCTGCTCAGTGACCCAGGAAAACCTCAACACTGGATTGGTACAATTGTGTGCTTTCTTTTCTCTACTCTTTTCTATGTTCACTCTCTTAGTTAGGACCATAAGCTAATGGTCTCCCTGTTTTCAATCTTGCCTCCTAATCTGATCTCCACACTTTTGACTTAATGATCTAAATTGCTAATTTGATCTTGTCATGCCTCCTACTTAAAATCCTTCACAGTCTATCCCGTTGCTTTGTGATCTTGAGGTTGAATATCCATCTAGTTTCATCAGGTGTCTGTTGTGTCCTCTATCCAGTCCCCACACCACCGTCTTGAGTCTTTGTCCCAGCCATACTGAAATCCTTGCTGTTTCATGAGTGTACCGTTTGTTCTTTGCCTTTGCTCCTCCTACATGATCTTTCTTGAATTCCATTCCTCTCTTTATCATCTGGCTAACTCCTATGGCTCCTTGAAAATTTAGCTCACCTATCAATATGTCCCTCTTACAAAGGGTCTTCCTCAACTCCTCTTTCTATTATAGTCTGATTTAAGTGTCTTTCTTAAAAACAACACTTGGAGGCTCTCTTTATATCTGAGCCCAGGGGCCTAGGCACAGTCCCAAATATATACACAAGCACGCACACATATATCAAAGGTGTTAAATGAAATTAGCACTGTTTTAGGGTGGGAAGGGATGAGTGGCAAACACTGCAGATGGGAGACAAATTATGAAACTATTGTTATAGGTTAGGAGAAATATGATGATGGTCTAAGCCAATGCTCAGAGCAAAAATGGAGGATGGAAAACAGTTTCTAGTTAGAATTGATAGAAACTTCCTCAGCAGAGGAAATAAGAGAGAAGGAGAACTCACAGATTCCACTTTTCTGGTTTTCACATTTTTTCATCTCAAAAATGAAAGGCTTGGGTTAGTTCCAAGGTTTCTGATTCTACGACTCCAAGGTTCTGAGCCTGTGTAACTGAGGAAGTTTTGGTAGGTGTGTCATGAATTCGGCTTTGGAGTTATAGAGTTTAGTGTATTGATGAAGTATCATGTGGAGAAGTACTAGTGGCAGAGAAATACAGAAACAGATCTTGGAAGAATAGTTTGGATAAGATCCATGCAGTTGGCAATTAACTGTGTCGTTGAGAGTTGGAATTCTATGAGTCGATTCAATCAACAGGGGACACAGTGCAGAAGGAGAAGAGCATGGATCCTTGGGACATGCCTACCTTTCAGGTTCAAGATCGAGAGAGACTAGCCAGATAAGGAGAAGTCCTCAAGGGAATTACAGAATAAACACAAGGTTCTCTTTTGGTCTGTTTTAGGATGGTGGGTGCATATTTTAGGCAAACGGAAAATAGGGTAGAGAAACAGATTGAAGATTTCAGAGAGGCGATAGTTGAGAAAGCAGGTTCTGGAGGAAGTGGGAGAAGTGGGACTAAGGACATAAATAAGTGGTCGGATTAGGAAGGAGAAAGGCATTTCTTCCTCTGTAGGGGGAGGAAAGGATACATAAAGTTGTAGAGGCATTTTGAGGTGGACAGAGAGAGAAGATGAGGCAGCATCCTTTTTTTCCAGAGATTGAGGAAAGCAAAGGGTATTTGGAAGCCTATGTCTACTACAAATGCTTTGGAATAGCTCACGTGAGGAATGGGATAGGTTTCAACTGAAGATGAAATGATTGTTTATTAAACACGATCATGGAAGGGGGCAGGGAGATGAGGGCCCCTTCCCCCTGTGCAGAGATACTTTAAGAGCAAGTAGACGTCTGTGGAGCAGCTGTTGCTTCTAACCGCTTGAGAAGTGTGAAGTCGATGAGGGTATAAATTAAAGACCTGATTCTGCCTGTGATGGTTTGGAATGGAAATGAGATAATTAGAGCTGAACAACAGGAAGGAAGAGCTTGCTCTGGGATTTCTGAGTTCAGTTCTGGTTAACTGACTCCAGAACAAAGCGGGGGTGACGTGGGGGGTGGGATGGGGTAGATTATCAAGGAATAGCTAGTGCTGCCTAACAGTAGATGAGTCTTTGTAGAGTCGGAGCGTGCTCACAGTTGCTAACTGGATTTAAACAGACTGAAAGATCGTCGATAATGGTTATTGCACATATGTTTGGTACTTTGGAGGCAGAATTTACAGATCACTTCTAAATTTGTTTTTCTCCCTGAGGTTTTAGGAATGGTTTACATATACAGTTCCTGGGCATTCTCAAGTACAGCAGAACTCCATGCCGTCACATTCAGCATCACATGGATTCAGATACTTCACAGGCTGGATCACGTCTCTCAGACCTAACTACAGACTCAAAAATCTTTGCAAAGCTTGCTTATCTTCTATGATGGATGATAAGTTGATCCTAAAGAATCAGCACTAGGAAACAGGAAGAAATTAACGTTCAAACAGCGTGCTATTATGAGGCGATGGTACTGTATGGAGACCTATGCCTCTGATTTCGAATCCTGATTCCACCATATTTAAAAAAAGACCTTTTTCGATATTGTTATATGACCTTGTGATCTCGGATATGTTACCCTTTAAGCCTCAGTTTTTTTTTAATTTGTAAAATGGGGACAAAAAGAGTGCCTACTTCATGGGATTGGTGTGAGGATTAAATGAGGTACGTTCACGTAAGTCATTCACAGCACCTGGTACACAGCGAGTGCTCGGTGAGTGAATCACTGAGTGCACTAGAAAGGGCAGAGTCAAGAGCCTCAAGCCATCAAAACCCAATGGACATGGGGGACGAGGAGTTTATGAAGGAGATTTGGTTGAGTAAATCTCAGACACAGAAGGTGCTGTGCCTTAATGACACGAGTAAGAGATGGGATTTTTTCTTTACAAGCATGGGATTTCCTGAATTTTTCCAATAAATATGACTAGATTTTTTTTTAAATGGATAATTCACTTAAGTGTATCTAATTATCAAAGCAGCAAAGTTCTGTATAAATTCATAAAAACATCATACAGTTTAAATGAATATGCTTTTCACAATGCAACAACAAAATCCTTGCAGATGGGTCAACACATACTATAAGTCTTAGTAGGAAATCCCCCAGGTGGCAGTTACTGGTAGTTTTAGGTGGAGGGTTAAATCATTTTTCTTTGGTCAGGATTTAGCCTCTGGATGAACAGGGCCTAGAGAAGATGTTTAGTCTCTCTGATGGTGAAGAGGTTCTAATGTGCAAGTTCTTTACCCTTCGCTCAGGATTTTAATTTAAAAGTGTACTGACAAATTCTACTTCCTGGATTGGTGGGGAGTGGGGACCTGACAGACCAACCAGTTGGTAGTATAGCAGACACTCTTGGCTTTCGACATCTAAGCTACTCACCGTCTTTCTTTCATAGTAGAACCTCAATTTTGTCCAGAAGCGTGTGGTTTTTTCACACATCAGCCAATTAATTCTCTGACACCAACAGGATGTCCAACAATTTAGTTCAATTCTGATACTAACTATCCAGAGTTACTGTTGGAACCCATAAGTTTAGGGCTCAATTCCACAAAACTGTTCCCACTTCAGGTGTCAGCCACAAATGGAGTGACCATGCTACCCATCTTCTTCCAAGCTAACTAAAAATTCAGGGGTTTCCATGACACCCTCCTTAGGTTTGATAATTCACTAGAATGACTCACAGAACTCAGGAAATTAATTCTGTTATTATTACCAGTTTATTATAAAGGATGCAATTCAGGAGCAGCCAAATAGAAGAGATGTAGGGCAGGTGTGGTGGGGGGAGGCACACAGAGATTCCATGCCTTCTCTGGGTGTGCCACCCTCCCAGCACATCAATGTGTTCATCAACTCAGAAGATCCTTTAGCCTCATTGTTTCAGAGTTTTTATCCAAGCTTCCTTATGTAGGTGTGATTAATTAGGTCATTGTTTGTTGGTGATTGAAGTCAATTTCCAGTGCTTCTCCTTCCCCAGAGATCAGGGGTGGGGCTGATAATCACATCACTGGCTTTTCTGGTGACCAGCCTCCATCCTGAAGCTATCTATTCCTCCCACTCCTCCTTCAAAGGTTTTAGGAATACTGTGCCAGGAACTAGGGACAAAGACAAAATACACATTTTTTGTTCTAAAGGGATTCCTGAAGAAGTAGCCCTAAACCAGTCCCAAGAGAGGTTCCTGACTTGTCCAAGTCCATCAGGATGGTTAATTCCTTTATATTAGCTTGATTTGTTCATGAACAAAGGAGGCAATTCTGGCCAATGAGATATGAGATAAGGTCCTCTAGGGGTTTCTAGGAAGGGTTCCTTCAATCTAAAGAGACCCTCTTCACTTTCTTGATGTTGTCATGTGCCATATTGAGGGAATTAGAGAAATGAACTCTTAGGAGGATACACCAAGAATGGCAAAGTAGAAATCTGAAACAACCTGGGTCCTTGATTATATTGTTGGGACACTAAGTTGCCTGAATTACAAGCTAAGGAATTTTTCCTTTATCTTGGAGGCAGTTTGGAATCAATAGATGTTTATAAATAGGGAATAGTCTAATAAGCTTCTGTTTTCCGATTGATGACTCCACCAGCATCATGGGCAAAGACTTAACATGACAAAGACATGGGAGACATGAGAGGCAAGAAGGTCATTGTATTTGTCCAAGTTTCAGATGGTGATGCCTGCACTAGGAAGTGGATATGGAATTGGAGAGGAAATGCTGAATTAGCGAGATACCACTGAGGTGGCATCTGCAGATTGTGGTGACCAATGAGGCACCTCATTGAAGAAAGAGAGTTGTAAAAAGGATTCTTGGGTTTCCAGCTTAGTAGACTGGCTTGAAGGAGATGCAAGATGAGGAGTATTTTTTTCCCCTTTTTTTCTGGTAGGAGGATGATGAGCTCGGTTGTAAACATGTATCGTTGAGGAACCTGAAGTATTCCTAGGTGGAGGTGTCTAGTTGACATCTAAAAATATGATCTTCGAGCTGGAGAGAGCTCAGGGGGATTTCCTTACAGCTTGAATGAACGAGTCCCCTCTCATCCTACAGCGCTATATGCTTTAGCCAGTCTTTCATCATATTTACAGAATCTCAGGGAGGGGAAAACTTGTGTTTGTGGCTTCATCGAATAGATACACAACTAGATTTGTAGAGGTTAAATGAGGTGGCTAACTTCACACAGGTACTGACTGGTGGTGTTGGAGGAGAAATAGAAACACTGTTTCCTGACTCTTCGATCAATGCTTCTGCCAAAAGACTCAGTTGCATTTTCTTAGGCATTGACAGTTTAATCCATGAAGTTAGGATGTTTGACTTCCATGTCTATTGCAAAGAGAAAGATTGGCATATAGAGAGTTTTCTTCTATTTCTCACCATATTGGATGTGTAAAGTTGCCACAAATTTGCTTAGGAAAGATGAGGAACCAGCAGAATAAATGTAGTTGATCTTTTGGAAAGAGAAGGAAGTGTAAAACAGGTAAGACTTAAAAATTATGAATCTAGAGAAGCCAAAAGACTTCTGTCACTTTGTGGTACCACCAATAATATATTCACAATAAATATGTATGTATCCATATATATATATATTTCCACACATATAAAATAAATTTATAAAATATTCATGACCATGGGATCTATAATACTGAAATGAGTTAACAGTAAGCTCTTTTAAAGTCTATGATTTTCTTTCAGAAGTTTTTCTTTTTATACCTTTATCTTACAGTAACGAATAGTGCCTTGAGAGAGTTCATTGGTTTCTCTGAAGACTGAACGTATTTTCCTCAAGGGAGTGTGTATATGAGTGTGTTTAAAGACTATTATTTTAGAGCAATTTTAGATTTACAATAAAGTTGTGAGGAAGGTACTAGGATTTCCCATACATCCCCTGCTCCCCCTGCAGTCTTCTCAGACTGGCTTTTTTCACTTACTATGCATTTAAGGTTCCTTCATGTCTTTTCATGGTTTGATAGCTCATTTCTTTTTAGCACTAAATAATAGCCCATGGTCTGGATGTACCACTGCTTATTTTTCCATTCACCTACTGAGGGACATCTTGGTTGCTTTCAAGTTTTGGCAATTATGAATAAAGCTGTGATAAACATTTGTGTAGAGGTTTTTGTGAACTTGAGTTTTCAGCTTCTCTGGGTAAATACCAAGGAGTATGATTGCTGGTTCATATGGAAAGAGAATGTTTGGTTTTGTAAGAACCCTCCAAACTGCCTTCCAAGGTGGCTGTAGCATTTTGCACTCCCACCAGCAATGAATGAGAGTTCCTGTAGCTCCAAATCCTTGTCAGCTTTTGGTGTTGTCAGTGTTCTGAATTTTGGTCATTCTAATTGATTTGTAGGGGTATCTTCTTGCTTTAATTTGCATTTCCCTGATAACACATGATCCGGAGCATCTTTTCATTTGCTTATTCACCATCTGTATATCTTCGTTAATAAAATATCTTTTAAGGTCTTTAGCCCATTTTTCTCCCCAGCTTTATTGAGATATTGTTGACATATAACATTGTGTAAGTTTAAAGTGTACAATGTGATAATTCAATACACATACATATTGTGAAATGTTTACCATAATAAGGTTAGTTAACACATCTTTAACCTCATAGAATTACCATTTTGTTGTTGCTGTTATGGTGAGAACATGAAAGATTTCCTCTCATAGTAACTTTTAAGTATACAATACGGTATTGTTAACTATAGTCACCATACTTTACACTAGATCTTCAAAATTTATTCATCTTAAAACTGAAAGTTTGTACACTTTGACCAACATCTCCCCATTTCCTCCACTCCTCAGTGCCTGGTAACCACCATTTTAGCCTCTGTTTCTACGAGTTCAAGGTTTTTAGATTATACATATAAGTGAGACCACAGAGCATTGTCTCTCTCTCTCTGACTTATTTCACTTAGCATAATGCCCTCAAGGTCCATCCATGTTGTTGCAACTGGCATGATGTAGTTTTTTGCGGCCAAATAATATTCCATTGTGTGTGTGTGTGTGTGTGTGTGTCTGAATACACCACGTTTTCTTTATCTATTCATCCATCAATGGAAACTTAGCTTCTTTCCATGTCTTGGCTGTTGTGAAAAATGCTGTAATGAATGTGAGGGTGCAGATATCTCTCTGAGACAGTGATTTCGTGTCCTTTGGATAAATACCCAGAAGTGGAATTGCTGGATCATATGGTAGTTCTATTTTTAATTCTTTGGGGAACCTCCATATTATTTTCCATATTGGTTATATCAATTTATATTCCCACCAACAGCATACAAGGGTTCCTTTTTCTCCACATCCTTGCCAGTATTCATTATCTCTTGTCTTTTTGATAATAGCCATTCTAACAGGTGTGAGGTGATATCTCATTGTGGCTATAATTTGCATTTCCCTGATGATTAGTGATGCCAAGTACCTTTTCATGTACTTGTTGGCCATTTTCAGGTCATCTCTGGAAAAATGTCTTTTCAGTTCCTTTGCCCATTTTGTAATTGGATTGTTTGTTTTTTGGCTATTGAGTTGAATGAATTCCTAATATAATTGAATATTAACTCATTATCAGTTTGCAAATATTTTCTCTCATTCTGTAGGTTTCCTCTTCATTCTGTTGATTGTTTCATTTGTGGCACCGGAGTTTTTGTTTTATGTGGTCCTACTTGTTGATTTTTGCTTTTGCTGCCTGTGCTTTTGGTGTCATGTCAAAAAAAATCATTGACAAGACCAATGTCAAGGAGTTTTCCCCTGTGTTTGCTTCTAGGAATTTTATGGTTTCAGATGTTATATTTACGTCCTTAATCCATTTTGAGTTAATTTTTGTGGGTTGTGTAAGAAAGGGATCCAGTTTTAATCTTTTGCGTGTGAATGTCCAGTTTTCCAACACCATTTGTTTAAGCAACTATCCTTTCCCCATTGAATATTTCTGGCTCTGTTGTCAAATATTAGTTGACCATTTATTCGTGGGCTCTAAATTCCATCCCATTGGTCTGTGTGTCTGTTTTCATGCCAGAATCATAGTGTTTTGATTACTATAGTTTGGTAATATACTTTGAAATCAGGAAGTGTGATGCCTCCAGCTTTATTCTTTCTCAAGATTGCTTTGGCTATTCTCAAAATTGCTTTGGCTATTTGCTTTGTGGTTCTATATGAATTTTAGGTTTGTTTTTTCTATTTCTGTGAAAAATTAGGTAAACCTGTAAAAGAGGGTCTAGAATTCAGAAAGATTGTCTTGCCGTGTTTGAAGAAGTAAGCTGTCATGTTGTGAGATGGTCTGCATCAGGACCGTGTGGCAGGGATCTTGGGGGACCTGTAGGAGCTGAGAGTGGCTCCTGGTTGACAGGCACGAAGAAAGGGGATCTCAATTCTACAATTACAAGGAAGTGAATTCTGTTAACATCCATAGTGGCTGATGTAAAATGTGCTCATGTGTCAACGTCTGTACCTACTGTGAATATTTGATGGGCTTGGAAGAAGACCCTGAGCTCCAGAAAGGAAGGCAGCCTGGCTAATACCTGCATAGAAGCCTTCTGGGCCCTGAGCAGAAGACTTATGTAAGTCATGCCCAGATACTGGACCCATGAAAACTGAGGAATAATAAATATACATTGTTCTAAGTCACAGCTGTGTGGTAATTTGATACACAGCAATAGAAGAACAATCCAGTGCCCCTCCTTCTAGTTTCTCTAACACTCTGCTGATCTCTGTCATAGCCCTGACTCCATTGACTTGAGAATCTCCTCCTTCTCCCAGACTCTGAGCTCATTAAACACAGAGGAAATTTCTTTTGTTTTCTTTATATCAGTACCTGGCACAGTGTCTTAAACAACACTCACAGTCAAGAATTGTTTGTGGAATGAGTAAATGAAATGACTCATGAGGAAATAAAAACATATAGGATTGGAGTAGATTAATTCTGCCTTGTCCATGGAAATTCTTTGAAAAAAAAAAAGATTCTGAAATGGAGTCTCTCAGCAGGTTTCCTGCAAATAATGAGTGAGCTTTTTCGTGGTTATGTACCTCATTTTCTCAACCCCCAGGCTTTAACAAAAATAAAAGTTTTGAAGTGCATAAAAGTTTAAAAGTCCCCCAAAAGCCAGATTTTGCAATAACAGTGCACTAACCAGTATGTATTGGGTCAGGAAAATGAATTTGTGCCTGAAGTATCTTGGCTTGTGCTGGGAACTGATGGAGGCATCAGAGAGAACTGGGCCCAGTAGTCATTTTACGGTTCACATGACGTGATGTTTTCTTTCCAACAAGTTCTATCAGCTAATGAGTTGTGTGTGTGTATGTGTTCCAACATTGCACTGCTTTAAAATTATGTGCCATGAAATGTAGGCCGTCAAATTGGCTCGGATGGATTTCTATACAGGGGAGAGTTAAAGAGAGAACTGAAGAGAGGCTGCAATGTGCCCTGCCATTCTATTATTGCAGAGAGTTCTGAGACATAAAAATTAGGGCCACATGTGTGTGAGTTACGAGTCATGGTGGTGAACACTGCGAGACCAGCTCAAAGTCAAGGCCCCATGGGAGAAGGGGCATGGCCAGGGCAGGAACTTGGATGGGCTCCTCTACAAATAGCTTTCCATTTTAATGATGTGGCTTTTTACATTTTCACCATTAGAAAAATAATATATACTTACTATAAAAATCTAATTAATCAAAAGTGAAAAAATAGAAAAATTTACTCATAATTCCAAGAAAGGCAATCAACACTGATGTCATTTTAGTATGTTTCCTTGCAGCCATTTTTCTTTTCTTTTTCTTTTTTTAAAAAAAAAAAACATAGCTACGATCATATTTGCTCTATAATTTCGTTCTGCTTTTTTCTGCTTTATGTTATAACACTAACTGTTATGTTATTATGTACTCAGTGAACATTTTTCATGGTAATTTATTTTAGGGAGATAATTTTAAATAAAGAAAAAAATTCTGGATGATCTAAGATGTTTACCACAGCACTACTTATAATAGAAACATCATTGTGAAAAATGGAGGAATAGCTATATAAAACATAAGACAGTCATACCATGGGATGCATTCCATTAAAATTATTTCCTTAGGATAAATTATCAAAACTGGAAGTCCTGGGTAAAAGGAGATGAATATTTTCAAAGATCTTGGTTCTAAGATCTGTTGCCAATCTTCCTCTTTTTGCTTGAGGAAGATTATCCCTGAGCTAACAACTGTGCCAATCTTCCTCTATTTTGTATGTGGGATGAAGCCACAGCAAGGCTTGATGAGTGGTGTGTAGGTCTGTGCCTGGGATCCAAACCCATGAACCCCAGCCCACTGAAGTGGAGCACGCAAACTTAACCAGGCAGGCTCCATTTCAATAAATTTTAAATTGAAGTTATGCTACCAGCATTCCAGAAGCCTTCATCATGCCCCCTCTCAACACAGACTTCTCTTTCCTAAAGATAATCTCTATCACGACTTCTCACACAATAGTTTTGCCTGTCTTTTTATCCCTAGCACTATGTAAATGGAATCATGCAATGTGTATTCCTTTGTGCTTGGCTTTATTCACTTAATATTACGATTATGTTTGTAAGATTCATCTGGGTTTCTGTGTACAGCAACACTTAATTCATTTTCATTGCTCCTTGGTATTCCATGGGGTGAATATAATGCAATTTCTTTATTCCTTGTGCTGCCAAAGTTTGGAGTCATTTTTTGCTGATATGAATAATGCTGCTATGAATATTCTGATACATGCTTTTTGGCTCAAATACACACATTTCTGTTGCACATATGCCTAGAAGTTAAACTGTTAGTCTATAAGGTATGTTCAACTTTTGTTGATACTGCCAAATGGTTTTCAAAAGTAGTTGTACCAATTTATACTTCCACATGCAGTGTATTAGAATTCTAGTTTCTCCAAATCCTCATCAACACTTGATTTTGTCAGTCTCTTTAAATTTTGCTACTGTGTGCATGTATAAGAGTATCTCATTGTAGTTTTAATTAGCATTTTATTAGTGCCTAATGAGTTTGATCACTTTTTTTTTAAAGATTTTATTTTTTTCCCCTTTTCTCCCCAAAGCCCCCCAGTACATTGCTGTATATTCTTTGTTGTGGGTCCTTCTAGTTGTGGCATGTGGGATGCTGCCTCAGCGTGGTTTGATGGGCAGTGCCATGTCCGCGCCTAGGATTTGAACCAACAAAACACTGAGCCGTCTGCAGCAGAGCGCGCGAACTTAACCACTCGGCCATGGGGCCAGCCCCAGAGTTTGGTCACTTTTTTGTAAGTTCATTGGCCATTTGGTTCTCTTCTTTTGTGAAGTATTTGTTCAATTCTTTGAGTTTCTTGTTTTCTATTGGATTATCTGTTTTATCCTTGCTGTATTGTAGGAGTTTTTTGTTTTGATGCATATACATACTTGAATTAAATGTTTAATATAATGTATTTCCTCTCTCAATTAGCTTATTAGTTGTATGTTCTTTTAGTAGTTACCCTAGGTATTACAACATGTATCCTTAAATGTTTTACATTCTAGTATAAATTAGTACTTTACTACTTCATGGGTAATGCAAGGACCTTAGAACACTTTAATTTCTTTTATCCCTTCCCATCTCTTGTGCTATGTTTGACATTTCTTTTAAATCTATATATCTGTGTATCTATGTATCTATGTATCTATCATCTATCTATTGAAAATCCCATAGAACCTTATTAATGTTTTTTAACTGTCAATGATCATTTCTATTTACCTACATACTTACTTTTTTTATTGCTCTTCTTTCTTTGTTTGGTCTCCATTTTCCTTCTGTGATTATTTTTCTCTTGCCTACCTAAGAATTGCTTTTACTATTTTGTTTAGAAGAATTACTCTGTTGACAAAGTCAGTTATTTTTTTGTCTGGAAATGTCTCTATCCAGCCTTAATTACAGGGGGATA
This sequence comes from Equus przewalskii, assembly GCF_037783145.1. Classification (NCBI taxonomy): domain Eukaryota; kingdom Metazoa; phylum Chordata; class Mammalia; order Perissodactyla; family Equidae; genus Equus; species Equus przewalskii. Next base: position 12,362,550 of record NC_091861.1, on the reverse strand, counting down.
ATTTCACGGTATATAGAATTCTAAGTTGTTAGATTTTTTTCCTTTTAGCTCTTTGAAGATTTAATATCACTGTCTTCTGGGATTCCATTTGTTCATGTTAGAAGTCAGCTGTCGGTTTTATTCTTATTCTCTTGGAAGTAATGTGCCCCTTTTCTCTAGTTGCTTTCTCCTTGTCCTTCATCTTCCACAATTTATTAGGAATTGCATGGGTGTTTTTTTTTTGTTTATCCTGCTTGGGGTTTATGGTGCTTCTTGACTCTGTGGCTTGAAGTCTTTCATCAGGTTTTGAATATTCTCAGCCATTATTTTCTTAAATATTGCTTTTGCCCCATTCCATTTCTTCTCTCTTTATGAAACATCAACTAAATGTATGTTAGACTTTAAAAAAAATTATATTCCATGAGTCTCTTATTCTCTTTCTTGTAATTTTTATCCTTTGTCTCTCCATGCTTCAGTCTGGTTTTTTTTTTGATCTATATTATCTCTTTGGCTGCATTTAATCTTTTGTTTACTCTATCTGTTGAGCTCTTAAGTTTTGCTAAGAAGTTTTGTAGTTTCCACTTGTCTCCTAAAATTTTTCTTGTCATTTATTTTCTTGAACACATTCAACATAATTGTCATATCTGGATCTCCTGTATTTTTGTTTCTATTCTATTCTATTCTTTTATTCTATTTCATTGTCATTTTTCTTTTATTTTATGGTCAATTCTTATCTTTTTGTATGTTAGTTTTATTTTTTTATATGAGTGTTGGACATTGTGTTAAAAAATTGTAGAGTTGCTGGTCCCATGGCTGAGTGGTTAAGATCACATACTCTGCTTTTGTAGCCCAAGGTTCAGTGGTTTGGATTCTGGGTGCAGACCTACACACCGCTCATCAAGCCATGCTGAGGTGGTGTCCCACATAGTAAAACTAGAAGGACCTATAACTGCAATATACAACTATGTACTGGGGAGATTTGGGGAGAAGAAGAAGAAAAGATTGGCAACAGATGTTAGCTCAGGGCCAATCTTAAAAAAAAAAAAGCTTAAAAAATAAGACACGCTGTGGTGGTATCCCACATAGGAGAACTAGAAGGACGAACAACTGGGAGGTACAACTATGTACTGGGGCTTTGAGGAGGAAAAAGAAAGAGAAGAGAAAGATTGGCATCAAATGTTAGCTCAGGGCCAGACTTCCTCACCAAAAAAAAAAAAAAAAAGCATACTTAAAAATTGTAGAGAGAGTTTGAAGTTATGGATGATTTACTTTTGCTTCTGGCAGGATGGTAAGTGTGGGGTTGTTACCTGAATCCAATTAGGGAATGAGCTGTTTGAAGCTGGGCTTCAGTCCTTGTGAGTCTGTTTCTATTTCACTCTTTTTCCTGGATTGTAGTCCTCCTGTATCACAACCAAAAGACTGGAATGTTTTCCAAGGACCCGTCTTCTTTGTGGCCCTAAACTCCAATTTTCACAGCCCCAACCCTGTGAGACTTATGAAAACTCTGTTCAGTTTCTCAAATTTTCAGTTGCTGCTTTTGAATTGGCAAATGCCTTCAGAGAGAATAAAACATCAAATATTAGATTCATTTCTCTGAGCTTCCCTTCTCTCTAGGATACTGAACTCACAAGTCCTCAGTGACTTTGTAGCTGTTAGGTGTGTTCAAAGAGATATTTCAAAGTATTTTGTCCATGTTTCCTAGCTGTTGTCAATGAGAGAGTTGGTCCAAACAAGTCAGTCTACTTTGCCAGAAGCAGAACTGTTTTTATTTCATTTAATTTTAAATAGAGAGAAAAAGATCAGAGGCAAGGAAACAGAGGACCAGTCCGCAGGCATGTATGGGAAGACAAGGCAAATATCAAGCACAGGCCCACTGGAAGAGACTATGGGATTGGTCATGCTTGTGTACTGAGCACAAACATCTATTTCTAGGACAAATCTGGTTTTATATTTTCTCATCATTTCAGTGTGGAGAACTCTCTTCTAGGCTTAAAGGAGATCTGCTTTGGAGGTGGAAGCATTCATTGATGGAAATGTCATCTAATATGGCTAATCCTCATAATGGTCTTAACATCCGAGCTTCAGTTTCCCTGTCCTAAAATTTAAAAAGGGCACAAAATACCTGCTCTGGGTTTGTGATAGGACTAAGTGAGATAATGTGTATGAGAGCACTGTGTAAATTTTAGAGTGACACTCAAATATAAATGCTTATTGATTGATTGTACTTCTTCCAAATTCCCAGATTTCCTACGGTCTCTCTGAAAAACCCTAGCCCAACAGCAATCATGCTTGAGCACTGGGACTTCGACTGACAGGCAAGACTGGCTTGATTTCATAACAGTCATGAGTTGGTAAAAGCTTGGCTTTTTTGTTTTTATCTTATCTATAAAGCATGTCTCGTTAATGCTTGGATTTTATCCTCTGAAAATAAATTTTAATACTATCATTATTATTATTATTCACTCTGCCACATTATATCTGCTGAATGATTCCTTGACCAATTCACTTTGGATTGAATGCCAAAGGTCTTTTGCTTTTTCATTCATGGACGGTTCCCCTGAAAATTAAACTGAAGCAAGCATCAGTGAGCAGTCTGCTCTGAGTGCTGAAAAGAAGACATTTTAAAAACAGGGAGTCCAAAAATATTTCAAAATATGCATTTAAACAGTATTTTAGACCAAAATGAGAAAACTGGCTATTGGTAGTTATCAACTGGATGTTTTCTTTTATAAAATTTTCACCAATGAAAATACTACTTCCCAAGATATCCCTGATATATTTGCTGGCCCTTTCTTCCAGATTTTAGGAAAATACTATTCAATTTGCTATCATTATTATTAACTACCTGCATTTAGGATGTATCTTCTTCATAGGGCACTTTTTTAAGTGCTGAGCTTCAAAAAATACAAGATGCATTCCACGCACTCAAGAGCCTTTCATATAGTTGGAGAGATAGGATATGTGCATAAAACATATGTGAATAATAAGTAAGGAATTAGAGACTAAAGAAGTGGTGCAGAGGTGTGTTTGGTTGGAAGTTAAAGAAGTCCTAAGCTGGGGCAATCTGGGAAAGAGTCATGGGGAGGTACAAGTTGAGCTGACTTTGAAAAATGTTAGAAATTAGTTAAATGGAAATGGTGAGGGATGGGATTCCAAGACTCTGGAACAGTATGAGCAAAAGCCTAGTGGTGGGAATCCGTAAGGCACAATATAAGGTCCACACAAGAAAGCACTAGAAGGTAAGTTCCAAGACAGCAGGGCTTGGTCTATTTTGTTCATGGTTTTATCTTCAGTAACCTAGGTCAGATCCTGGCCTACAGCATATGCTCAATGAATATTGATTGATTGCACGATTCATCTGAGACCAAGGAGCCCACCAGTTTGTGTGGTACAGGACTCTTTGCAGGAAGTTCTCAAGGAGAGAACAGGAAATTAAAATCTCCAGGGAATTGGGGGTCCTGTCTGAGAACCACAGGCAGGGACCCTGAAGGATCTTGTCCTTCAGCTCACATCAGTGGGTTGTGTCTTAGAGGAGCCATTTGCATTATGCATGTGGGGAAAGGTGGGACATCAATTAACGAAAAATTCCCTCTGCATTTAGGCCTTTCTGAATGGCAGTCTCCCATCCCTACTTCCTCTGAGTTTTTGGTATTGGTAGTAGAAACTTTGCATAGGAGCCTTGAGGAAAACTAAAGTTTGGAAATGAAATACAGCTCAACTAATGTAAGGCCTTTCTTGAGAGTCGGACAAGTTGGGGTTTGGAAAGAGCAAACTTCTAAGTCTGATGTGCTTGAAAATGCTGGAATTATATATTGAACAGATAATTTGAATTCTTTGAAGAACCTGTGATGACTGGAAAAGCTGACATCGATTCATTGAGAACATGTCACGCTAACCTCATGTCATTCTGGGATGGGGTCACTAGACTGAGAGACCAGGCAGTGCTCATTGACGCTTGCTTTAATTCAATTTTCTGCTGAACAGCCTGTGAATGGAAAGGGAAAAAGCATCTTGAGCATTAGTTTCACTCTAAACTGGACTCGGCAAGGAGCTGCTCAGCAGGAATAATGTAACAGATTGGGAAATAACAATAATGGTATCAAAGCCCACTTTCAGAGCCTAAAGTCTGGGCAATAATTACTTACTTTATGAATAACTGAAAAACACAAAAACCAAACTTTCCAAACCCACAAAGCAGCTTAATGCTAGCTAGGCATTTGTCAAAGTTCTTTTCACTTGTAAGTTGAAGAAATAGGATAGTGAAGTTAAATAAAAGTCATAAGTGGTTGAAACACTGTGCTGCACTGCAAGAATGTTGATTTGTGACCAGGCTGTCACTAGGCGGTGTGCCTGAGAATTTTGTCTTTGTGCTCTGTCCTGCTTGACATTCTGTCAGTGACTTCAGTGAAGATAGAGAAGTTGGCTTATTATATTTTCCATAAGTCTGTAGCACAAGGTTATATGTGGGAAGATGCTTATAATGTCATATGTGATCCTTCTTTAGGTTTAATTGTGTTGCCATAAAAATAAATCAGAACCGTATGTCTACAAAACCCAAATGTACTGGCTCAGATGTTCTGGTGGCTGTCAAGCTCACTACCGCCCTAAGAGAAAAGTCATGGCAAATGGTTTGTACCGTGTGTCCCTGCTACCTGGACTCCCTCGATTCGTGCCTGACTCCAAGGGCACCTGAGTGACTCTTGGGAGAGTTCTGCCCGGTGAGGGTTCTTTATATTGGACAATGACTAACAGACCCCAAATAAGTCTTTTATGGGGATTTTTATATGAGAAGCAGATGATCCACAGTGAGTGGCAACACGTGTGAAGAGAGCGTGGTGAACATAAGCCACGAATCAGGAGGAAAATCAGTGGGTGCAATGGAGACTAGAGAGAAGGGGAGTAAAGGGAAGCAAAGAGAGTAAAAAGAAAGAGCCCAGAGGAGAGGTGACATAGATGTTGGAGTTTCTGTTGGGATGTCAAAGTTGCCCTCATGTCCTGAACAAGTTCCTATGAGGTCTGTGTTTTTTACATGCCACTTCTTTCTTGTATCTTTAGCAAAACACCATGTTGCTTGAGGTAACCCAAGTGCTGCTTGAAAACCTGAAAAAGCCCGAAGGCTTCAAATAGAGAGGATGATGTGGGATGTCCAGCAACCTTCCAGGATTTTAGAGACATATAGTTCATATCAAAGACCCAGGCAAAGGGGTCTTGAAGAGCTTGGTCTCACTTGTGACAAAACAAATCAAACAAACATGGTGCCTTATCAGGGAAGCTTTCCCTGTTTCAACTACATAAAGCATTTATATTTCTTTATGCATTTCATGAAAGTTTTCCATTTATTTTGACCAGAATTGACACTCAAGCACTAACAAAATTTATGTTTGACTTTTAATTCAGATTACCATTTAAAAATCCATGGTAACCATAAAAAGTATCCAAACCAACATCTATCCTCTAATTTTTAATAGATTTTAGGGAAACGTCACAGTTAGAGTTATATATTACTCTGAGTGAGGGTGACAATCTTCCATACTGCTAGATATATGGCATCTTTTGGTGTACAATGTTGACTATTGCTTTTGTTTTTTTAAGTCTCACAAAATAAAATGGCATCAAGGGAGGAGCCAGGAGTATACAGAAAGAAATTCTTTCCTTTTCTTTAGGGCTAACAAGTGTCTATAATCTCTTTCTCTTGGCTACACACAAAGAAAGAAATAAGATTCAATCATCTTCATCTTACTCTTTCCTTTTGATATTTCTTCTCCTTTGTTCCTTGATCCTAAAATACTGAGCAATGGGAGATAGAAAAGAAATAGAAAGCAAAAGAGAGGACATCAGATTGGAAATGTCAGCTCCATTATTGAAGTGTCATGGGGTAGGACAAGGGCTCAGGACCACAGGTGGAGAGGTAGTCACGTAAATGGGACCAACAGTGGGACAACCTCAGTGTTATCACTCAGGGAGACGTGGAGATCTTGAACCAGGTAGAACTGGAGCTATAATGTATCCATATACTTCAAGACAGAATGAGGTCATGGGTCAAAATCAGGCATGAAGTCCAGAATCAGAGGGCATATCAAAGTCAGGGTCTGAGCCACCACTATGGAGAAAGACGGGTGATAAGCTCACCTGTTTTAAGAAGCAAATCAAGGTTGTTTCTCCAGGGTTGTCAGTCATTAGAAGGCTGGTGCAAAAAGGTACAGAGATGACACACTGAAGTAAGCATTGGATTTGTTGATCACTGATGGTCAGACAGGGCTTTTGGTCCCCCAGTATACCAGTCAGGAAAAAGTAAAGAGTCAAAGAGCTGAGCTCCTGTTGTCAAGCATGTTTCAACATTTATGATTCTTTTTTAATGATTGTATGGTGCTGGACATTGCTATAGGGATTTTTTTGCTGATGTCCCTTGATATGAATGTTCATTAAGTCCTTTTAGGTTTCCTCATAGCAGACGGTCTTCTGCCACAGGATGTCCTGGTCTCTGCTGGTTAATAATAAATTCTGATAAGATATGGCATCTTATCAGGAAATTGTCCATCTGACTCAAGGTCTCTGTTTCTGGAAAATTGTATCCTAAGTGTATAAATCAGTTACTAGATTCCAATTTTAGGTATTGGTCAAAAAAATCTGGCAATGAGGAACCAAATGACACATTGGGGATGGAGAAGGAGGCAAGAAGGTGGGTCACATCAGGTAAGAAGTCTAAAGTTGTTGGGGTCAGATTTTGGAGAATGAGGCAAGAAGGCAAGGCATTAAAGTCCCTGTCTAGACAGTCTAGGGAGAAGGCAGGACTCCAGGCAAGCTACACTCCCAAATTCCTCATTCCTTCATTTAATATTTAAGTGACTTCTTAAGGTTAGGTCCCATGCTAGAGAGATGATGGAGATACATAATGATGAGCAAAACACACAGGGCCTCTCACTGTATGGGGTTTATGGTCAAGTGAGACAGAGGTTACCAACGTTGCCCCTAGGGAAATAAACTTCTTACCCAACCTGGAAGTCTGATGTGCTCTCTGCAAGGGAAGGAGCCAGACCAGGGGTGGGACATGCCTAAATGAGAGGAGAGTTGTGGACTCCATTTACACCTTGATGTGTGTTTTTTAAAGTTGTTGTTTTAATGTTGCTGAAACAGTGAGCATGCGTGCATGTGTGTGTGTGTGTATGTGTGTGTATGTGTGTGTGTATGTGTGTGTGTGCGTGTGTGTGTGTGTGTGTGTAGGAAGGACTATTTTATGGTTAGGTGGTTTTTAAGTTAATACTTAGTTCAGTAAAGTCACAAATTAAAAAACCTGTTTTTCTTAAGCCTTTAAAGTCAACTTATAAAACATTATTCTATCTATAAATTTATTATATATATAAGAATAACAATAATTACCTTTCCAAGTATATTATGTGTAATAAATTAATAAGTCTGAGAGATTGATTTCTCCTAAACAATTAACCCCACTTACAAATCTAATTTGTGTCTTTTAAATATCTTTGTGTACATTAAAAAGCGATTTGTCTGATTCTCTTGAACATCAAATGCTTGAAAGGGCAAATTCCTACACCCAGAAAACAAGCTCACTCATTTCAGAATAGCTTTTGTAAATCCAATAATTCATATTTATAAATGTCATACATCAAGTTTTGCTAAACATTCAAACTGTTTACAAAGAAACTTTCTTATATATTTTACAGGGAAAGCACAAGTGTAGTGTGTGTGAATGTTTTTCCAATACCACTGTCACCGACTAACTGCCCCAAGTAACGCAAATGAGGTTTGGAAGCACTTAATTGTTTCTCAAAGGTTTTTTAGTTATGCTAAGAGACGCAATCACCAACCACTCCAAACCTGTCCAGGCCCCACTGCAGGAGCAGAGCCTGAGCAGACGGGAGGAGAAGTGTGCAAGAGTTACCTTTGCTTCATTTTAATGTTAAGATCTCCACCCCAGGAGGAGCTTAGGCCTTATCACCATAACATTCGATCTATGTGGAGGCATGTTTTCAAACTGCACCTGCATGAGCAAATGTCCATCTCTACATGTGATGACAAAACTTCCCTTCTGAGTATTCATTCCCCATCCAAAATAAAAGGTACCTGTTTTCCTTTCCTTGGGGACCACGGCTTGGGAAGTGATTCCCTGTGGTCTCTTTATTTGCTGCAAATAAATTTTACTCTGTGTGACAACTACTTCTGGTGAAGGCTTTGATTTCACTCAACAAGAAGTGAACCCACTTTGGTTCTGTAACACCACCAAACAATTCTCCAGTTCTCCGTGGATACTGACGGGGTGTCCTACAATTAACTCTTTTCTGACACTATCTACCTGGAGATAGCATCAGATCCCACAGGTTAAGAGCTCAGTGCTACACGACTCTCCCCTCCCTCCTTCAGATGCCAGTCACAAGTCCAGGTTGTCATATGTGCTTCTGACCCACCGGCTATAGGTTGGAGGATCCCACAACCTCCTCCTTGGGTTTGGTTAATTTGCTAGAGTGGCTCACAACTCAGGAAAACATTTACTTATTAGATTACTGGTTTATTATAAAAAAAATATAACTCAGGAACAGCCAGATGGAAGTGATGCATTGGGCAAGGTATAGGGAAAGGGCACAGAGCTTCCATGCCCTCTCCAAGCACACCACTCTCCCCAAATCTCCGCATGTTCACCAACCTGGATGCTCTCCAAACCCTGTAGTTCAGGGTTCCTTATGGAGGCTTCATTATGTAAGCATGATTGGTCAAATCATTGGCCATTGGCAACTGAACTTAATCTCCATCCCCATTCTTCTCCCTGGAGGTCCAGAGTTGGGCTGAAAGTTCCAACCCTCTAATCATTTGATTGGTTCTCTTGGCAACCAGTGCCCATCCTTAGATTACCTCGGGGGTTTTTTCAAAACTTACCTCATTAACATAACAAAAGACATCTTTATAGCTTTCTTCCCTTAGGAAATTCCAAGGGTTTTAGGAGCTCTGTGCCAGGAACAGGAAGAAGACTAAATAAATATTTCTTATAAATCACAATTTCACAACAAGTAACAAATTTGAAATTGCATTGTTTCAATAGGAAAAAATATGACATTTGTAAATTTGACTAAAGGTATTAAAACAAAATTTTTGTATACTTCACCATCTCTGTTTATTTTTATACCTTCCTATGGTTTTAAAGTCATATATCTGATAAAAGGAAAAGATTAGTTCTATCTAGTGGGTTAAGGCAACACAGGTAAAGGCTAGGGTCATGAAGTGGATGCCATCCTCCAGAGATGTGGATGGGATACTTATTTTCTGTGCAACCCAGCTCAGTCACAGGGAACCCATGGAATCCTTTCTTTTGGTTGGAGACTGTCTGCTAAGCATGTGAATACCCAAGCCTGTGCCCTTGGGTGGTTTCAAGCGTCACTTTTTCCCATTTATTATCCTCTCTTTCAACATTTTTTGCCTGTTTTGGATAGGAGGAATTCTTGAACTCTTCCTACCCCCAATTGGGTGGTCTCTAATCTTTTGGTTGATGATTAGAGTAGTTAATCGAATTTTGTATTTCCTCATCTGGGTTGTCAAATTTTCTGTTCTCAGGGGATTTTGCATTCTTTCTTTATTTTCTTTTTGAATTTTAATATGGTTCAAATGCATTTGAACAGTTACTATTAAAAAGTTTTCTTGCCTCACTTTTGGCCACAAGTCTGTTAGTCATTTATTAATATTTAAGAGCTTACTCTGGTTAAAATGGAGTCGGGGGTAAGCACAAAAGTCACGGCTCGTCCTGAGGGAAAAGGAAGCACAGGGCATTCTGGAGAACCACTCCGGGGCAATGAAATAAAAATTCAGTCCTCAGGAGGAGAGCTGTAATGTTGTGTCTCTCACCTCCCCAGCTGAAGCCTTGGCCTGACTAATCTCATGGGCCATCAAGAAGAGGGCCCTGGTAAGCCATAGTACAAAATAACCCGGATACTGCTCACAGGGAACTCTGCCATACTTTTAAATTTCTGGGTAACAAGTAGATCCTGTAGCATGGAGCTGCAGAGTAAGAGTGAGGAATAAATAATGCAGATTCTTTTAGCAACAGCAATTTCCTGACTATATTGTCATAAGTTATGAATGATCCCTTTGCTCACTTGCTGGACCTGCTTTCTCCTACCTGAAGACCAGGAGAAAGGGAAAAACAACATAGTTTCCCATTGAGAAGGATGATTCTCCAAAAGTCGGAAAACCACTGGGGATGGTTCGATACATAATCAAGAGGACTGAAAAGCACTGATTTAATTAATTATCCTGAAGTTCCTTTGGAGACGTCTGTGCAGACTCATCTGAATGAAGGCTCCGGAACACACCCGCCACCCTCAGGGAGAATGTGCATTTCTGCTGCTGCACAGCAGGCCCTAAAATGGGCATCAACACCCACTCGGTTTCCGGTCTCATCACATGCTGTAGAACAGCTGCAGAGGACGACAGTGGAAGCGGCTGACTGTTAATGCAGCCAAGGGGCAAGAGGCTGGCTTCATAGAGATTTTCTTTACCAGGATATCTGGAGAGCTTTTCTTGGCCATATTACATAATCCTAGAATGTATAGAGGTCAAGCTGCTCATCTAAGAACTCAGAACCGTGATACTGGTTATCTTTATCTCCATGGCCAATTCCAAGAAATAGTTTATAACACTAGCGATTTCCATTAGTGTTAATTTGAGATTATTCCTGACACAAGCCTTCTCTTTAAGACTCACCTTTTCCTTCCCACTCCCAGCACACTCATCCAGGCCCACATTATGTGCCTGAGTTATTATAGTGCTTCCTTGTATCTGATTGCTCCTTGCCCCGTCCATTTTGGGTTCCACTGTCAAGATGATTTTTGGAAAACACCACCTTTCATCATATCACTACCTTGCTTGGAAACCTATAGTGTCTTCCTATTATTTACAGCATAAAAATCAAATCATTCTGGCTTCCAAGGCCTTCTAGTGTCTGGTCCTACCCTCCTACCCAGAAAAACCTCCCATTGCTCCTCCAGAGAGCTAGTCCTCTTCAGTGAGCTGGCCTCCTCACTAGACCTCATTTCTTACTGGGCTCCCTTCCAGAGCTTCTCCTGCATCTTGTTGACCTCTCCAACCACTCTAGGCCATGCTAATTTATTCATTCACTTATTCATTCATTCACCCATTCATTAAATCTATTGAGCATCTTTCATATTCCATGCACTGCTAGGCTCTGGATATACTTAATATCATCAAGGCTACTGCATACACATTTGTGCAGTTTGTGCTTTCACAAAGGGGCTCAGTGGGCCAGTAAAATCAAAAATCAAGCCTGATATTCTCCCTCTCAAAAAAAGGAAAAAAATATATGATATATTTATAATTGTGTACTCCAAATTATTAAGTATATTCCTTAAGGAGAGAGCTTCCATTTTGATCTGAGGATGAAGAGAATGAACTCCTCCTTAACGTGTCACTCATTTGCTGATTGGAAGAATTTCCTGCAGACTAACCTGTGTCTCTATGCATTTCAAGCCTTGTTTCTCCACCACCGTCCTCACCATTGTTGGACATGTTCCTATTGCCATATGACTTTCAGGCCCACCCCTTCATGTCAGAACGCCAGATGAGTTCTTGCAGTGGATGATGGAAGTACTTCTGAAAATCATTCTTGCCCTTGGATGGCTAGCAATAACTTTATCATATCCCAAAATGACTGTGAACTTGTAGGAGAGGAAGGAATACTCCCTTACCTTCAAGGTTCTTCGGGCTGGTCTAAGAATTAAATTCACATGAGACAGAGTAACAGGAGAAACTGAAACAAATTTAATAACATATATAGATGGGAGAAACCCAGGAAAATTGAGCAACTCTCCAAAATGGCTGAATCTACTGCCTTAAAAACCATCTTCAGCTAAAGACAAAGGAAGATGTTGGGGGTAGTGGTTTGGGATTTAAAACGGAAGGAAGGCAATTAACATGGAGATATTTACCATGCCTTGCAAAGGCAATGGGACATGGAGAGGACTTTGATCAAATGGGCCTTTCTGGCTTCCTCCCTGTCTATTACACCTAGTTCATATGATACTAGAGTTACCCAGGGTGATAGCTCCTTCCTGTTGCAGGCCTTCTATCATACATTCTTTTTGGCAGTTGGGGGGAAGTTCCAAGTTTCTTCCAGAGTCTTTCATTCTTAAAAATAATCAAGCCAAAGAGACACAATTTGGGGTGGTAAATTATGATCCCCTACAGGTTCTTATGGTAGATGATAGAAGTACTCCTGAAAATCATTCTTACATTTGGATGACTAGCAATAACTTTATCATATCCCAAAGTGACTGCGAAGTGCATAAATATATCTAACTAAACCCAAATTACATATATCCCCAACTCAACTTTGTTTTAGCTGAATTCTCTAATGCCAACTTATGAGAATGGTAATGTGATGGAGGGAAAGTTGGCATGGAAAGAGATAGTATTCTCAATCAGTTGTAGTGAAAAATCTTATTTTTGAAAGTTTTACAAACATATATAATCATGTATGCCCATTGCTAAGGCCCTTCCCACATCCTTGGAAAGTGCTCATGCAGGTGAGCAATGCCACCATTTGACTTCATTTGTCCATGGTAAATCTGCTTCTGAGTCCACTGAGGGTTGGGAAGGGCACTTGTACCCTACTCGGCTTGCCCTACCCTCTTCCATGCTGGGGCTTGATGCACCAATGTTGCCTTCTCACAGTCACTTGAAGAATTTCCTTGAAGGCCCCTCATAAGCCCCATAACCCTACCCTCCTTCCTCCAAATCTTATTAACTCTTCTCTTCTTCAGCTTTGACCAGGTCATCAATTAAGAATTACTGCCAAAGGACAAACCCTAATATGATTTTTCTCATTACTGGTCTTTGCACCAGTCAGGATGTTATGACTTTATTAAATTAATATTTCTTAAATAGAGCCCTGGGGTGTCAGATGGTGAGCCATGGTTCAACAAAAGATCAAAAAGACAAATTGAAATAGAAAAGTTTAACACTCACAGGTCCTGGAGGAAGTATGGAACGTGCCTGGAAGGGCCACATGAGGAAGTCAAGGCAGGGTACAGGCAGAAAAAGTCAGGACGTGGGGCACATGCCTTTATGAGGGCATGTGAGTGGAGTGCTTTGGAGTTCCTGGGCTACAGCTGGATTGGTGAATTCAAACTCAAAAAGTGGAATTTGGTAGGCCCCATGGGGATCTTATCTAAGGGACACATAAAGCACAGAGGCGCTGGGAGGCAGGGGATACTGTGATTACAAGGGCTGTTGGGGAAGTTATATCAGGAACTTACATATGCTGTGACTTTGTGGGTGGCTATATAGGGTATGTGCTTGCATGGGGACCTAGTGTCATTTTAAGGATCCGGCAGGCTGTTTGACCAAACAAAATGGATGCTGAGGCAGCAATATCGTGGAATAACTTAGCTAAACTCCGGACACAGGGTTAGAGAAGCAATCAAAAGTTTCACTTGGCTGGGAGTTTTGAGGACAGTTTAATATTGGTGGTAATTTCAGGGGAGGGGCAGTTTAAAGGAACCCTCAAGGGGAGTTGAGACACACAGGAAGAACAACCACAGGAATCGGTCTCCTGAAGATGCCCTTGCAGGAAGGGTGCCCATGGGGCTGTTGTCGTAAAACAGAGTTTCTCAACCTTAGTAGAATGGACATTTCAGGTCAGATAATTCTGTGTTGTGGAGGTGTCCTGTTCATTGTAGGATCTTTAGCAGCATCTTTGGCTTCTGTCCACTACGTGCCAGTAGCACCCACCTACCTTGTTAGGACAACCCAAACTTTGCCACACTTTGCCAAATGTCCCCTAGGGGGCCAATTCACTCATCACAAGGGTGTAGGGGCTCCGAATTTGCCACCTCAAAATGTGTCTCTTTGGCTTGATTATTTTTAAGAATGAAAGACTTAGAAAGAAACTTTGAACTTCCCTCTAACTGCCTAAAAGAACTTAAAATAGAAAGCCTGTTCCAGGAAGCAGTGAATACCACAGATAACTATAGTATAACTGGAACTAGGTGCGGTAGACAGGGAGGAACCTAGAAAGGCCCATTTGATCAAAGTCCTCCTCATGTACCATTGTCTTTGCAAGGCATGGCAAACATTTGTTTACCAAACATTTGCTTTTCCATCTCTGTGTAAATTGCCTTCCTCCCCTTTGAAATCCAAACCACTATCCCCATCATCTTCCTTTGTCTTTAGCTGAAGATGGTATTTAAGGTGGTGGCTTTGGCCATTTTGGCAAGTTACTAAATTTTCCTGGTTTCTCTGATGTATAAATGTTATTAAATTTGTTTGATTTTCTCTTGTTATTCTGTCTCAAGTGAATTTAATTCTTACATCAATCATAAAAACCTAGAAGGTAGAGGAATATTTCTTCCTCTCCTACGAAGGGATACCATTCCTACCAGATCTAGTGCAAGGGATGGAGGTGATAAGGTGGAGAAAGGAAGTAACCTGATGTCTTGCTCAGCCTGCCCACTCAACTCCTGTTTACCAGTCATTGCTGAACCCCAAGAGAAGCCAGAGGACAAGTTTTTGTTTCCTTCAGGGTGTTCCTTTCTTTTAGTTTAAGACTAAATCCCAACAGGCAATAAGATCTGCAGCTGGAGCATGGAGTCACAATGGCAACAGAAGCTATTCACTCACTGCTCATGACTGCTGATGAAGATTGCCTCTGGCAGCCCAGAGATTAGTTATTAAAGTCATTGCTAGGGACAGGCCCCTGTCTCCTGCCTTCCTGTGTTTTTGCTCCACTCTAATGCACTGCTTGCTTATTTCCTGTTATCTCTAATTCAACATCTTCATTCAGATCTGCCTGCTCACTTATCAGGAGAAGCACCTTGGAAAGGTCTGCTATAGCTGAAGGAATAATCATTACTGAACTAATGTACTTCTGGACTCCCAGGGCTCCTTTTGAGACAAATCCTGTAACAGCCCAAATTTCTTCTCTCATTTGTCCCTCTGTGGTGTGCCCAGTGCCTTCCAGAGGAACTATTGCCAAACTATCTTTCCACTCATGTTATTTTGCACGGATGTTCTAGTGTTTGGATAATGCTTTGGACACCCTGTTGGCCTCAGCACAGGGTGTCAGACAATATTTTGTTGATTGACTGATTGATTGGATAGGCCCTCAGCCATCCTGGGGCAGAGCCCCTACATTTTGTTGGGAGAGTTTGTTTAGAGCAGTGCTCATCAAATTTTTAATGAGCCTATGAATCACCTGGGACCTTGTTAAAATTCAGATTCTATGGGTGGGTTTGGGGAGGAGTCTGAGTCTGCCTTTCTAACAAGCTCCCAGGATGCTGCAGCTGCTGGTCTGCTGAGCACATCTTAAGTAGCAAGGATCTAGAAGACAGCAAGACGCATAGAGCTTTCTGATGTGAACAATCCATTCAATAATAGTTTATTAAGAAGCTGATGCAAAACACTATGCTAGGTTTTGTAGGGGAGACACATGCACACTTTTTCATCCTACAGACCCCATATGGCTCTGCATTAAAAGGCAGAGATTTCATGGCTATTATATTTTTTCCAGATGTGATTCTCTTCCAGATGTGGACAAAGCTTTTGACTCCAGTGAGTCTCGGTATTTCCCCAGGTCATCAAGGTGAGGTAACTGTTGCTGCCTTGTCCTTCTCTCCTCAGCTTTGCTCCATAAGCAATAGTTTTTAACTTGATGCATGGAAGAAAAAAGGTGCTTCTTGTCCTGTGACTGGATAGTACTTGGCTATTTCCTTTCTCTGCTGTGGATGAATCATTTTGGTGACAGGGAAATAGATCAAGCATGGCTACTTTTCCACAGCGGGGAGAGTGGGATGTGTGCACGTGTATACACGCGTGTAGGCTGTGAACTCAATTTAGTTTTGCAATAAAGTTCCCTTCTGTGAACTATAGACCCTTTTAATGGTTCCTGAATGCCATCCCAATGCAGTAGGAAACCATTACAGAGACTCTGTTATCACAGGAGTCATTTTTGTTTGCCTCAGGATTTTCACTCATGGCTCATTGCTTTCCTCTTCTAGGGGACTCCATTTCTGGTTGGTTAGTAACACTGACTGAGCTCTGGTGATGGAACCCAAGGAAGGGTTGGCATGGGTCCAAGTCTAGATGAAATATGGATTCCTCTCAGGTAGTCATCTAACCAATGAGGTGTGACCAACGGACCTGCTGAATGCTTCTGAATGCCTTACATCTGCTCTTGTAGATATAAAGGGTGATGGAGAGAATGGGGCAGCGTGTGGAATGTTGGATTCTCATTAGAGAAGAGCTACTCACCTCACAAAGCAAACATTCCTTTTTTTCCTTCAGGTCAAGGAGGCTTATCAATACATCAAGGGATTTGGGCTGAGAGAGGTGATTGTACATTAAAATGATACAAAAGAGATAAAAATCACTCCATGGGAGCAAAAGAAGAAGATCCTCATGTTCTGTTAATTATATGAGTTAATTTAAAACAAAAGGACAGAGGAAGGCAAACATCTAATCAGGCTTGTCTATGTCAATGCTGCTTGGGTTTCCTGGATGGCCAAACTTAGAAAAAGTAGGTAGGGCAGGTTTAAACTCTGGGACACTAGGGAGCTTGTGGGTCTTGGACTCTGGGCAAGAAGGAGAGGCAGGGAGTGGAAGAGGCATTAGAAAATTAAATGATAAAGCAAGACTTTTATTTAAGAAATATACTCATTTGAGGGTTGGATGTATTTCTAGGTGTGTAGGTCTTCTCTCTCTGAAATTCAGGGAAACCAAAAAAAATAGAGAAGAATGCATTATTTATACAGGGTTTCTCAACCTCAGTGCTATTGACATTTTTGGTCAGATAATTCTGTGTTGTGCACTGTAGGATGTTTAGCAGCATCCCTGGTCTCTATTCACTAGATGCTAGTATCATCTCCCCCAAACCGACTCCAAGTTGTAACAACCTAAAATGTCTTTAGACATTGCCAAATATTCTCTAGGGGGCAAAATCTCCCCCTCCCCCAGTTGAGAACCACTCTTCTGCACCCAAACAAGAGGATGACCTCTGACCTTTTATTACCAATTTTTTCCTGGAGTCTTCATACAATCTGCTAACTTGGAGGACAGTATACGTGTGGGTAATCAGTGATGACATCTGTGATGGGTCCCATCATGGGTCTCCAGTTTCGAAGGAGGTGTCGTCATGTTTCGGAGACATAAGGAGCTCCCACTTAGGGTCCTTCCCCACCGAGGAGCAGAGGGGGCTTTATGCCTTCTCTCCAGAAAGATCTGCTCCCCTCAAAGCAGGGAAACAGCTGGAAACTCAGGTGTGCCTGTGCTGTCTGTGTGAGGACAGACCCCGACTGGACCAAGGGGAAGTCCTGTGCAGGGTTCACCAGACTGGGAGGGAAAATAAAAGGACAACAAGCTCCTGTGGCCCCAGATCATCTCCAGTTTGGCCATATGGACCAAGAGTTAAAAAAATTGGCTATTCTTTAACCCAGCAATTCCAACTTTTGGGAATTTTCCTAATAAAATATTTGGATAACTACACAGAGATGGTATACAAAAAGAGTGTTTAAAGTATATAAACAACAAAACTGGTTTCACCACTGTTCAGGGATTGGCAAAATTGCAGTACAAACAGATAATGGAATAAAATGCAGATACTGCATGTCCATATTCATGATTTAAAGTGTACTATTTTATACACACACATAATATTGATAAAATAGATCCTAAGGTAGCACGTTGAGTATGAGCCCACTTATTGAAAGTGAGTGTATGTGTGTGCATGCATGTATGTGTGTACATGTTTCTGCATATATATGTATGTGTGTGTAGGCGTGTGCATCCATGTCTGTGTATGTGGGTGTGCATGGGTAAAACTATACGGCAAGATGTCTGGAAGGATGTCTGTGCCAAACAGAGCACGGTTATCACTGGGTGGTGGATCTCTGAGTGATTTTATTTTCTTCTTTAGACTTTGCATTATTTAAATGCTCTGCAGTGAGTATGCATCCTTTTTAAAATCAGGGGAAAAAGGCTGTTTGCATATTAGAAAGTCAAACAAAAACCAGTTGCATCACAGTTCCTTCTCAATCCCAGTTGGATTGATAGAGTGATTCTCTTCTGAGTGAAAAATCACGGGAATCATCCTTATCTGCACTTATTTTTGGTCTCTAGGCCAATCTGTGCCCATAATCATATTGCAGTTTCCTCTTCTCCACACCCGGAAGCCGTGGGCGGCTTGGTAGCTCCTGCTCCTTCACTCCCTGAATTCTGGCCTCGAAAAGCTGCTCAGCTAAGGAAGTGTTTTGATATTCTGGGGCATTGCCTACTGTCTACAGTATTTATCTGGATATCTCAGACTTGTAATTTTAGGAAGTCTTCTGAGGAACTGATGATCCCAGGACTATATTTACCAAGCTGTACAATCAGAGGAATTTTCCACTCGTGGCATCCTTGCCCCTCGTCATTGATGACCTCACTGTTGCAACAGGACACTGTTATGGGTGATCACCACTTGCAAATTCAGCAAAAGCTGAAGTCAGAGAATCGTGAGTCCATCCCTGTATTTGGTTTCTACTTAGAAAAGAGAGAAGCTGCTCCCTTGCTGGATGTGGTGCCAGCAGCAAACTTTAAAGAAGGAAGGTAAAATCCAGCCAGTGAGTCTAGGACTCTCACACACACACGCACATGCATGTCCATGCATGCATGCACTTCAGGGTAACGTCTAGCTCAGAAGGAAGAACAAGGAAGGGCTGAACATATCTATGCTATTTGTCCTGGGACCACACAAATTTGCTGTCACAGCCAGTCCTCGTCTGGGCAGGAATGCTCTCATCCCTGAGGGATGCCACAGGACCCATGGGATGAAACTGAGTTGGCCAGTGGCTTTGCTGTTGTGGGAGCAGCTGTGAAAGTGCCAACGACCCAGCGTGGTACACTTGACTTCATATGGTTGTCAACTTCAGTTCCAAAGTCACAGCTGTACCCATTGTACTCTGTTTTTTGTTATTTTCCAGAATGTTTTGTTTCTAACAGTTCCCACTCAAGATAGCAGCTCTCAAAAAATTTTGCTCTTAGGTATTTCATTTGGATTTCTCCCAGCAGAAGATTTCTCCTTTAAGTTTTCTACACTGACATCAGCTTCGAGGACTATAACTAATGAGTCGAATCTGAAGCCTCCTTTTATTTAACAAAAATGTGTAGAAATAAATCAAACTGGCTATATTTTAGACAAGTCTGCAAGTAGTAAGTGAACACTCTAGGTGGAGAGATAGTCTCTTATTTGGTTGTTGCCTGAATGTCGATATTATCTCTTCTACCTTTGATATGTTTGGCTTTGACGCTTTGGAGTGATGTTAGAGCTTGTCTTGGTTGAAAGATCGAATAAAAAGTGAATGCCCCCACCCGTGTTGGTAAAAGGTCAGGAAACTTTTGAAGCAGTTGAAATGGCTTGGGAATTTTTCACATTGTTCTCTGTCCTGAACATTTCAGAGTAGAATTTCCAAGTAAAAATCTTCATCTATAATCTAACAGCTCTAAACTTAAGGCCTTCAATAGGCAGGCAGCTCTAGCTCCACAGGATAACAATAACAAAAAGCAGGATCATGTGGCCTGGCCTCTTCCTGGCCTCGTCTTCTACCAGCCTCCCCCTTGGTCTTCATCCTGCATCCTCCCTAGGTTTCTCTCTCTCCAAGAAGCCCAGAGCCTTTTTGCCTCATGGCCTTCACAGAGTTTATTTTATTTTGAATGCTCTTGCCCTTTACCTCTTTTCCCACTATCCCTCTATGCTTGACAACCTTTTCCAACCTTTTTCCATCTTGGGTTATAGTTTAAATGTCCTTTCCTCAGGAAAGCCTCCTCTGAGTCCCCAGAAGATGGTAGGGATGGTAAGTTCTGTAGTTAGATGCTCTCGTAGTACGTCGTAATTCTCCTTTGTAGCATTTGTCAAAGTAGTAATTTTACATATGTAATTATTTACATAATTTTTTGTTTAATGTATGTCTTATTTCCTAGGCTGTATGCTCAAGGGCAAAGCCTGCCCATACTGTCTCTGAAGTGCCCAGCATAATGCTCAATAAATACTTGTTGAATCAATAAACAGATATACTCAATAAATACTTGTTGAATGAATAAACAAATGCACTCTTGGGTAGTTTTGGTGACAAAGAGGACAATGATGGAGAGAACGGTATGAGTCAGTACAAATCTATCAATAACACTATTGAGAGAGAGAGAGAGGAAGGGAGTTGTATATTCCTGATAATGCGTAAGGTGGATCACCAGTTGTCACATGAATTATGGGCATCTTTCAGGTAACAAGATAGTTCCAAAGAGCTGTGAACAGAAATATGTCTGCTCTGATGGCTTTAAGTTTACGTGCTTTGTCCTGGGACATCTGAAATGTCAATGCTGTCAAGAGGTTGACAGTAAGAATATGAGGTTGGGAGCAGTAATAGCAAAGGGATCTCTCTAAGTCAAAGCTAAAAAGGAAATGAATGGCCTTGTATAGTGGCGATGTTCATATTATCTTGGAGTGACTTTGATGCCAGTGTCAATGACATACAGAATGGAAATGCCTTCAGTAGGAGTTCAGATTTTACTCATTGAAATATCTTTTTTAAGGGCTAAAGGCTTAGTGGAGTTCCGGTTGCCCAGATCTTGCTGACCATTCACTGAAGCAGAAACACACAGGGTAGTTTCTTTTCCATCCTTTTCAGGTTTGCTACGATTACAGCTGTTGGCTGACAGCTGTGGGTAGAAGGAAAATGTTTAGTTTGGGCATAGAGAATGGAACTTGGATAGTGAAGAAGGCTTTTGCCTAGATTCTCCCTTCATTGGAGCTGGGGGGTGTAAACAGAACATTCTTCACAAATTACTCAGAGTGTTTTCTATACCTTTCCATATCTTTCTATTTCCATGTTTTTTTGGCGTAAAGGTGAAAATGTCTTGCCAAAATGTTTCTTATATACCTGGCTCTCTTGTCTTTGATTCCATAGAAGTCTATAAGGATTTCTCTAAAAATAATTTATTAGGATATATTCCCAGAAAAAATCAGTAGAGAAGTGGAAATACAGGACTGAGAAGGAGGGAGCTCAAGTGAGGGTGTGATATTATGCAAAGTCCTTTGGAAAGTAAACTTCGTTTAGTTCTGCAGGGCACTCCGGGGACAGTGTGGGTAATACCTCAGATTTGTCCTAATAATGGGGTAAGGGAGCTGGAGTATTTATACGTCCACCTCCAACAGCCATTGGTTAAGGGCTGCTCTGGGGTCATGAAAATTCTCAGGCACTTCTGGCTGCTCTCTATGAGTGCAGACAACAAGAACTGTATCAACTGGAGTCAGTCTTCTAATGAAGAAATGTAGGCACTTGCTTTTGGGATGAATGCAAACTGAGAGCCAGTGAGCACAAAAATGGCTGGGATTCAAGGAGATAAGATGGAAGACAATTACAGTGCATCCCCTGTGCCATTCAGAGCCACTTTCATCTCACATTCTTTATTCTACTGATTCTACGGTTTTGTGGCTAGTCACAATTTCTAGGGAAATCAAAGGACTTGCGAGAGGAAGGTTAATGGGATGAGCTACGGGCCCACTGTTTTAGTTGGTCCTCAAGCTGTAAGTGATACTTGTCACCACCCTTCTCTACCAGCCTTTCTAGATCCCTTTTCCACTTGGACAGGGTTTCTACTGATCCATATTGCTTCCCAGTTGAACCGACACTGTTCTTCCTCACTAAGAAAGCACCCCTTCACTTAGTGAACTCCCAGAGTTCCTGACTTACTTTTCACTGCTCCCCTTAGGTAGCAGGAACTCTATCTCCTCATGATGGTCAGGGTCAATGCCTCCTACCAGTATGAAACTCCTTTCTTTATTTGCTGGTCAACTGTGCTGAGGAGCCCCAAATGACTAGCTTTAGGTTCAGTGGAACCTGACTGTGTCCTCCAGTGAAAGCATTTCTGTCTCACTCCCAGCTCTTGGAAACCAGTACCTCTAGAACTTTCAAATCTACTCTTGTGGGGATAAGAAGCACAAAGTCCCCAAGTGGATCACTGGGCATGATGGTAAGAAAGATCATGTCTACTTTCATCCTTTGATTCCTGGACCCATATATTCTACTTATCAAGATAAAGGAACATATGACAGGTGATGGCTGAAGGTATATACCACATTTTGAAATGATAGCACCTCATTCCCATGGAATGTCATCTCCTGGCTGGCACCTTAACTATATTTCAATGGATATTCTAATACCCATTCAATGGATATTCCATGTTCCATAAGGCTGGCAGCCTCTGAGTGATGTGTATGACACAGGGCCAGGGAATCCTGTGATCATGTGCCCATTGTTGCACCTCCTTGACTTGCAGTGGGTCTTTTGATCTTAGGCATTGTTATATGGGATCCTCTGTTGGAAAATCAGATACTCCGTGAGACTTTGGATGGTAGTGTAGACTGAGGGCAGGAAAGGTAAACTGATATCTGGAATATTTGTCAATCCTGTTGAGGATGAATCCTTGCTTTTTCCTGGATGGAAGGCGTTCAATGTAATTAATCTGCCAAAAGTGTCTGGTTGGCCTCCTTGAAAGATGGCACCATATCTAGATCCTAGCATCAATCTCTGTGATTGAAAGGTTACACATTCAGCAGTGGCAATACCTGGATTAGCCTTGGTGAGAGCAATCCCATCTCTGCCACCATGGCTACTACACTTAAGTTCCCATTCTGCAAACACTGTGATGGCTGAGGACAGAAGCTGGATGATAACTACCGGATGAATCATTTTGTGCATCTGGATGTTTAGTTCCTTTGTATCAGATCCTTTCTGGTGGACATTCATGTATTTATGCACATCCATGCATATTGTGCCCATTCTTATAAGTCCTTCTACATGCTTTTTCTTCACACCTCCTTGTTCCTGATCTTTCAGCTTTGGTTCTTCCAAGTCCCTCACCAACCAGCCAAGCCATTTGCCACAATGCAGGAGTCTATGTTTATCCTTATCATGGGCCACTTCTCTCTTCACACAAAATGGATGACTAAATACATCACTCAAAGCTCTGCCAGTTGTGGGGGATTTCCTTTCACCACTGTCTTCAAGGCCACTCCTGAGGCTGGAGTGGGGCATCAGTCTATATTTGATTCCCATCAATTTGAGTTGATCCATTTATGGACTAGGCTTATATTTTTTTCCTCCTCTATCAGGTTGTATGGAATTCACTCCATTCCTCTCCACCCCATGAGACCATAGGTGTAAACTGAGGAAGAGGTGTCAGTGCAACAGAGATGGGGTCATGGGGATCTATGGCACTGGGCCGTCTATATATGGACATTCTCAGGCCTGATGATTTGCTTCTGTACCCGAATTTATGATTTTGTGTATCTGACAGCACTGGACTCATGAGGGACACCTCTGGTGACATGTTCATTTGATGCCCCATCGTCAGACACTCCATCTTTGCCATAGTATAGTAGGAGTTGTTTTTCAAATGGTGTATAATTCCCTGTTGCAGACAGTATGCGCCAGAACTTTAGATTTCTGTGTTATGGCTTTACTGTTGCAACTTGTCAAAAACTCCACATGACAGTTTTATCCACTGTGTATTCTTCAATCACTGTAATATCTGCCGGTTCTTGTGCCAGCAGTTTCCTTGTCCCACAGCCTACACCTGTTATAGCATTCTCTGTTTCTTTGGGTGTCCACTCAAAACTGGTAGCCTATTACGACCCCAATAAATTGATCTCAGCAGCAATTTTTTCAAGTGTAGAATATATTGCTTCTCAAGCCTGAATCAACTTACCAGTTTCTTGAGGGAAGGAGGCATAAGATACAATAACTTGTATTTTACTTCTATCCTGTGCCGACCACTGTATTGCTTAAAACTTCACTTATATAGCAGGCCCCTGAATGTTTTTATCTTCCTTCTTCTGGAGTGCATACTTCTTGCCAGGACCTTTATAGTTCTTGTCACTTCTTACTCACCAGGTCTAATTAACTAATGCCATCATTATAATGGAGCAACTTGAAGTTCTGTGAGATGTTCAAATGATCAAAGTCCATTCAAACTATATTGAAACAGAGGGCGGGAGGGTTGACATAGCCCTGGAGCGAGACTACGAAAGTACTGTTATCCACTCCATCTGAAGCAAGTACTGCTGCTCTTTCTGATGCATTGAATTGAAAAGAATTCATTCACTAGATAGCCACTTGTCAAGTAATAGAGGCTATGCTAATCTCTTCTAGCAAAGATACCACAACCCACATACAAACTGATTAGGGACGCAGATTGGATAAATTTGTGACAGTCCACCATCATCCGCTAGAATGTAGTGAGGCATATTTTTTTTTTGCAAGGGCTATACTAGTGAATTAAATGTTTTATGATAGGGCCACCAATCCTGCATCCTTTAGGCGTTGAGTGTAGAATTGATTACTGCCATTCCGCCTAGGATACAGTATTGCTTCTGCGTTATTATTTTGGACAGGAAGGGAGTTAGTTTCAAGGGCTTCCATTTGCCCTTTTCTGCCATGATTACACTTACTCTGCTTGTCAAATAACCAATATGAGGTTTCTGCCAGAGGCTAAATATATCAATTTCAGTTGTGCACTCTGGGACCATGAAAATGATCACTCAGTAGGCTCATTAACACATAGTGAGCTAGACTTGGGCGAGGACTGCATTTATTGTTTGGTGTCTCTATGTCCCCTCTATAACAGAGTCTGTTATCAATGTTAGTGTAGACTGCGTATCTGGTAGCCCCAAATATGAGCCTCAAAGCCCAGCCCTTTCTAAGAGACTTTTTCAGTCTTCAAATTCACCCGTCATTGTAGATCTGCCACTGTCACTAACAAATCCTGGGCCTGATCCTTAGCACAGTCCACTATCCAGCTACAAGTGATAAAGGTCTCTTCAAATTCTCCCACTTTTCTCTGCATTAGTTGGCTTTCTTGAGCTTACTTTTCTCTTCCAGTTCATCTTTGCACATGTGATGTGCAACCAACTCCACAGTCTTTTTTAACCAAATCCCCCATATTTCTCAGCTAATATAGGTATTATACATGCCAGTACATCCACTTCCACCTGTATCCTGTCCAAATTCACCACAAATAAAAGTCTCAGCGACTGGAGCAGCATGTCAGTGGATACCTGCACTCTACTTACCACCACCAGGGTCCCAGCATCTGGCTGGTGAGGGATCCAGTTTCAGAGAGTCTGCTTTTCAGGACCATGTCTGGGATGAGTTTTCTTAGGTTGGGTTTCCAAAGGCAGATCCTAAACTGAGAATTTGTGTGAAAATGCTTTATTGGAAAATGTTCCCAAGAAAATTTGGTGAGGACTGGGGAAGTGGTTCTTGGGAGAGAGAGAGGCCAAATGAGAACAAGGTATCAAACAAAGTTGCACAGAAGATGGCTATGTGTTATTCCTGCAGGGGAGTTCTGGAAACAGTGTAAGTCACACTTCAGAGACATCCCCATCAGGGATAAGGGAATTAGAGCAACTATACTGCTGTACCTCAAATATCGGTTTGGGGCTGTCCTTGGGGGAATGTCAATTTTTAGGCACATCTGGCTCTCTCCACATAGGCAAAGCAGGTTACTGCAGCCGAGGGTAGTGCTCTGAGAAAGAGATGTGGGTGCTGGCCTGGGAGTGAGAGCATATCAGGAGCTCATGTACACGCAAATGGAAAATGTGTCTGAGGTTTTGTGGGTGGAGCACCAATAAGGTTCACTCTTCCAGTCCTGTGGCTCTCTCTACATCAATTAATGCATTGACCATGGGTTCATGCACTTATTTATAATATTAAATGCCTACAATTCAACCTGGAGGCATACAAATTCTGTTTACTTCTAGCTCTTGCAGACCAAAACCTTGATCTGTGGCCAACTATTTAAGGCCAAAACTCTACCATACCACCCTGATGTTGATTAGCAGAAAGCCTAATTAAATCCTGGTGCATCCAAATTATGAAATACAATGCAGCAGACAGAAAAGAATGAGGCCTGTCTGAAGGTATGAACACAAATAAATCTATAAGAGATACTGTTGAGAGGAAAAAGCAAGTTGCAAAAATATGTACAGTTGCAGTAGATATTCTAAGATACAAGCCAAAGGGGTGACAACTTGGGGTGCTAGGGGATCTGGATAGGATGTAGACATTAAAAGGGAAGGAAGCTCTATCTGCGAAGTTTCATTGTTAAAAAAGAGGATGTATTCATGCCTTGGTTATATAATTAAAAAGTTAAATTTCTACAACCAAGCAATTTGGATAAGATTTTTATCATGCTTTTGGATGTCGGTATCTCCTTTTTGTTCAGTGGACACCTCCATGCTTTCCTGCTCTTTAAGACAATTTGTGTACCTCATGCTTGTAGCCTGAGGGTTCTCTGTGGAAACCTGGGCCTCACCTACCAAGATCACATGGTTGGTGAGGGGCAAAGAGCAATCTTTTTAATCCATGAGATAATGGGCGTGAAAGCCAATGCAGATGGAAGGGACTCTCTCTCCCTCTGCCTCTACCTTTCTCCATCTCCATCCTCATCCCCATCTCCATCCCTGTCTCTATATATCCATCTACCCATGTATTTAACCTGGTGCACAACAAGCTCCTAAGGACTGCACAGGGGAGATGTAGGAGATAAAGATAACAGAGGATCTGCCTACAATAGATTAATCCTCAGGAGAAGAAACTTTATATCCAGAACAAGTTTTAACACTGATTACAAAGTCACATGCTAACATCCTATCATCTGCACAGAATACTTAAGAGCCAAGGAGACAGACATAATAATCAATTGGAGACCATATTTTCAGATTCCGAGTCCAAATAAATGTATTTTTTTGTCCTATAAATAAGTGGTTGGCTGAGGTCATATGTTGTAGACAACTTTGGGAAGTCTGCCAAAGCCAGCATAACCAACTTTCTTCTTTTGTCCTAAGAGTGGATTCTTTGGCTACAGCTGATAGAAAGTGGTTTGGGCACGTGACCCAAGCTGAGCCAATCAGATTTTATCTCACAGGAATTTGGAATTGGCTGTAAGAGATTCTAGTGTGTCTGGGCTGCTTCCCTGAGCAGAGTGATATAAGCTCTGAGCTATGGAGTGAGCCTTTATCTCTCCCTGTAGGTGCAAAGAAACAGAAAGCATCTGTTTGTAGACAGGGCATTTACAAAGATGAGCAGAGAGAAGTGGAGGCAGGAAGTGAAGGGAAATTCATGTCTGGGCTCCTGGCAGCTCCCGGCTCCCATGCTCTGTCCCCTGCAGGCGTTGGAGGCACTCAACTTCCTGGACATACCTAGAATTCTTTAAGAAACTTCACTTTAAAAACTCCTTTAAGCTCACCATGTCTTTTGCTTGCAATCGCAAGCAAAACAGTAACTGATTCTTTCTTCTCCTATGTTGTTTTACAATTTTAAAGCTATATTTTGCAAATTGCTTTGTATTGTTATATTCTGATATAACATATTTATTTCAGCATCTATTTGGGAAAGTTTTAGGCGAGCATAAGCCATTGTTGGAAGCAAGTTCTTGTGAAAATTGATAAGTTTTTTTTCACATAATTTATCGATCACGAGAGGGTGGGCAGGAGGTGGACGCAATTAGGATAATTTGGGGAGGCAATATAATATAGAATAGAAGTCAAGAATGTGGGCTTTGGGGTCAAAATGCCTGGGTTTGAATCCTGGTTACACCACTTACTTACTGGCTGACCTGGGTGAGGTATTTAACTCCTCTATAACTCGGTTTCTCCATCTGTAAAATGGGTATCCTAATAGCAACTATGTTAAATACATTGAAGTGTGGTTGTGAGGATTAAATGAAATGATACATATAAATTATTCAGAACACTCTGCCTGACCCAAAAATGGCACTCAGTAAATGGTAGTTTTTGTTAAGACTGACGAAAGGGAGAAAGAAATGAAGCCAGAAATAAACTTGCTAATAATCCTCAGTATAGAGATGGTCTATGTGGCTATAATTTTTTCTTTCTGCTGAATATGAGAAAGAAAGTCAGAGATGAGAGCTGGAGCATGGAAAGGCAAACTGGAAATTTTCGTCTGATTAAGTTGTGGGTCCCTCAAGGAAAGTGTTTTCCTGCAGAAGAAGAGAGAAAGATAAAAGCATCTTGATCTCAGATGAAATGAAGAGGCTGTGAATAAATCCTAGCGAGAAAGTTGGTGAGAGAAGAACCTCAGGGGATCTTTGGAAAACAGGGAGGAAATTAAGCATCAAAACCATTAAGAATTAGTAAAAGAAAAGACCAAAATTATATCTAAAATTTACTTTGAAATATATTTTCTCCATATATGATGAAGAAATACTTTAGGCTTTTTCATTAGGAGTTATATGGTTTATACGAATAAAGACTGAAAAATTATGATTCCTTTCCTGCATCTGAAATTCAGCATTACCTTGTAGTTTAGACCATAAGACTGAAGTCTTCTGCCAAAATTTGGCAGCAACTGTTGGGAGAGGCAATCCTTCCTGGGCCCTGGGTGTCCCTATACATTCTTGCTGGATTTTTCAAGAATGGAAGACCCTGACTACTCTTTTCCTGGGCCATTGCTCAGGGTCATGTTTGCATTGAGAAACCTTGAGAAATGAGGTGAAAACTTGCTTTAGAACAAAGAGCAGGCTTCCTACAGAGGAGGTGGGCTTCACAAACTAAGTACTCCTCATCTGCAAAGTGAACCCATTGTGCATGTAGCATCCACCCGTGCTGCTCTGAGTTGCTTCTGCAGGAATTAGGGAGGGGGTTGGAGACAAGAGGAATGGACAAACATGAAACTCATGCTGCTTGCTGAGCCTTGAGTAATAATGTTCTTTTTCTCTGATCTAGGAATATCATGTCTTCTGTTAGCATCCACACAACAGTAACAGGTTAACTTGTTAGTTTGTAAGTAGGGTAAAATGCCAGATCCTGCCAGCAACTTCTCTAATCGGAGCAAATAAATCTCTTCACAATGAAGAAAAGGGCAGGTCAAGGAGGAATATAGTTGAATGTTTTATATCTTGAAGGGAATTCATAATGCTGAGGCCTAACATCTGTCCAGATGGGGGCAGTTGAATTCTAGGGGCTCTGGATGGGCTTGTGAAGAAAGTGGCAGAAGTCTGTGGTAGGAGGTCCTACTACCTTGGAGGGACAGAAAGCACTTGATCCAGGGCTGGGAGAGGCAGGGGTGAACAAGACGGTCCGGGTTTGCAAGAAAAGTCCCCCTTCTGTGGGGATTTGAGACTGAGAGGCATATGAGATTGGAGTCCTGGGCCATTTATAGAGATCCAGAGGGTCAGGTAAAAGGAGCGGGTGCTGGCATGATAGTGACCAGTGCCAGGACTTAGAGCAAGAAGGGTCACCAGGAAGCGGAATGAATTCTAAAAGGTCACTATAGAAGTTGTGTGCTAGCCTGCCAAATGTAGCAAATCTCCGTATTTTGTTGACTCTATATTATTTTTTGTTTTTATTTATTTATTTTTGACAAATACAAATTGTATATATTTAAGGTGTACAACGTGATGTTTTGATATATATTTACGTTGTGAAATGATTACCACAATCAAACTAATTAACATATCCAACTCCTCCCATAGTTACCATTTTTTTTCTTTTTGTGGTAAGAAGACTTGAGATCTACTCTCTTAGAAAATTTCAAGTGTATAATACATTATTATCAACTATAGTCACTATGCTGTACATTCGGCCTCCAGAACTTATTCCTCTTATAATGGAAAGTTTGTACCCTTTGACCAATATCTCCCCTTATCCCCCACCCCTCAGCCTCTAGTTACCACCATTTTACACTTTTATACTATGTTTGACTTTTTTTTAAAATTTCACACATAAGTAAGATCATATGGTATTTGTCTTTCTGGGTCTGGCTTATTTCACTTAGTGCAATGTCTTCCAGGTCCATCTATGTTGTCACAAATGCTCGGATTTCCTTTTTTTATTTTTAAGGCTGAGTAATATTCCATTGTGTATACATATATATATATCACATTTTATTTATCCATTCATCTGTGTTGAGTCTATATTTTAATGTCTCTGAAATATAGGGGCATTCTCATATTGAATAATGTGAAATTTTTGGAGAAGTATGCTAGTATTAGTTTTGGCTCCATCCCTATTGTTCTTAAAACCATGATAGCTGTTCCTGCGTAAGTGTCCGAGGGGAGTCTGGCATGCCAAACTTTGGATAATGGCAACTGCTAAACTCTGCATTGGGAAACTAATGCAAATATGGGGTGTGTGGCTTGCTGCTTCCCTCTTGAGGAAAGGATGAATCACAGACTGCTCTGAGAGTTGTGTCACTGAGTGCAAATGGCAGGGGTAGGTTGTCGGCTGGATTGGCTGGCTGAGAGTAGTGGCTCCAGCCACTGGTGCCGACGGGCTGTGGCCACGATAGGCCAAGGATCCAAGGGAGGTGGTCCAAGAACTTAACTTGACTATCTCTCTCAACCTAAGCAGGTGAGTTCAGCGCCCAGCAGATCAAGCCACAGGTACTGGAAGCCCAGACACCCTCTGTAGCTTAGGATCAGGAATTTTGTCCCCAGGGAAGAAGCGTAAGTCAGAGCTGCAGTTCCAGGATCTTGGCTGTAAAGGGCCAGTTACAGGGCACATTGGGTACACTAGAACTAGAACTGGAGAGGCTATTGGAATGAAGGTGCCTGATGGAGGGTGGGGGTGGAAGTGAGCCACAAACCCAGAGAACAGATAGATCATTTTACATAAATCCTTGCCATTGGAAGGAGAAAGGTAGAGATTTTCCTCAATTGCACTAAATCCTGTGCAGTGGGCCAATGAAACATCTAGGATTTTAGGTCTGGAATAAATATGAGGGCCTTTCTGCTTCCAGTTTGGAAATGTGAGGGTCTCTCAATCTTTAGCGAATCTTTAGCCTATATAACCCAGTAAGGTGTCACCACTACTTGACAAGAACACTGCTCTGCTCACAGTAGATGTCCTGGGACAGATGGCCTTGTCCCTGCCTTACTCCTCATCAACTGCTCCATCCTTCTGTCTCCCTGGCTCCTGACTTCCCGAGCTTGTCCTTGGTCTTGACAATGGATTTGGCTTCACCAGGATTGACCTTTAGCATTTTATTGGGACATGGTTTGTACTACCTCATTGTTTTTTTCCACCTCTTCCTTTTTAGGACATTAATCTGTCTACTCAAATACAAGCCCAACCTTGACCTGCTTGGCCATGGGCCTACCTGGCCTGGCTTTATCTCCCTGGGAGGGGGAAGGTAAGATATCATAATCACCTTGGGTTTAGATACAAAGATGCATGCCTTGATATTTCATCAGCTTTGGTATTTTTTTAAAAAAAACATTACGGGGAAAAGAAAATAAAGCATCTCCTTAGCTTTTATCGTTTTGAAGATCAGTCTACAGTGGAGTTGATAAAAAATACCAGCAATGCAAACATCTGGGTGAAGGAGCAGCAAATCAGGTTATAATTCTTTTTTATATGAAAATATTTATATTCTCTCAGGCCTTGGATCTCTGTTAGCATCTGATGTAGAGACAAAGGAATGTTTCACTACGTTTAGTGATGAGCATGGGGAATGAACCGCAAGTGGGACGCCATCTGCAAAGCAGTGTGCATTTCAAGTTTGTTGACAGGACTTTCTGGAGAGGAATTGGAAAAAGATACTCAATTCCTAATGAAAGGGTATCTTACATTTTCCTTCCTCTATGAAAAGAACCATTTATAATTTTTTCCAGTTCTAGCACGAACAATTTTAACACTAACAATTCAGTACGATTTAGTTAAATCCTAATGAGAATGGATATTTGCTTCCCCAGAAATCTCCCCTATGATAGGGAATGAGATCTGGTCCAGTACGGAAAGCATTAGCATTATAGGAATTAGGACACTCATTCACTTACGTGTTTGTTTTCAGCTTCAGAAATTCTGATTTTTGGACAGAAAGAAGTTTGTTCTATATTTGTCTTGGCCCAGAACAGGAGTGGAGCCAGGAAAACAGGAGGACAGAACATTTGATAAGGAGCACAGTCAGAAACAAGGAAGGTAGAGGTGGAGATTGTGGGCTAAAGTACATAAAACTGGGTAAATTCATAATTAACTGATTGACCTGATCCACTCCCTCTCACACTTAAGGGGAAGCTAAGAGTAGACTTGTCTGAGAGCCCAATGCTGATTCAGATTATTTTTATTGTATTAGAAAAAAGGGAAGGTCAAAAAGGTAGCTCTAAATTCATCACGTAATAGCTTTTATTAAAATGGAGGCATGGAGAGTTAAAGTTATGTACGAGATTGCAGTTAGGATTTAGAAAGTTATGAGAGAATGTGGTTCTCATCCTAACAACATGAAAAAGCTGGATTAATTAAAAATAATCATTTAAAAAACCCATCAGATTGTTGAAGATGCAAAGAAATCTAAATGAACTTAAGTCCATCAAGGAGCAAGCCCTTCCAGGAGAGGAGACAAACATGTCAAGGTGTCAGCAGAGCCACGCTCCCTCCAGAGGCTCTCGGGAAGACTTATTCCTTGTTTCTTCCTAGCTCCTGGTGGCTCCTGGCAATCCTTGGTGCTCCTTGGTTTGTGCCTGCATCACTCCAACCTCTGGCTTTGCCTTCATATAGTCTTCTCTGTGTCTCTGTGTTTCATTTTCTGTCTCTTATAAGGACACTTGTCATTGGACCCACCACTATAATCACATTTCAATTACATTACAATCGTTACCTTAATTACATCTGCAAAGACCTCATTTCCAAATAAGGCACATTCTGAGGTTCTGAGTGAACAAGAATTTTAGAGGGACACTAATCAACTCACTTATGGGGGAACAATATGCAACCCACTACAGAACTCCGGACACAGAATGAGTCCACACTCATCCTGTTTTGGTTATTTATTGTTATGTAAATAACTAGCCCCCAAATTAGTGGCATGAAACAACAACCATTTTATTATAGGTCTTGATTTTGTGAGTCAAGAATTCAGGCAGAGCTTGGTTGAGTAACTCTTCTGCTCTACATGGCATTGATTTGGTTAACTTGGTACTCAGCTGATGGCTGGTCCAGTCTGGATAGTTCAGAGCAGCCCTACTCAGGTGTGAAGTACCTTGTTAGGGAAAGCTGAAAGGCTGAATGTAGCTGGGCCCTCTCTATTTTGTCTAGGGCCTCTTCTTGTGGTCTCTTCAGCTGGGTAGTTGGACTCAGGGCTCCCAAGTGAGTGGTCCAAGAGATATGAAGAGGAGGCTGCTGGTTTTGTAAGCACTGGTTGCTGAGACTGGCCCAACATCACTGCTCCGTACTCTAATTCATCAGGCAGTGACAGACCTGCCCAGATTCAAGCAGAGGGAACCCCATATGACCCTTGATACTAAAAGGATCTTAAAACAGAAATAAAAATATTCACGGCAGTTTTATTTCTAATAACCCCAAATAGATAACGACCCAAATGCTCAGTAATAGGTGAACTGACAAAACAATTGTAATATACTCCTACAGTGGACTACTAGTCAGCAGTAAAAAACCAAAACAAAACATAACAACATGGATGAATCTCAAAAACTTTGTGCTAAGCAAAAGAAGCCAGACAAGTACATAAAATATACAATGTCTGATTCCGTTCGTGTGAAGTCCAAGAAGATGTGGTGATAGAAATCAGAATAGTGGTTACTATAGGGGAGCAGAATTTGCTACCCCCAAAATGTGTCTTTTTGGCTTTAAAAATAATCATTTTTAAGAACAAAAGACTCAGGAAGAAACTTTGACATTTCCCCCTAACTGCTTAAAAGAATTTACGATAGAAGGCCTGTTCCAGGAAGGAATTATTGCCGCAGATAACTATAGTATCATGTGGCCTACGTGTGGTAGACAGGGAGGAACCTAGCAAAGCCCATTTGATCAAAGTCCTCTCCACATCTCATTGTCTTTGCAAGGCATGACAAATATTCGTTTACTAAACATTTGCTTTTTCATCTCCATGTGAATTGCCTTCCACCTCTTTTTAGTTCCAAACCACTACCCCCAACATCCTCCTTTGTCTTTAGCTGAAGGTGATATTTAAGGTGGTGGCTTTGGCTATTTTGGTGAGTTACTTGATTTTCCTGGGTTTCTCCCACGTATATATGTTTTTAACTTGTTTGACTTTCTCCTGTTATTCTGTCTCATGTCAATTTAATTCTTAGACCAGCCAGAAGGACTTAGAAGAGTAAAGAAATATTTCTTCCTCCCCAACCTTATCTTTTGGGGTAAGGGTAGATTAAATAAAAGGAGTGCTTTCCTGGGAAATGGAATTTTCCTAGGAAATGGAGCTTTCCTGAAGAAAGAGATATTTTCTATATTTTATTTGGGGTGTATTTACATGCGTGCAAAGGATTTTGAAAATTTATCAAAGTAAAAAGTAAAAATCTGTACATTTTACTTTATATGAATTATTCACATATTTTACCATATACTCATATAAAATATATACTTCAACGGTTTTTTGTATATTCACAGAGTTGTGTAACCATCACCTCAATCAACTTTTTAAAATTTTTATCACCCCCAAAGGAAACCCTCTATCCATCAGCAGTTATTCCAACTCCTTCTTACTTCTGCCTCCCTTCCCCCAACCCTCCCAGCATTAGGCAACCACTAATCTGTTTTCTATTTCTATCAATTTGTCTATTTTGGACATTTCATGTAATGGAATCATACACTATGTGACCTTGTGTGTCTGGCTTCTTTCATTTAGTGTAATGTTTTCAAGATTCACCCATGTTATAGCATGTTTCAGTACTTCCTCCCTTTTGGTTCCTGGATAATATTCCATTGTATGGATATGCAACAGTTTTACAGTTTTGGCTCTTACATTGAGGTCTATGGTCCATTTTGAACTATTTCTGTGTATGGTGTAAGGAAGGGGTTCAACCTCTTTCATGTGAATGTGGATATACAGTTGTTCCAGTACCTCTAGTTGAAAAGACTATTCGTTCTCCATTGAATTTTCTTGGTACCCTTGTTGAAAATCAATTGACCATAAATGTAGAGGTTTATTTCAGGACTCTCACTTCTCTTCCATTGATCTACATGTCTTTCCTTATGTCAGTACCATATTGCCTTTATTACTCAAATTTGTTTTGATGGTCACTCCTACTCCTGTGCTTATGGTCCCCACTGCTAATACCCAGTTTCTTCTGAATTCAGCATTAGGCCAAGTAAGGTTCCTTCCTCTTTTCCTATTTGAACCACTGTAAAACCTTCATTCCCACAACCTGATATGACCTCCTATTTGTCCTTTTCTTGGCCCAAGTCCATCTGTTTTTTTTTTTTTTTCAGATCCTCTCTGGATTTTTCTAATTAGCTTGTGACGATTAAAGAAAGGCTACCTCTCTACTTTGAAGTTTTCATAATGACAATTCAAAGCTTTCATTTACTAACTAAAGAAATGAAAATGTTTTCATTTTTCAAAATCTGATCTTTATTACTGGTGAAAGAATCACTGGTTTATAACTGGTTGAAGATATTTATAACTGGTGAAAGAATTTAATTTTAGTGCTACACTTAAAGTGAGTTAGTTTGATAAGAAGATCTGCCAAGCGCATGGCTGTGAGCGTACTTGTCAATCCACTAATGGTTATACATTGTTATCCCAGGTGATCTTTGGTGCTAATAGGATCTTGAATACAAACACAAACACAGGATCTAGAATGTGGAATTGTTTAACTCAGATTTGTCATACAGATTATCCAGAATATGCTTAACATAATTTTAGTCTGGCATTGGAATAAAAATGCACACACACACACACTTGTAGACAGCTGTGAGACCCCTGAGATTACATTTGTGGACCTTACTTGTGCAAGACAAAATCCTAGGAGTCATCCTAGGCAACAACCTTTCCTATATTTTCCATATCCACTTTATCACTAAGTCTTTTTGATTTTGCTTCCTAAATATTTCTCATCTATTTACTTCTCTTTCTCTGTATCATCTCTACCCTACACCAAACAACTCGATCACGCCTTGATTGGATTATTGCAACTGATGGACCCCTATTGTTGGCTATCATGGGCCTGAGTATCCCTCCTTTACTGTAATTGTCTTTACAGCAATTATGTGTTTGTTTGTATGGAAATTCGATTAATGTTTTTCTCAGTAGTCCAAAAGCTATCTGTGACCTGGGGCCATGTCTCCTTTGGTTCATTGTTTATATCTTCCATGTTAGACACACATTAATAAGTGAATGAGAAGTCTGACATAACCCAAAGAACTGATAAAGAAATGATGATTGATGTCTCCTTGTAGGGAGGCCTCAGGACTCTAAGCAGAGTCATGTCTGTCCTATGATATCTTTCATCCTGACCCAAGTAAATATGTTGATGGAATATGGGTTCACGCCCTGGTGGTCTAGAGGTTAAGGTTAAGCATTCTCACTTCTACAGCCCGAGTTCGTTTCCCTGTCAGGGAACCACGCCATCCCTCTATTGGTTGTCAGACTGTGGTAGCTGCCTGTTGCTGTGATGCTGAAAACCACGCCACTGGTATTTCAAATACCAGCAGGGTCACCTATGGCAGACAGTTTTCAGTGGAGTTTCCAAAGTAGACTAGGAAGAGGGACCTGGTCACTGACTTCTGAAAAAATTGGCCATGAAAACCCTATGACTAGCCGAGGACAATTGTCTGATATAGCACCAGAGGGTGAGAGGAGGGCACAAAAAGACTAGGCAGGGTTCCACTCTGCTGTACACAGGGTCACTAGGAGCCAGAATTGATTCAATGGCACTAACAACAAATATGAGTTAAATTGTTGGAACCCTCAGAATAGAGAGAAAATCTTGTAGGATGGACATAAAAAATTATTTTAATGGGTTACCACAATGCAGTAAGTTTAACAAAGTGAAATTTAATAAGGAGATGTAAATAAAGCATAATAACTGCCAAGCTATAGGATATATGCTAGATAGGAAACCTATGTCTGAAAAGTATCATTCCTGGAAAAAACCTTAAAAGTTCTGGCTCACAATAAATTCATAGTACTCAACAGAGAGGTATGAATGACTTTATCAATTAATTAAAAAAAGTAAACATCCAGTAAAAATATGGGCAAAAGATATGAATGGGCAATTTATAAAAGCAATTAACATTGGCCATAAAATAAATAAAAAATGCAAATTAAAATAACATCAAGAAACTATTTTTGGCCCATGAAATTGACAAATGTTAAAGAAAAGGTAACATACAATATTGCTAAGGTTTGTGATTATCAGGTCTTATTCTTCTGGTTGCAATATAAATTGCTATTTTTTGGAAGCATATTTATCGATTCAAATAAAAAAGTCCTAAAATGTGAATATCTTTGGCTTAGCAATGACACTTTTAGACATTTATCTTTTGGAAAGGATACAGTAGATGTGTGAAAGATTTAGCTGCAAGGATATTCACTTTGGTCTTGTAACAATAAAGAAAGATTGGAAACAAGTCTCTAACAACAGGGCATTAGTTAAAATATAGCACATTCATATGAAGAAATAAAATGCAACTACTAAAATAATGTCACGAAAAAATACTTAAATACGTGGCCAGTTGATTAATTGAGTTTGAAAAGCAGATTACAAAACATTACAATATGCTTTTTTCATTACAAAATATGTGTATAGGAAAATGGTTAATAGTGGTTTTATGTGGTTGATAGAATTTTGGACTATTCCTCTCTTTTCGCTGGTCTTTGTTTTCTACAATAAACTATTAAAAAGAAATAACAGGCCCAAAATGGAGTCATTTGCCTCCATGACAGAAAACTAAGACTTAATTGCAGTTTTAGCCTATTCCAGGATTGTGGCATTTTTAACAGTCAATCTGAAATTTCCTGATTAGCACTGGCGAGGTAATATGCATAATGAAACCCCTGAAGGTTCTTTTCTCCCAAAAGAAGATGTCCTGGCCTGAAACAATCCTTTCTTTTCTTTTACTAATAACTTCCTCACCCCACCCTCCTTCTGCCGCCATTTCGTACAGCTCCTCTGAGCTCCATTCTGTTTCCTAGAACGGAGGCTGCCTGATTCATGAATTATTTAATAAAGCCAATTAGATCTTCAAATTTACTCTGTTGAATCTTGCTTTTTAAGCAAATATATATTGATTCCACAAAGGGTAAAAAAATGTTATTTAAATAGCGAGGGCACGGTACCAAAGAAGCTGTTTTGAACTTGCGCTGCATTAATTGAAAGGGCATGTTCAGAACAAAGGACTGGGGAGTTCCAGGCTGCTCTGTGTGTTTGCCTCATGCTTGGTGTATTGGATTCAGTAAGGAGCGCCTTATTATAGGTTTGTGTCCACAGAAGAGCGTCAGAGATCATGAGGGGACTCAAAACCACGTTGTCTCCTGCCGCAAACGGAGCATAGTACTGGGAATCAGAAGGCCTGGGTTTGAGCTAAGGCTTTATCACCTGCCAGCTGGGGACTTTGAGGCAACCACGTATCTC
Organism: Equus przewalskii; assembly: GCF_037783145.1. Taxonomy (NCBI): domain Eukaryota; kingdom Metazoa; phylum Chordata; class Mammalia; order Perissodactyla; family Equidae; genus Equus; species Equus przewalskii. Next base: position 12,324,171 of record NC_091861.1, on the reverse strand, counting down.
TTGGATCCCAAGTTTTCTCTTGGGAACCAAGAAGGGATGGGGAGATGGGTTAGTTGCCTTCTAGCACTGGAAGGGCCATCTTGTAGGGGGGCGGCACATGGACTACTAGGTGGGCACTCCAGGGGGATAGATTTTGGCTAAAATAAGGATGACTTTTCCAGTAGCTACTGTTGTTCCAAAATATAATGAATGCCTTTGGAGTTCAGTGACTATTCTGAAGCTGTAAGATTTCTAACAGAGATAGGTACTCAGTTATTGAAGATATCACAGTGGAAATTCAAATGATAGTAAAAGAATAGCACAGGTGGCTTTTAGGATCTCTTTCTTCGTGGATATTCTAAGATTCTCTGCCTTGAAAATCATGGTACCATTTACATTTCCAGTACCATCAGATTAGTTAGTAAATTGGGAGGATCTATGCATTTTGTGCCATATAATGGCCATCTGTGAAGACAGACTCAGACCTCTCTCTGTGCTCTGCCCAGTTTGGGGGGCACTGTCACTAAAGTAATATCTGTAACATCAGTGGGATCAATAGTCTCAAAATAGGAAGCCATGCCCAGGGAGGAAAAGGCCAGCCTTAAGTAATATAGGTGGTGGATGGCGATCATTTTGAGGCCAAAAAAAAAGTGGAGAAAAATGGATGGTTTATGTCCCAAGCTGTATGAAAAGACCATTCACTAACCTACATGAAGAGGTGTGTGGCAGGTTAGGAGAATACTCAGTGGGTGAGATCAAGACACGGCAGACAGCAACTGCTTCTAGTTATTTCTTCAAAACTGCTTTTGGGCTTTCTTGATTTGGGCATTGGTTCTACAGGTGAAAGTCACACATTTGTTTGTAATGAAGACTTGGCAAGCTGAATATGCTTTCTTCTGAAGCCTGCATGCCACGGGAAGTCTTTAAAAATATGTGTACAGGGGTTGGAACATCTGAACTGTCCCCTGAGCCATTTTGAGGCACCGTCTCAGTGGTGAGGAGCCCACATGCACTCTGAGGATGTGAATTGTTGCACCTTCCCAGTGCTTATGAATGGCCTAAGCTGTCAGCACTCATGGGATCCTGGCCCCTCCTGGCTGTCTGCAACATCATCACGTTATCTGCAGCTGGCCCTGCAGCACCCCAGGAGCAACGGAAGAGCTCAGCATGGCAGGTTATCACTGGCAAATGCAGATGAGAGCTATTTTCTGTCTCACTAAGGCTCATTGATGCCCCAAGATACCAACGACAACATCAAGCATGTCACCTAAGCTCTACCCCAACCCTGAGAAAGGGCATCAGTGTGTTAGTTTGAACCTCTTTATCACTCCAGAGTTCCTCAGTGCACCCGTTGCCTGGGCGAAAGAGTGTCATTCTGATCTCTGGGCAGCCAGATTGGAGTTAGCCCACTGAACCAATTCCTGCCAGCCCTGACTTCTCATAATTGACCTCCCTTGTACTCACAGAGCGTGCTTTTCAACTAGAATTGAATCCATCGCTAATGCCCCTCTATCTCCCAAAACTCAAGCACCAATGTGTCCTTCCAACTTGACCTTTTCAGTAACAATTATTTATTGAACTCCTACTATGCATCAGACAATTTTGTAGATGTCGGGAATATAGTAGTAAATAAGTCAGACCTTGTAGGGCTTACATTCTAGGAAACAAATGGATAACACATAATGGAACAAACAAGAGATTACATATTGTGATAAGTGCTCTCAGGGTACTCATCATACTGGAGGTGCCATGAATCATACATGGTTGCACTTGCGGGGGACTGGAATTGACCACCCCAAGATGTGTCTCTTTGGTGTGAGGATTATTTTGGGCTGGTTACTTTTAAAAACTGCAGACATGAGAGAAACCCAGAAAAGTAGAATTTTCTTACCCTTTGTTAAGAAAAATTTACATTTGTAAAGGAAATCTCCATCTGTAAAGGTGTTTCCCACTCTGTACCAGGAAGAAGGGGGGATGACCTTATCTTTAGAAACTCTTAATCAATGTAGAAGGCAAGGACTTAAATCTGCATAATAACCTTACCCTTGTTTACTGTGCTTTCCTGGTCATCTCCCATAACTGACTCCCCTCACCCCCAACATCCTCCTTTTCTTTAGCTGAGGATAGTATTTAAGGTGAGAGCTTCCCCCATTTTGTTGAGTTGCTCAATTTTCCTGAGCCTCTCTCATGTATACCTGTTGTAAATCTTTGTTTAATTTTCTCCTGTTATTCTGTCTCATGTGAATTTAATTCCTTGTCTGGCCAGAAGGACCCAGAGTGGGTAGAGGAAATGTCTTCCTCCCCTACACCCTGAATGTAATGCAGGAAAATAAGGGTATATTAGTTAGGAATGCTTTCAGCTGCATTGACCAGAGTGACCAATTAACAGTGGTTTAAGCAATAAGGGCATTTAATTACCTTAAATAATAAGTCTAGAGTTTTGCAGTTCAGGCTGGAAGCAGGAGCTCAGCCATGTTCTCAAAGACTCAATCTCTTTCTGTCCTTCCTCTCTGCCTTACCTGGTTGGTTTTATCCCTCCTGGTTGAAAATGCCTGTTGTAGCCCCAGGCATGACATCCGTGTTCCTGGAAGGAAGAAAGAGGAAGAGCCCTGTTAGCTGTGTCTATCTCTTCCATCAAGAATGCCAAAGCCTTTCCAGAACCACATTCCCATCCATTTACATCTGAATGGCTAGAATTGGTGGTGACAGCCACCCACAGGGAGCCTCAGAAACTGGGGAATGAGATTGTTATGTCTAGCTTAAACTAACCATAATTCTGGAGCTAAGCACATTGCTATTCCAAGACTGAGGTTCTGTTAATGAGGAAGAAGAGGAAACAGGTATTGGGTTGATGACAAACTCCATCGCCACACCGAGTATGGTTGGAAAACAACTGTTGGTGGTAAGTGGTGGCGCTAGATCAGATGGTGAAGGATGGTCTGGGTTTGAAGATTGGAAGTAAAGATGACTCAGACTCAATTTAAGATGGCTTTCACTTTGGTGTCCCACTGGACCAACAAACGAGCCCAGCCAAGAAAATCGAGGATTCAAGTGAGTGAACGTGCTCCCCATCATCTTCCTCCTCTGCACAGAGAAATGGTCAATGTGGTCCCCGTAGAATGAGGTATCTGCCAGGTCAGAGGATCCGAGAGCTGTGGGCTCATTACTGTTTATACCAGTAGCTGGGGGGAAGGCCATGTCTGTGTTTGGTCATCTACCAACAAAAAGCAATTTTGTACCACTGTCGTACAGTGTGTGCTTGCTTTGGCAATGTGTATATTAAAATTTAATGGCAGTAGAGGAAATGGGTGCCAATAATCAGAGCATGTGAGGATGCACAGATATGAAGCATCCATACGAAGAATATTACTTCTATGAATTTATCCTAGAAGCCTGGGATAAGAGTGTGTGTGGGGAGACTAAAACCTAAGAAAATCTTTATTTATATATAAAGATGCTCATCCCAGTGTTTGGCAGACCAAAAAGGCCTGAGACAGTAGGCCCCATCAAATATTTGGCTTGGATCCCCTCATTATTACTGGAACTTCTTTCTTTCAAAGTTGACCACGAATTTAAAGAAGTATTATATTTTGTCAAGCATTTAACACGATTTTTAAGAGAGGTAAACTTTATGAAATCTGAATGGAGTCTTACCTATAGTTTCACAATGAATAAACTATTTTTATAGTCTCAGGCACCAACTGACAAATAGCTACCTAGAGGACACATCCTTAGAGATAAGAAGGAAATTGTATATCATTAGTGTAGCCAAAGGTGGTCGATGAGTGCCTCGTAGAGATGTCAATTTAACATGGGTACCTGCTATGAGAAAAGTATGGAATGCACATAAATGGATTGTGAGATTTAGCACTTTGTGCTATTACAAGATGCTTTTAAAAGCATTATAAAGATTTTTCTAGGTTTTTGAGTATGTACTTAAAATGTTTGAGACAATATTTTACGAAAACAATGAATAAATACACATAAGGTCCAGAGACCAAAATAGGTACTAAAATGCTTAAATAAACACAAAGTTCATATAGTATCTAATTAAGAAAGATACTTTACTGGCTGCATATTAATTATGAAATTAAATAGGAATTCTTCAATTTAGAATAGGTCCATCATAAAACAGTTCAGTCTATCTCTCATTCCTCCTCAAAAAAGATGTGTCATATTTACATATATGTTTAGTATATAAATATTTACACAAATGTTTAAATACATAAGTGTTGTCAAACATTTAACAGGATTTTGAGAGAGGCCTTTATTTATTTTTTTTTAAAATCACTGCCATGTGCCATATTGATAGAGGCCCCCAGAAGGCATTTTGACATACAGAGAGGGCAAATATTCAGGTAAGGGAGACAGTTCCTCTTTTTTTTTTAAAGATTGGCACCTGAGCTAACATCTATTGCCAAACTTACTTTTTTTTTCTTCTTCTTCTCCCTGAAGCCCCCCAGTACATAGTTGTATATTATAGTCGTGGGTCCTTCTAGTTGTGGCATGTGGGACGCCGCCTCAGTGTGGCTTGATGAGCGGTGCTGGGTCTGCTCCCAGGATCCGAACCAGCAAAGCCCTGGGCCGCCGAAGCAGAGTGCGAACTCAACCACTTGGCCATGGGCCAGCCCCTGGAGACAGCTCTTAAGGGGGAGCTCTAGTCAGCAGAGCCTAGAGGGAGACGCAGCGCTGGGAGGACAGCAGAGCTTCTGTATTATGGACCGTTAGTCGTCTGTCTACCTCCTTCTCTTCTTCTCTCTCCTACAGGGGTTGAGGGAAATCCAATTCCCTTCCATTTTTAAATATTTCCAGTATATTAAAACATGAAGAAAAGTCTGAGCTTTCTTGTAGTCCGTTTTAGAGGTTTGCATTGAACAAATTAATGCCCTAAAGCACAAAACACAAGATAATTCTTTCTATTCAGAGTTTAATTATGCCTTGATTACAATTCATAGTGCCTCAGCACTAAGGCTAATGCTGTATGGCTGTAGCATAGTGCTGGTGTGTTCTGATGGTTGGGTATAAGTTTAAGTCTGGGTGATAAAATTCTTCTTTCAATCATTCAGTGTATATCCATCACTGATGTTGGACTTGACTCGGAGATAACTTCGCAAGTCTAAATTTTAATCCCTTTGCGGATGTGAGAACTTGTCCAAACAGTGCTCCTGGCTCCCCGCTCCTAGATATAGGGTGAGAATTATGTGTCAGAGCCCAACGCAGGTGCCAGAACATCTTTATGGAGTGAATGAATATGCTGTGTGATGTAGAGACAGAAGCCAGCACTTGCAGGAGGTGGAAGTCAGGGAGTGTTCTAATGAGTTTTCATTTTACTGCTGGCTTATGCATTTTGGGGGGCTACTGTTTTCTACATTTCATGCTTTTCTAGATCTGATGAAGCTGAGAAACAACAGCTCCAGAAACTCTCCCAAGTCTGCATCTCGCAGCAGTGCCGGCTCTTGCAGAGCCTGCTCGGGTGTGGCCACACAGCACGCCCCTTCAGATTAAATGAAGCCTGTCTGATTCAGGGATGCATGTTAAATGCTTGTCTGATACCAGATCACAGGGGAGAGGGCACAATTTCAGCTCAGCAGTGGTAGCTGAGGACATGTCCTGCCACGGTGGCAGTGGCAAAGGAGCAGATGGCAGGGGCTGAAGGAACAGGAGGTGTACACGGTGCAGCGTGAGTTAGTTATAGTCTCTGCACAATGCTCCAGTGAGCTACAGCATGCAGCATTCTGGGGTCAGGCAGTATTCGTATTCTTGTGGTTTAAGATCCAATATTAATCCTATCTGGAAAGTGACAAGTGGACTTAAACTATTCCAAGATGCTATTAACAGTTTTGCAGAGTTCACTACTATTTTGGGGGGAATGGGGTTTATTATTGAGGAATTGGGGGCTGGATGGAGTGGGACTGGGAAAGATTCTGTTGGTTCTCACATTCTGTTGCCTCGTTTGTCATCGAGAGCTCAGTTATACGTTCAAAACTGCGTGCCTCTATCCCTCCCCTGGATGCCTTTCTCAACCAAACAGCGGCGCAGGGGAGAGAAGTCACTTTCATTTAAAGTGTAATTGACCAACTAAATGGTACTGATGAAGTGTGCGGCTGTCAGTATGTGTCCCCTGGTGTCCTAGGGAAAGAGGAATATCAAGTCTAGATAGTTACTGTTTGAAATAATCCATCAATCAATCAGACTGTTAGTTAACAAAATCGTGGGATGTGTTGCTATGGAATAGGAGCCACAAGTCTACTTTTCCTTAAAATGAGAACTGACTAGAAACAGGGACAAGTTACTTTAAGTCTGAGCACACAGAATAATGTGATTTTCTGCAAGGAGTGGAGAATGTGCCGTAATTCCTTCTTTGGCGGTAGATGAATTGAAAAAAAAGTTCCAGCTCTCTTTAATTCAGCTCTGTTAATTATGACTAACAGCCCCAGGCCTTTCACAGCTGTATGAAATGTGACATCTTCTGCATGGCTTTCTGCACAGGGAAGAATGTGTTTCCCTGTTTCCTCTTATCTTGACAGACTCTGTCCCAGAGAATGTGCTAAATCATTTAAGGGGTTTCAGGACCGCATTAGCTCAGGGCGTAATAAAGAGATTTCTCTCGCATGTGTGGGTAATTAGGAACGACTCGCTAACTGTGGAGTGCAGGATTAAAAGTGTTATTATTGTCTTATTAGGAGAGATGAGGCATGGGCAAGAGCGTTTGCCTGGGAATGAGTCTACTGACAGCTTCTTGGGACTCTCATCTCTGATTAAAATGCTTAATTGATTTCAGAGCTTGGGTGCTAAAAGCCCTGATTCATTTTTGATACTAATAAGAGAAAAATGTTCTCTAGAGATGTGCACATGTGGAGGAAGGAGCAGGAATCCACTGCTAATTAACGGGAGGTCAGCAGCCGAGTGTGGGGTAGTGAAGAATGGCCGGCCACGGTCAGTCCTCGCTCCAACATCGTGGCAGAACACATCTTTACCTCGGGTTCCACATCTGTAATGTGGGGATAATAGTATCTACCTCAAAAGGCTCTTGTGGCATGAGAAGAGGGTCAGGAACATTGTGGGAGCTTAATAAGCCTTCCTTTTTTTTTTTTTAAAGTCTCTTCTTGATCTCTTTACTTCCTTGCAAGTCCTGATAAGTTATTGTAATCCCATTTAATGTGTTACAGTACTACAGATACAGGCCAGTGCAAGAGGGTTATTAAAAATCCTCCTTTATAAACTGATAGATTACCCCAATTGGGATTTATTCTGAAAGTGTGTTGACCCCAAACTCATTTAGAAATTCTCCTTGTTCATCCATCCATCCTTCCCATTTTCTTCCCTGCTCCTTCTACGTCTCCCTGCTTCATTCAGTCAAGAGAACATTGGCCAGTGTCCTGAGGGAAAGAGCCAGCAGGGGATGGAGTGGAGAGGCAGGAACTATTCTACTATAGCGCTGTATCCTCATTTTCTTTGAGTCCTGTGATAGTTAATTTTGTGTCAATTTGACTGGGCCAAAGGGTGCCCAGGTATTGTTCAACATTATTCTGGGTGTGTCGTGAAGGTGTTTCTGGATAAGATTAGCATTTGAATCAGCAGACTGAGTGAAGCAGATTGCCCTCCCCAGTGTGGGTGGGCCTCCTCCAGTCCATTGAAGGCCTGAATAGAACAAAAAGGTGGAATAAGAGAGAATTCTCTCTCTCTGCCTGACTGCCTTCAGGCTGAGATATCAGGCTTCTGTCTTGGGATTTGGATTCAGACTGGAACCATACCATCACCTCCCCTAGGTATCCAGATTGCTGATCACAAATTTGGGACTTCTTAGAATCCATAATTCTGTGAGCCAATTCTCTATCTTTATCTCTGTCTCTGTCTCTGTCTCTATCTTTGTCTCTAACTCTATCTTTCTCTATGTCTCCTCCAGTTGGTTCTGTATTTCTTTGGAATACAGATTTTGGTACTGAGAAGTGGGGTGCTGTCATAACAAATACCCAAACATGTGGAAGGAGCTTTCAGAACTGGCCAATAGGTAGAGGCTAGGAGAGTTTTGGGGTACATGCTAGAAATAGGGATGTTGAAAGGTGGTTCCGATGAGCTCTGAGATGGAAATGAAAAATACGTTATTGGAAACTGGAGGAAAGGTGATCCTTGTTACAAAGTGGCAAAGAACTTGGCTGAACAGTGTTCTAGCATTTTGTGGAAGGTGGAACTTGTGAATCAGTTTTGGAGGCCTAGTGGTTAAGATTTGGTGCCCTCGCTGCCTGCAGCCCAGGTTTTTTCGGTCAGGGAACGACATTACCTGTCTGTCGGTTGTGATACTGTGGTGGCTGCTTGTTGCTCTGATGCTGAAAGCTATGTAGCGCTGCTGTTCACAGGGCCGCACTACAATTGACTTCACGGCACTAATAACCACAAAACAGTATGCAGTATTTATTCATGCCAATCATTATTCTGGAGTGCCAGGCCTATTCTATATCGTGTAGCTCCACCCCTGGACAGAACTTGGTTATTTCCCCTTGCAGGGGATTTCAACACATCTGAGTTCAAAAAAAGGTAAGACCCCATCCAATTTCATCATCTTGCCAGATCCCCCCCTCCACCAAAAGCAATTGTGAAATGCTTTCTATGAGCTCACATTTATTAAATGAACAAATCCATGGATGAAGAACAGAAGTGTTAGTGAAGTTTTAGTCTGGTAATTGGTTGAACATTTAGGGTCATTAATAAGTGCATATTTGTTGGAACACACACTTACCTTTCCTGGGCTACACACGCAGTTAGCTAACAACATTGCACGTTGTTAGGAAAGCAGAATTGCAGAAGAGGTTACAGGCTGACTGGTGATAAGGCAGCTATTTTAAACACCCATCTGCCATTTTGTATGTACATTATAATACACTTGAATATATGTGAAGAAGCATTAAATTGATTGCTGTTTCTCAGGGAGGTGAAGGAATTGCAACTTCTCTTTTTTTTAATAGGCTTCTGATATCCCGGCTTGCAGATGCTGCAGGATTTTGCTTCACACAGTTAAGAAGTGTTGATTCAGGTCTGGGCACAGTTGGAGATGATGGACTCATTCCTGGAAGAACTCACTTTGGAGGAGCAGCAAAGGGAAGATTGTTAGAGACGAGTTATTTGACAGTAGATGTGTGTGTGTGTGTGTTGGCTTAAGTTTCCAAACTGGGAGAATGATAACGAAGTTGGAGACTGGAGACAGGCAACCTTTGGAAAAGACAGCTATTCCTCTAACCTCAGGACTGGGCCCAGACCTTTTGTGACCCAGCAAAACCTATCCTTTGACTCTGTCACTCTTTTCTATGTTCTTTTATCTTCTTTTCTGTGGTGACCCTTCATTCTCTTTCCTTCTTCTCTCTCCTTCTGACCCTCTGTCCTAAACCCCAACTGCAGTCTAGAGCCAAAGGATCTTAGATTTTTCTCTGTCTCCCCTCTAGTCAAAACTTGCTCACACTTAGTGTGAATTTTGAGCTAGCCAGTGTTCTTCAGCTCCCGGGAGTCATTGTTGTTGAAGCGTGGTCTCTGATGGTTGACTCATGGGTGCTGTATGGGTTGAATTGCGTTCTCACCAAAATTCACATTGAAGTCCTAAACCCTAGTACCTCAGAATGTGATGCTATTTGGAAATTGGGTTGTTGTAGCTGTAATTACTTACGTTATGATGATGTCATACTGGAGTAGGGTAGGCCCTAAACAAATATTATTGGTGTTCTTATAAAAGGGGAAATTTAGACACAGACACACACAGAGGGAGAATGCTGTGTGAACATGAAGGCAGAGATGTGCCTACGAGCCAAGAAATACCAAAGATTGTGAGCAAACCACTAGAAGCCAGAGAAGAGGAATGGAATAGATTCTCCCTCACAGCCCTCAGAAGGAACCAACCTTGCTGACATTTTGATCTCAGACTTCTAGCCTCCAGAACTGTAAGACAATAACATTCTGTTGTTCTAAGTGACCCAGTTCATGGTACTTTGCTACGGCAGCCTAGCAAACTAGCATTGGTGCTATTTTCTATCAAAGCCATCTCAGGCAGCAGTGCGGTGGTGGGAGAGGTATCTGGAGGAGGGCGGGCAGAGTCCCAACCTAAGAGCAGCCCAGGAAGCCTTGCCATCTACTCAGATGCTTCTACCCATGCAATCTGGAGGGATAATTCAGCCTGGCATTCGCTGCAGTCCAGCTTCAGCTTGGTTGACACCACTTTGTGCTGTTCCTTGAACCGGCTGGAGATTCTTTGTCTCTGCCTTCCCCTCGGTGACATGATGACCAGGAACAGAGGATCATCGAGTAGTCATTACTCTTAGTACCATGGAACGTCATTTCTTGCCTTACCTCTTGACACAGCATATATAAGGGACTGTCCTGTTGATTCCTAGACTACACTAGGCAATTTATATTCATGAGATTTGGTCTTCGAGAGCATATTCTTTATGGGTCTCAATGCAAAATGAAAATGTGGGGATGAAGTCAATCTCCCCTTCCCACATGCCTGCCACCCTAACCTGTGCCTAGATGGGCTTGGTACGTGGATTGAAGCTGAACCCCCATCCTCCCCAGTTGCCCATCAAATGTGCAGTGGTGCTGCCAGCTGCGTGCAGGAAGAGTTCTGTCTTGCCTTGTCTCAAGAAGCCACAGAGTGAGTGTCCTACCCTACTCTTCCCCCTGCTGGGGGCAGAGAATTACAGCAGAATGCAGGCCTCTCCCCACAATGCTACTTGGTCTCCATCCCAGGTGGAGGACAGCAGTGGTTGTGGGATGGGATCAGGAATGAGAGGTGGGAGGGCAGGGAGATGGTGGGAGGTAGGGTTGCATGTGAGGCAAAGTTCCAAGCCCCCTGCTCCATTGTCCCGTGGACTTCACTTCCTAAGCACAAATTCAAAGATAAAATTATTAAAAATTTCAAGATGGCAACTTCAGAGCCTTTAAACTCCAAGTGCATGGCCCTTCTGAGGGTAGGGCCATGTGTGACTACACTGGTCATTTGTTCATGAAACTGACCCTGTTAGAAAGTTAACAGAGTAGAATTCTGTTAGAAACAATTTAAATATTATGACGTCATGAGTTGTATCATAGCTGGAGGATGAACGCTGTGGGCAGAGAGAACAACGAGGAAACCCGTGGGTGGCCTTTCATTCTCGAAGGCTGGTTTCAGGACTGGATTCATGGAAGGTTTGGGCTTAGAGGATTTGGTCAGATCATCTGGTCTAATCCCCTCATTTAACACGTGAGGAAATGAAAATCTGCAAAGAGGCTCAAGGTCACACAGCCCATTGTGGTCAGATCTTGGGCAAGAAATAGTGTTATTTTGCCGTTAAATTGATTTAAGTGAGGCTTGAGGAAACTTTTGGGGGTGAAGGATATGTTTCTTATCTGGACTGGAAGGATGGTTTTATGGGCATTTACATTTGTTACAACTTATCAAAGTGTACGCTTTACATACTTGCAGTTTACTGAGTGTCAATTAAACCTGAATACAGCTGCTTAAAAATCTTTAAGGTAAGAATAAAAAATTGAATTAAGAACAAGATAAAGAGTCAGCAGTTTAAGTTTGTCAGGAATAATAGAAGAACAGAAGTGAGCAGTTTGTTAAACAAGCAACTGCCCTTGGTATCATGCTTTAGGGTTGACAATGTCCTTTTGCTAACATTGTTGCTAACGATTCTTCAAGGTGGAAATTCAATCTAAGGGGATGTCATGGAGATGCAAACCCACCGAAGGTCACTACTCAAAGCAGGAAGCATGGGAATCCTGGAATCTTGAAGGTGAAGAACCCTGAGGGAGCACACAGCTGCTGGAGGAATTCTTAAAACCAACCTGACTTCTGAGGGAAACTTTGGGAGACAAAGAGGGCTAATCTCCATTTGGCGTCCTTTGGCGGGAGGGGCGTTTCTGCCATTTTCATACCCAGGAAGAGGGGTCCTCACCACCCTTCTTCTGTATGTTGAATAGAGGAAGAGGGAACCTTCCAGACCCAGGCTGCTCTCATGTGAGGACTCACACGCCCCCCACTCCTCCTGGGAAGGAGAACTTGGCACAGAGGCAGGAGGCTGGGAAGGGCCTCCTTCTGATCCTTGGCGGGTGGCAGCGCTTCAGGATAATCTGATCTATTATCTTTCTTCAGCGAATACATGATTAAAATGAGTCAGCAGGGAGGTAGATTAGAGTGTTTAAAGAAAAATGATAGGAGATGTGAAAATAAAAAATGAAAACCGTAGATTTTCAGCTTTATTGGACACGTCCTCATGGACTGTGGGCCCTGGGAAGCTCTTGGACAGTCCCTTGCTCCATCGTGCTCTGCAGAAGGTCTCAACCTCCTGTTCTTTCATGTGAGGGCAGCAAGGCCTCTTCTCTTTGGGTTGTTCCATCACCCCGAGAATGTTAATAGTTGCTTGGAAGAGGATGAGGATGGGCAGCTCACCAGGAGGCAAGTACTTTAGGGGAGGGAAAGGCACTTGCCCCTCTTCAGAGAGCACTTCAGAGGCTCAGGAGGATCAGAGCCAAAGACAAGGGGCTGGCTTTCTCTGAATGCTGAGTTTCCATTTACAGGAGAGAGGGACCTCTCTTTGTGATTTTTTTCCACGTTGCCTGGAAGGTGGGTTGAACTTTCTCCCATGTCATCATTTTTTCTCATTGGGTGACTTGCTCTTAGAGAGCCTTCCTCTGAGGTGGGGGTTGTATGAGCCCCCGAGGTCTTCTCTGAAGGAGCTCCATCACTCTCCTTCCTTTTCCACCCCCTCATCTGGGAAGAATGCGGGCTGGCTGGTGGACCCCTGGGAAAGCACCCCCATGATCTTGTTGGGAAGAGTGGACTGGTGTGGAGAGAAGCCAACCCTGAGGAGGAGAAGGTACCAAGGATAGAGAACAGTAAGTGTTGTCACTGTTGCTCAGGGTCTGGGTGACTTGGGCACATTCTAAGATCCAGGAAGACATGCAAGAGGCAGACCATGCACAATCTGTCCTAATGTTTTTAATAGCTCCTGTGGTTAGGCCAGGCTGACACATCATGGGATTTTTTTTTCTTAAAAATGCTCTGTGCACAAAAGAGAGAGTGACATCTACAAAGGAAACTTTGGCTGTAAATGGAAAAGACCCACTTCTTTGTCCATGCTGATTTTATTTTCATGGTTAATTATTTATTCATAAATCTTGCCTCAGATTTTATTTTGGCTCCCAAGCGATAAAAGCTCAAGGTCACAGGGGAAGTGTTTTCCAATGCTAAGTGATCCTCCTCCAACCTCATGTTGTAAAATTTTTATTTCAGGAGTGGCGTTGCTCACAGGAGGGGTGATGACTTAATTTTAGCTCCCAGATGAAATATTGACTTTGGAGCTGATGAGGGATAGGAAGACAGCACGGATCAGTGTAATGAGGGCTGTGGCTGAGCTATCTCTGCCCTGACTTGGCAACTCCTTCATTGTAGGATGACCTTTACAAAATGATGATGTGTGTGTGTGTGGTGGGGGGAAGGGGAGGGCAGGAGTTTCAAGGATGTTAGGAGCAAAAAATGTAACAAACAAGCGAAAAATATATTGGGAAAAGTTCTGACTTTTCTTGCACCTTATTTGAAAACTATGGATATGTATGTCCAAAAGCAACTTTGCTTTCACATCTATCCATAACAATGGCCTTAAAAACTGATGTATTTTTTTTTCATTGCTCCGCTGTGGGCTGTGGTCATCCAAAGAGGGTGAAATCCATTCATGTGAAGTGAAGGATTAATAACTAAAATTATAGTCATTTGTTTTTGATTGGTTCACTTTTTTGTAGGTTTAAATATGATTATTTTTGAAAAGTAGCAAATGGTAGCATCCAAAAGGCACCAAATACAAGCCTTTTTCCTCCAACACTCTACCTTCCCTGTCCCCTGGTTCCCGTCTCTAGATGCAGCCACTCTTGACAATTTCATTGATATTCTTACAGAATAGTCTATGCTTATAAACCTTGCATATATATAAATCTTTTAAAATGTAACTAATGACAGCATATTAGCAATTTTAGTTGAGGTTACGCCACATTAGTACAAATAACAGCTCTAATACTTTATGGTGTTAGAAGTCTCAGCATCCTGTGGCAGAACTGGATCTGGAACTCAGAGTCCTTAATTTCTCTTCTACTCCCCTCTGGTAATTTTCAACTATTTCCCTTTGGTCCTGAAATAATCTATGGCAAGAAAGACATTCTAAGTGCACTTCTTATATCAGTTAGTGTATAGGTCAGGCTGCTGTAACAAAGAAACCCCAAGGTACAGTGGCTCAAAGGAGATAGAAATTTCTCCCTCCCTCCTATGACAGCTCAGAAGAAAGTGGTCTAGGGCTTGTCGGGTAGCAAAGGTGTCCTCCCTTTAGAACTTCCACCTCTGAGTCCACAGCAGGTGATGAATTCTTGTCGTTTCCCCATCCAGAGTGGTGGGGAAAAGGGAGTCAGAGAAGCACCCGTTCATTTCTTTTTAGGGGTGTGACCTGTAGGTGGCGCACATCACTTCTGCTCACATGCTATTGGCTGGAGTTTATTCACACAGCCATGTGGGCCGCCCAGCTGAAACTGGGGAGTTCTGTTATTAAAGAAGGCAAAATGGACATTGTTGGCCAATCAGCAGTCTTTTTCATAGTTGGATGGTCTCAATCCCAACTGCACCCAAGCTGACTCCAGGCCATGAGGCTGACATTTCCTTCTGTTCCTCCATCCCCATCCTGGCCCATGATGACACACATGTACCTCTTGGGTCTATTTGGCTGAGAATTTCTGTGTTTTGACTGGAGGAGGAGGAAAGAAGTTTGGCTGTGGGCAGCTGGTGGTCTGTAGGAAGAGGATATCTTCAGTCTTCCCAACAGAGAGCAGAATGGTGTCTTGTTTGCAGCATAGCTCCAGGACAAGGTCTGACCCCAAATAGAAAAGGGGACATTGGGAAAAACTGAAAGGATCTTTTTTCATGAAGAAACTAAAGAGAGCTAGGGCCCAAGTAATACGGTTCAATGCAGATGAAGGGGAAAGGGGAAACTACCCACCATTTCTGTGTGGAACACACTGGCATCTTCCAATGGAGAAAGGAATTTACATTCTAGTGGGAGAGACAGATGATAAACAGAATATATTAGTAAAATGTATGGCATTTTGATAAGTGATATGGAGATAAATAAACAGGAAGGATAATAGGGAATATTGGGTGTTGGTGTTGAAGATGGCTGTAATTTTGAAAAAGTAGCCTGGAAAGGCCTCTCTGAGAAAGTGACATTTGTGTAAAACTCTGGAGGATATGAGGGTGTGAGTTCTGTGGATGTTTGGAGGAAGTACCTCTGGTCAAAGGGAAGAGAAAACGGAAAAGCCTTGAGGTGAGAGCATGCCCGGTGTGTGTGTGAAGAAGGTCAGGGAGCAGATGAGTGAGGGGAGAGCAGGAGGTGAGGTCAGAGCGCTGAGGGGACAGATAGGGCAGAGCTTTGCAGGCCATTGTGAGGATTCTGGCTTTTATGTGGAACGAGATGAGAAGGCACTGTAGGGTTAGAGAAGAGGAGTGACATGATCTGTCTTCCTTTAAAGCTTCACTCTGGCCATTATTTTGAAAATAAGCCCTAGGAAGTCAAGGGCTATTATCATTATTTATGTGAGGGATGATGATGGTTTGGTTTAGAAGGGGTACTAAGAAGGTTGCGTTCAGGTTGTGTTTTCAAGGTGGAGCCATATGATGAAGGCTTGGATGTGGGGGATCAGAAAAAGAGATGCATCGAGAATGACTCTAGAGTTTTTTGCCTGAATGACTGAAGGATGGAGCTGCCATTTACTGAGATGCAGAAGATACAGGAAGAGTGGATTTTGGAGGAAGATTGCGAGCGCAGGTTTTCGATATGTTAGGCTTGAGCTGGGCATTGGACATCCGAGTGATGTAATTTGAAACCCTGGATTCAGCTATGCCTTTAGCCAGGTATATTTCTTGGATTTTCCAAGTCTGTGAGCCAATATAACTTTTGTACTGGAGTTTTTGCCTCAATGACTGTAGCCAAAAGTCCTTGTTCCCTCCTCCTCTTATTGATTCAATGACTACCTCTTTTTCATGTCTATCCTATGGAGGTTCACTGTGTCCATCCACATCTCTCTTTATTGTTTGTTTAGGGTTATAATCCATGAAAAGGCAAGAGCTGAGACTGTACCCTTCTCTTCAAAGCACCACCTAAGATTTCTCTTTCTCTCTCTTTCTCTGTGTGTGTTGAGAGAGAATGTTTTGAGGCAAACCATTAAAAAATTACTTTTGATGATAATTCAATTTAAAAGACATCTATTGAGTGGGGAATAAGACAGTGTCTGCCTTCATGAGCAAAAAATGACAAATACGTTAACAAGTAGCTATAATGCGATGTGACATCAGCTGTACTAGGAGTATGGGACTAGAGATCAGGGGAAAATTAACCTGGGCAGGGAACTTTCAGCCTCTTTCTCTTCTCACTAGAAGAAGGTGTGTGAGAAATCATTAGGTTTGGAGTCTGGAGACCAATGTTCAGGCCCTGGTCTTACTAATTACAAACCTTGTGACCTTGGGCAAGACGTTAAACTTCTCTGAAATGGATATTGGACACGCAAGTGATATTATTTGCAATCTTGGATTCAGCTGTGTCTTTAGTCAGATATATCCCTCGGATTTTCCAGTTCTGAGTCCACAGAGCTTTCATGTTCCTCCTCTGTTAAATGGGCACAATGATTTCTGTGCAGCCTATCCCATGGGCCTGTTGTGAAAATTAAGTGTGATAGTAGATATGAAGATGGTTTATGGTCTGTACAGCTCAAGATAGAGGTTTTTGTGATAACCAAAGGATTTCTGTGAAGTATTCCAGTTTCTTTAATTGTAAGATTCTTTTTCAGGACAGTAGAAGAAAGAGTTTCCACAGGAAATCAGAAAGCCTGTGTTTTCCCTCCCTGGGACTCACTATTTTAACCCCTCATATAATAGCAGAGTGAAGACACAGCAGCCCAAAGACCAAGTCTGATGACAAAGGGAATTGTCTATAAAGGGTGTGAGAAACAAGGCTGCTGTTGTCTTTTCCCCTCGCTTGGCTGATGGCTAAAGTGCTGTGAATGGTACTTAGAGGCTGCCCAGAGGATCAAGAAAGAACGAAAGGTATGTGTGGAAGGTGTGTCTGTGGCCAAGTGAGTTATATTTACAGAACTATTGTGGGGATCTTGTATCTACAATGTCACCAAGAGAGGAGGTTAGAAGTTGGTCTTTTTCGCCAAACCTGCATAAAACACTCTTGTTTCATCTCAGAAAGTTGAAAATAGGGACCTAGTCTGTCAATGCCATACCATCAAAAGCAGCTGGTCTGGGGTGTCCAAGGGAGAGTGGCTAAGCGTGAATTACCCTGAGGGTTAGGCAAGGCTTCCCCTCTGTGCCTGGATAGCCCATTGTTTTCTGGCTCTCAATAGCACATTGAATTTTGGATTTTGAGAATATAAGGCTATCTTTGGGGAGGTAGGAGATAGGGTGGGGAGAGGATAAATACAAAGGGTGGGGTTCCTAGAAAGAGGCTCAATCAGGTAGGGATGAACTTTTTCAAGAAATATTTTATACATACACAAATGTATGAAAATATAAAATGACCACTTATTTACACAGTAGGGTGATTTTGAAGGCAGATTTTCAAGACGTTTGAGATGAATGCTTGCATTTTTAACTTGGTGATGGTCCTCCTTTTCACATGGAATTGTAAAGATGTAAATTTATTGAAGGGCTAACAGTCTGCAAAGCGTAGAGTTTAACTTGAACCTAAGATAATAGAGAAATTTGACAGGGACCGAAGATGATAAGGCTTGTAAGAAGCAAGATCAGACTGTCTATTTTGCCTTTGGACTTTACTCTCTCTTTTTATTTCCTTGTCTCCTTTTATAAAATTTAAAATGTAATTAAAATGATGTGGGAGTGTTTCCAGCATATATTTGGATCTTGACTTTGGTCCAGCTTAATGGTTCAACTGTTGAGTGTCATAGATTAATAAAATATTGATTAATATCAATTAATTATCAATTAATTATTAATTGACTAAACATTAATTAATAAGGTTAAGGAAGTTACTCCTCTTCTCTTATCACCCTCACTTGACCTCTGCTGGCACCCAGCGTCTATAAAAATGTTTCTTAAAGTGTATTCCATGGACACCAGTTTTATGGGATACTAATAATTATTTGGGAAAAGGGACTTGGGCCAAAGTTAAAGAAATTTCTTCCTTCAGGACCTGTGGAGTCTCTTGTACTCTAATGTACATAGAAAATATCCAAGGTAGGGGCAGGGGTAGACAGTGAACTGTGGTATGTACCATCTCCAGAGTTTCTCCAAAATGTTTACGTCTGCTAAAATGTTTATGAGCTGATATGCCAGCTTATACTTTTCTCTGCTTTTTGCTTGTTTCAGTGAAATTTTACATTCTATAACTCTCAGGACTTAAAAAGTAGTTTTGTTGTTTGTTTTAAATAAAAAAATAGTTTAATTTTTTGAAGCAAAGCCAAGATTTTAACCTGCCCTATTAAAAAGAAAAACTCCATTCAGGTATAATTGACATGATTAAAATGTACATATTCACATTTTACATATAATTTGATGAGTTTTGACATGTGTATACACTTGGGAAATATCATGACAATCAAGATAATGAACACATCCATCACCGTGCAGAGTTCTCTCTGTCTCTTGCTTTCTTCCCTTCTGTCCTGCCTACGTACACCCCATCCCCAGGCAACTATGGATGTACCTCCTATCACTATACATTAGTTTGCATTTTCTAGAATTTTGTATAAATGGAATCATATAGCGTGTGCTTTTTCGTTTTTCATTATGGCATCTTTCACACTGCATAATTATTTTGAAATTGATCCATGTTGTTGCATTTTCAATAGTTAATTCTTTTTCATTGCTGAGTATTATTCCATTGGCATGTTTACACTACAGTTTGTTTATCCATAAACCTGATGATAGATATTTGGTTAACTTCCAATTTTTTATTACAATAAAGCTGCTATGAACATTCAAGTACAAGTCTTTTCTCAAATTGAGGTATAATTGACATACAATATTATATTGGTTTCAGGTGTATAACACAATGATTTGATATTTGTATATATTGTGCTGACATCTATCATCATACATAGTTACAAAATTATTTTTCTTGGGTGAGAACCTCCAAGACCCACTCTCTTAGCAACTTTCAAATATGCAACACAGTATCATTAACTGTAGTCAGCATGCTGTACATCACATCCGCATGAGTTATTTATTTTATAACTGCAAGTTACAGGTTCAAGTCTTTATATAGACATATTCTTTTATTTCTCTTGGAAATACCTAGGAGTGAAATGGCTTGATCTTGTAGTAGGTATATGTTTATATATTTAAGAAATTGCCAAACTCTTTTGGAAGTGGTCGTGCCACTTTACCTTTCCACCAGCGGCGTATGAAACTTCCAATTCCTCCGCATCCTCACCAACACTTGGTATGGTCAGACTTTTTAATTTTGATCATTCTGATAGGTATGTACTGATATACCCCTGTGGTGTTAATTTGCATTTCCTTAATGACTGATGATGTTGAGCATCTTTTCGTGTGCTTATTTGCCATCTTTATATTTTCTTTAGTGAAGTGTCTGTTCATACCTTTTACCCATTTAAGAACTAAGTTGTTCTTTTTTTCACTTTTGTTTTAAGAATTCTTTATATAGTCTAGATACAAGTACTTTGTCAGATGTATGATTTGCAAATTTTTCTTTTAGTTTTGGGCTTATCTTTTAATCTCCTTACAGTGACGATTGAGGGCAGAAGTTTTAAATTTAGATGAAGTTCAATTTATCAATTTTTTCTTCATGGATCTCTTTTTTGGTGTCATATCTAAGAAATCTTTAGCAAACTCAAGGTCACAAAGATTTTCTCTTATGTTTTCTTCTAGAAGTTGTATAGTTTTAGGTTTTACATTCAGATTTATGATTCCTTTTAAGTTATTATTATTGTTATTATTTTTTGGTGAGGAAGATTGAGCCTGAGCTAACATCTGTTGCCAATCTTCCTCTTTTTGTTCAAGGAAGATTGTTGATGAGCTGACATCTGTGGCAAACTTCCTCTATTTTGTATGTGTGATGCCATCACAGCATGGCTTCATGTGTGGTGTGTGTGTCCACGCCTGGGATCTGAACCTGCAAACCCCAGGCCGCTGAAGCGGAGCGTATGAACTTAACCACTACAACACCAGGCCGGCCCCATTTTGAGTTAATTTTTGTATATTATGCAACGTATAGATCAGAAGTCACTTTTTTCACATGGCTATCCAATTCCAGCATCATTTGTGGATAAGACTATGATGGATCCACTGAATTGCCTTTGCACCTTTGTAAAATAAATCAATTTGTCCGTATGTGGATGGGTCTATTTTTGAGTTCTCTATTCTGCTCCATTGATCTATTTGTCTATCTATATGTCAATACCACTCTCTCTTGGTTACTGCAGTTCAGGGGTCAGCGAACTTTTTCTGTAATGGGTCAGATAGTGAATATTTTGGGCTTCATAGAGGCACATATGTCTTCTGTAGAATGGTCTTTTTTTTTTTTTTTAAACAATCTGCTAAAGATAAAAATCATTCGTAGCTTGAGGGCTCTAAAGAACAGGCCATGGGCTGGATTTGGTCTGCAGGTCTTAATTTACCGACTCCAACTGTAGCTTTATAATTCATTTTGGAAGTAGGTTGTGCTCGTTCTCCACCTGTGTTCTTCATTTTCAAAGCTGTTTTGGCTATTCCAGGTCCTTTTCATTTCGATATTAATCTCAGAATCTACTTGTCAATTTCTACAATTTCTTCTAGGATTTTAATTAGCCTGTTTGGTTTTAGGGTTGCCTTGTGTCTGTAGGTCAATTTTGAGAGAGATGATATCTTAACAATGTTGATACATCTCCTGAGCCCTGATGTATTTCCCTCATATCTAGATCTTTGTCTCAGCAATACTTTGTAGTTTTCAGTGTACAGGTCTTGCATATCTTTTATCACATATATCCCCAGATAGTTAATATTTTTTGAAGCTACTGTAAATAGTAGTCTTTTGAAATTTCAATTTCCATTTTTTTGCTGCTAGTGTAGAGAAGTAAGGTAGGGTTTTTTGTGATGATTTTTAAACGGCAACTTCATTACCCTAGCTTAACAGATTCTATAAAATTTTCTACATAGGTGATCTTGTCATCTGCAAATAAAGATAGTTTTAATTCTTCCTTCCCATTCTGGACAATGTTTATTTCTTTTTCTTGAACTGGCTGTTACATCCAGAACACTGTTGAAGAGAAATGATGGGAGAAGTCATGCTTGTCTTTTTCCTGATGGTAGGGGCTGTAGCATTTTGCTGGGGCTGTTATAACAGAACACTACAGAATGGGTGGCCTAAACAAAGAAAAGTTATTTCTCACATTTCTGGAGGTTGGAAGTCCTAGATAAGGTGTTGGTAAGTTTGGTTCCTTTTGAGGCCTCTCTGATTGGTTGGTAGATGGCTGTCTTTTCACTGTGTCCCCACATGGTCTTCCCTCTGTGTGTGTCTGTGTCCCAATATCCTTTTTTTATATGGGCATCAGTCATTGGATTAGGGCCCATTCTTATGACCTCATTTTACCTTAATTACCTCTTTAAAGTCCATATCTCCATATATAGTCACAGTCTGAGGTACTAAGAGTTAGCACTTCAACATATAAATTTTAGGGGACACAATTCAGTCTAGAACAGGAGAAAACATGCAGTCTTTCATCATTAAGTATGACAGCTGTAGACTTTTCCTAAATGCCTGGTATCAAGTTGTGGAAGTTTCTTTCTGTTCTTAGTTTGTTGAGAGTATTTATCAGGAATTAATGAAATTAATATTGTAATTTGTCAAGTGCTTTTTCTGCATCTACTGAGATAGTAATATGATTTTTCTTAATTTGTTTACACTGTGCTTTGAGAATGTTAAACCAGCCTTGATTTCCTGGGCCAAAGTCCAATCCAATTGGTCATGATGTATCAACCTTTTTTATATATGCTCAGATTCAATTTTCACTGATGTACTAGCCAATGAAACAATAAAACTATCAAAATGTGAGTGGCATTTGTTTACAAAATGTAAAGAAATGAATTCAAAACTAAAAGAATTCTTCAGAAGACAATGTGTTTAAAAAGATTGAAGAAATAGATGTTCACTATTTCATGCACAAAATAGAACTTCATGTTGCTAAACGCTAAAAGCCATATATAGTTACTGAAGCTATTTCAAAGATGTTTGCTTGGAAATGTTGGATAAATCTGTACCCAAACAGACAGGTCAACTGTCACCTTTCAGTGCCACAACAGCTTGACGTATTTTTGAACTGGCTAATGAATGGAAGACCAACTCAAAAGAATAAATAAACCTAGCTAGGTATTTTTCATTGGAACTTGACTTATGCACAGATATTGCTAACCTTGAAATTCTTTACATATACGTGCAATTTGACCATGATGGCAGTTTGAAGAATTCATTTTTTCAGCTTCATTGTCAGCAATGACAATAGCTCTGAACTGTGTAAAACTGTGATGGATTACACAGTTAACAAGTATGGTTTAGAGTTGGCTCTGTGTATCAGTATGCTCTGATGTCACAGTGGCAGTGAAATGAAAACTTTCTGGAGTATTTACCCAGATCAAGAAGCTTTGGCCAGAAGGAAATCAATATACTGCTTCTTTTACTGAAAAAGTCTTGCTCTGAAAAAAAAGTTAGCCAAAATAAACAATGTGCCAAGTGACACAGTAAAAATTGTAAATTAAGTAAAGGCTAATGCGCTAAATTTTAGATTATTCTCTTGACTGTGTGATAATATGGAAGATGAAATAAAAATGCCTTTCATCACGCATTGAGGCACAATCATTGTAGAGAAGAAAAGTTGAGAATGCTTGATCTAAAGAAGAAATTCTTTTGTTTTAAAATGATTCATCAAATCTTTTTTTTTTTAGAGTTTTAAAAGATTGGCCTTGAGCTAACATCTGTTGACAATCTTTCTTTTTTTTTTCTTCTCCCCAAAGCCCCCCAGTACCTAGTTGTATATTCTAGTAGGTCCTTCTAGTTCTTCTATGTGGGACGCTGCCTCAGCATGGCCTGATGAGCGGTGCTAGATCTGCACCCAGGATCCCAGCTGGCGAACCCTGGGCCACTGAAGTGAGCGTGCGAACTTAGCCACTCGGCCACGGGGCTGTCCCCTAGAACAAACTCTTAATATTTCTGCAAGATAAGAAAATTGGTAGGTCCAATCTTTTCAAAGAGGTGAATTGGGCACTTGGATTTTCTTATTTGTCTTATATTTTTGGTATAATGATCCCAATACTTCCATACAAGAAAGAAGTGCCACGTGATTTTCAATGGCAGATAAGATCAAAGGGCAAGGACAGAAGGTAGGAGGTTGGAAGAACAGAATTCCTGCAGATTGTTATGACATGTTCCATAATTTAAAAACAATTATCCAAAAGGTCATGATCTTGATATTTCAAAAATGCAAAAAGTTATCACTAAACACCTTATGGGTTTTGACAGCATTTTTCACTTTATTTTCCATTAAAAGATCTTACGTTGGAAATCTATTTTTCATTGAGAGATAACTTAAATTCAATTATAACTTTGTAGGATAAGTGGTTGGAAGTGGTTACTGATGAAGGATTAAAAATGAATTTTGAAAATAAAACATTGCTTTCTTCATTTTGAATAAAAATCACACATGAATATTCTAAGCTTGCTAAAAGTACTTTTAAAATTGTCTCTTATCCTCCTGTCAGCATACCTCTGTGAGAATGGTTTCTGTACTATCAGTGTTATAAAAACAAAACACAGAACCATTTAGATAAGCATTGTCACCAGTCAGAAGCATTGTAGTCAATCGAAACTAGACAAGACAGGTTAACAAGCACAAAGCATGCTCATTTACCATGTTGGGAACTTTAATGCTGATAAGTATGATGTTCCTTCAAAGCGTGCAATTAAGCATTTAATATGGAGACTCACTCACACATAACTACTTAGTCAAAATTGCAGAATGACAAAGAGTTATGAGGCTATTGGCAAGTCATTATTTATTCATCTATACACATGCTTTCAAAAAATAAAGTGCATATTTTTGCCATTCTTTTCTTTTTTCTAGATAATATTTGCCTTTATATTTATTGAAATGTGATTTATATCTGCTAAATATAATAATAAAAGCTGAGCTTGCATTTTGTTCATTTTTTGTTTTACTTTTCTAAAAGGTAAACTTTATTTTTTAGACTAACTTTAGATTTCCAGAAAATTCATACAGATGGTACAGAGTTCTTATATACCCTAGACCCAGTTTCCCCTATTATTAACATCTGACATTAATGTGGTTCCTTTGCTACAATCAGTGAACCGATATTGATACATTATTATTAACTAAAGTCTGTAGTTTATTCGAGTTCCCTTAGTTTTTACCTAATGTCCTTTTTCTGTTCCAGGATCCCATCTAGGATACCACATTACGTGTAATTATTGTGTCTCCTTAGGCTCATCTTGGCTGTAATAATTTCTGAGACTTTCCTTGTTTTTGATGACCGTAACAGTTTTGAGGAGTAGTGACCGGGTATTTCATAGAAGGTCCCTCAACTGAGATTTGTCTGCTGTTTTTCTCATGATTAGCCTGGGGTTATAGTAATCCATTTTTATTGTATTTTACAAAAGCAGTGGTGTGTGGTGATTGGAAATTTACAACTGACTGACAAACCAACCAACCACCCAGGTTCTTCTCTACTGGTGGTGATGACGCATCTATGTAGTAATACTGGGGTCACTCACAATAACACTGGAATTGAGGGTGCTCTGAATGACCTTGGGAAAGGTAGATCCAGGGCAACTCTGGATCCTGGGGCCCCCCAGTAGCAGGAATTTTGCTCTGATGACTTTCCTTCAACCTCTTTCAGTCTCTACATCTCTCTCACTGATCTTTGGATTCCAGGACAGTGACTCTGATCAACTCAGCTTAGAGAAAGGCAGTAAATATACAATGATGATGCTGGAGTCGTTTTCCAGGTGTGGGGCCTAATAACCTGGATGTCCGGTTATTAAGGGAGGCACCATTGTGTCTGAGCTCAGTCACCCCCACTTCCGTCACACCCTCCCCCTGGTTTCCATTTTACTGCTACACACTTGCTTTCTAATTCCAAAGTCCTGACTTTTCATCCTTTTTTTTTCAGCGTGGAAATTCTTCCACTTTCCAGAGAGGGTGATGAGAAATCCCTTACTATTTCATCAAACAGGCCAGGCTGGGACTGGGAATCCAAGGTGGGAAACTAACCTCCATTCTCTGGTTTCAATCAGTAGGACTCATTTCTGGATAGAAAATGCGTGTGGCTCCAGTTCTATCTCTTTTCTTTCAAATATATTTTCTTCTAATGCTGTTCACTTTCGATGCCCTAATTAAGTAAAAGAACCAGACATTGCAAATATGATGCATAGATTTGTCTGTTATGAAGTTCTGTGGGGAATAAACATGGAATTGCTAACTAACAGAGTCCTGGTTTGGTTTGTCTACCTCCTTCTCACCCCGGAGCTCTGCCACAACCACCTAACTGGCCTCCCTCCCTCCAGTCCTTGCCCCTCCATCCAGCCTGCACAAGGAACCTGAAGCTTGAAGAGACCCAGCTCATCTTATCACTTTCTCCCTTGAAATCCTCTATGCCGGTTTGTTTGCCCAGAGTGTGTGGTCTCAGGACCAGCAGCATCAGCAGCACATGGGAACTTGTTAAAAATGCAAATTCTCAGGCCCAACCTAGACCTGCTGAATCAGAAACTCTAGGGGTGGAGCCAGCAGCCTGTGTTTTTTTTTTTTTTTTTTAAAAACCCATTAGGGAAATTCTGAAGCATGCTAATGAGAGCCAATAGCCAGTGGGATAAACTATGAGCTCCTTCCTCTGAGAAAGCCTCTTCTGGTCTGGTTCCCATCAGCCTCTCCGGCTTCTTCTCCCCCATTTCTTGCTTTGCATTGTCCACCATGGGAAGGAGGAGCTGTCTGCAGCTGCCCGCATAAACCTTCTCCAGCTCATTTCCAGTTGTTTACAGAAAACGGCCCTCTTTAGGGGAAGGCTCTCTGCCCCTCACGTGGCCAACTCCTACTGACACTTGAACACTCAACTCAGGTGTCATTTCTCCAGGAAATTGTTTGTCATGTCTCCCCGTGTTCCCATAGATGCTCCCATAGTACCCTGTGCCCATCTCTATGATTCAACATAAATTCATCACATTATATTTATCTGCTTGTATATACTTATGCCACTAGATTGTGAGCTCCTTTTATGAGGGACTATGCTTCATTCATTTTTCTTTATCCACAGCACCTAGTCTGGTGTTTGAGCCCTTGACATGTAATCAGTTATTTGACAATCGCTGAATGATTTACAAATGAATGAAATAACGGATGTATACATATTTGTCAACATTTCTGTTCCAGCAATGGTTCTATTCCTGCATTCTTTTCAGCCAAGTAAAATTTTCCTTTAATTCACTACATATAGAAAGGACCAGGAGATATTAATTTTATTCTCTTGGCTTTTACTGGTTAGCAAATGCGAGATAGATTCTTCTTGAACTATTACTTCCACATTACGTGTTTTGAGGCCCCCACACTTGGTCCTGGGGCCAGTCTTAGCTTCCTCGTAGTCAGTGACATTATCATATTGTGATTTTGCAGCAGCAGAGTCTTCTGATTGATTTTTGTCACTTAACCACGGACTCATTCATCTGAGTTTGCTGAGGTTTCATCATGAAGGTGGTATTGACTGAATCAGTGGAAGTGCTTTTGAAAAATTCTACTCAATGCTCCCTTAGGGTTTCCATATGCTGCCAGGATAGAAGCATATATTTAAAAAGAAGAAAGAAATACACCTCAATACTCTTTGTCTGAATTTCTGTTTCTTCTTTTATTTAGGAGCCCTGTGTCTTGCTTGCATCAAAGGAATGTACATTCAGAGAAATTTGAAAATGAGACATTATGTGGTCCTGGGTAACATACACAAGCAGAAAACAAGATTTATTCCCCAAGTGATTTCTGCATGCACGCAGCACCTAAATAATATAAATTTGCACATTTGCCATCTCATTTGCTGCAGGACATGTACTCACAGTGGCTCATCCAGGAGAAGCTGTCAGGCTACACTGATCCAGCCACACGTTTCTGCTCACTTGCCCCTGGTCAGCCCAGGCTGTGGCTAGAAATGTACCATCTGGCCATTGGTTTGGATAGAGCCATAATAAAAATACTAAATAATAATGATGGTGATAATTAATTTACCTTTAGGTGTTTCATATTTTTCAATGAGCTTTCTCTTTTATTCTCACCTTTTAAAAAAATTCTGATAAGCCTGTAAGGTGTTGAGGTACATTCGTGAAAGTATCATTATTTCAAACTTAGCCATAAGGAAACTGTGGCAGCACATATTGGATTTCCCAAGGTTACATGGAAGAAGGACCTGGAGCAGAGTAGCTTCGAATTTTCCTTTAGTTACTGGTTAAGAAGGAGTCAAGATGGAAGTCACCAGGTGGCAGATTGTTCAGTGGAGCGTGCAAAGCGTCTGTGCAGCAGTGGTTGCACGTGCATGCACTTGGATGCAGGAGGGCAGAGAGGCTGAAACAGGGGCTCTGTGTTCAGACTGCCCAGATCTGAAGTTTAGCCCTTCTGCTTGCCTACACTGAGCAAATCACTTAAACTTGCCGAACCTAAGTTTTCTCCTCTGTAAATGGGAAGAAATTGTAATAACTACATCATGTGGTTGTTATGAGGCTTACAGAAGTTAATATGGAAAGAGAGCTTAAAATTGTGCCTGGCACATAAGAAGGACTCAGTAAATGTTAGCTCCTCTTGTTACACTCAAAATTCCTCTGTGAAGACTTCTCTGATTTTACCCATGAATTCACATTACTCTCTTCTTCTCTGAACTCTAGTCATAAAGGACTTACTGTTTTTCTTTTTGAGGAAGATTGGCCTTGAGCTAACGTCCATGCCCATCTTCCTCTACTTTATATGTAGGATGCCTGCCACAGCATGGCTTGCTAAGTGGTGTGTAGGTTCGCACCGGGATCCGAACCGGTGAACCCTGGGCCACCGAAGCAGAATGAGCAAACTTAACCACTGTGCCACCGGGCCAGCCCCCTTACTATTTTTCTTAATGACACAACTTAGCGCTCCAGGATATACCTGCTAATACTCTTTACTAATTATTAAAGACGTATTCAACTTGTCTCCCTAATTATGTTGAAAATTCCAGAGGCCGACTCTGTGCCGTATACATCTTTTGAATCACTGCCAAGCCCTTAATTAGTATTTGGATGAATGATCTTTGGATAAAATTGCTTAGATTCCACTATTTTTTTGAAAGATTTTAAAAACATGTATTTGCCTGGCATATTAGATTTTTATATGCTTTTATGTAAATTACCTTCTTTACATTTCACAACGACACTGTGAAGACGAGAACATTTTATAAGACCTACTTTACAGATGACTAACATGAGCATCTGAGCACTTAAGAGATACAGTTATTAAATTCACGAGCCGGATTTGAACCCAGGCCTCTGACTCCAAAATTAAGTATTTTTTTCCATTTCATTTGAAGTGTCTGGTCAATTTTGACTGGACCCAACAACTAACAGTCATTTGCATTACACACTTTTGTTTCCTTTTTGGAGATGTCTGTTTAGGCAGTTAAAGGAGGCACATTTGGAAGGAGATGGAAATCATGATTTCAATTAGACAGCTATAGAAATAGAGTTTCAGTACGTCATCCAAGCCCTCTCAGACCTTTGGGTCAAGGCCAAACTGACCAGGAGGAGTGGTGGCAAGCATTTGCTTTCTTCCTGGACACTCCTACACAGGAGTTGAGACCTTAGTAGCATAGCCAAGCAGGGGATGACTTTTTTAACGACTTAAAAATAATAAAAGCAAAGGGGAAAAAACCCCAGGAAAAAAAAATTTCACGTCAATTTCAAAATCCTCGTTAGGGAGGAAGGTTATATCCCAGATATTTTGGAAAAACTCTTCTGAAATGCAAATGTTTGTTGTGTGGATAATGTATTGAAATAAAATAGACTTTCGATCTCAGTTTTCTATGTCCAGCAAAGATGGACACCAGTGTTTCTTTCTATTTTCAGATTTGGAATATCTTGGAGCGACAATTAGGCACATTTCTTCAGTGTCATGACTTTGTGCTTTGACTCGGCAGCATGGCCCTGGCCTCCAGGCTTCCGCTGTTCTCTTTTTCTGCGTTTCTTTTCTTTACTGCTGTAGAGTCAGAAACTCAACAGCAGAATGTAAGGGATGGCAGGTATTTGAAGAGAATTTAAGAAAATGAGCTATTTTTCAAAGAAAAAGGCAGAATATAAAAAGCCACAAGGGATAGGAAAGGATACTTCCTCAGAGGGAGTAAAGGAGGATGAAGGGAGATCAGGGAGGAGGGCTTACAGGAACCCAGAGAGAATTATGTGGCGAAGTCGGCCTGATCCAAGCATGAGCATGGAGCTTCCATTTGGGAACCAGCCAAGACTCCAGAGGGAGGGAGGCCAGGAGCATGCAGACCCTGTCTCTCCCCACCTCTCCTCCATTTCATGCCAGTGTCCCCATTGGCTGGACCCAACTAGGAGCCAGAAAGCCTATTGATGGCACCTGTATGAGTCAGCCTCCCAGGACGCAAGGTGGAGAAAGTGGAGAGTGGATAGGGAGAGGGTGGCGGTAAGGGCAAATGAAAGACAGCTAGCACAACATTAGTGAGTCTTTGTTAGAGATGAGCATTTTTTTCCCCTTGATTGTGCAGCACAAGACTCTGAGTGGTCAGCAATTTCCTATTCTACTTGGATACATTTCCTGGGTATGCAGTGGGATTCCCTCCTTGCAATTTGTTCTGGGAGAATGGCTCTGCTTCAGAGTTAGGGGAAGAAAAGAGTATGCTAAATACTGAAATCTCTGCCCCTAAGGTTTCTAAGAAATCCTTTTTGGGTCATGAACCTGGAATAATAAGAAATGAAAGTGCTGTCTCTCTTGTGGTGAGATGAAGTGCTGTATTTCTTCCCTCTCTCCAGAAGCATCTATTTTGTCTCAAGAACCTATCATGCCTCTGTCTTTTCTGAATGCCCTTTCTTCATCTCTTTGTATTTCTCTTTCCTTGTTTTCCTCCCATGCTGGCCTCTGGAGAGCAACCTTAGCATGCTCTGCTGGGCTCTCTGCTGGGCACCCAGACCCTGCAGAGCTTCCAGTGTGGGCTAGTCCACAAGTCATTTGCTCTCTGTTTTTTCTGCCGTACAGACAGAATGGCTGCTGTCTCCTGCTTTTGGAGTTGGGGTGGGGACTTAGTAGGTCCCATCTCTAGGGAAGAGAAATCCCTGGGATAGGGTGATTTAGTTCTGGTTACCTGTAGTGGTTAAGAGATGGACCAACCAGTAGATTTTCCAAAAAAATGTCTTTGAAGGCGGAGGCAATTTTTTCCTTAGCTCCAGTCCCCCTGGGGGACAATGGTTTCTCCTCAGTCCTTGCTTACCTTCTCCTTTTCCTCCCGCTGGAGTCTGAGGTGAAAGTTTTAGATTAGGGAAGACAAACATCTGGTATGCTGTGTCCAACATGGCAGTCATTGCTAATGTTAGAAGACATTTGTAGGTTGCCTCTTTAGTATCCACTCCAAACATCTCCTTCTTAACAACCCTACCCATGATTCTTGGTTGGCTAACCCAACACATTGCTCCAGGGGTCCAGCATGTGCTCTAGGTTAAAGCATTCTTCATTATACACCATTGATTCAGAGTAGGATGTGACCTACACTAGTTCAAGCTCAGTGGGTCTCAGGACTACAGAGAGACGTGCTGGGGTAAAAATGACCAGTTTTAACCTGCTGAATACAAACGAGGAAGCGTTTAGTCCCAGCACCCCTGGCAGCCATTTTGGGATCCCAAGCGGAGTCAGAATCAGGATGAAGGTGGCCGAGAGGAGGGTAGAATTTACACAGAAAAAGATTGGCAACATTGTGGAGTTGCTGAATTAGCCTCACCTGAAGTCAGTCCTATCTCTGGACTTTGTGTTAATATGAAACAATAATTTTTCTATGCTGATTAAGCTAGTTTCCTTGGGTTTTCTGTTACTTGCAACCAAAAGCATACTAATAGGCTAATTAATCATGGCATCTGTTCTTGCTAGAGAGAGACTTTTAGAATCCTTTGAAACACAATAACCCAAGGGGCTTCTGTTCCTTTAATTATGGTTGGCAAATAAGAGGCTTAAATCAAGCCCTCAAAATGTTTGACTCCTGTCCTGTTGGGGGAGGGAGGGACAGAAGAAAGCTTCCAGCAGAAAAAGAACTCTATGGCAAGGAGACTTTACTGTACAAGCACATTTGGGGGACATTATGCATAAATCTGCTTTACAATAGCACAATGGAAGGTACCTCTTTAGTTTTTCTCTTTTGAAATGTCCTTGTTATGTTTTGTTATTATCATCCTGGCCTCATAAATGAGTAAAAAGTGTTCCTTCCTTTATATTGTCTGAAATACTTTTCCTAAGATTGTCGTTGTTTCTTTTTAAATGTTTGAATGAATTCACTGCTGAGACTTCTGGGCCTGGAGATTTTAGGGCGCAAGATTTTAAATGATAGACTCATTTTTTTAGAGTTGATAAGTGACTAGTTAAGTTTTCTTTTCTTTCTTGTGTAAGTTTTTATAAGTCGGACTTTTTAACGAATTTATCAGTTTCATCCAGATTCTTTGTTGTTTTGCATGAAATTGTTTGTAATATCTCCTTCATTAATCTCTGCTTTTAAATTTATTTCCTTTTATTCTAATTTCTTTTGGTGTACCTGTTTTTTATAGTTTTATTTTTATTCTTTCATTTCTTACTGATAAAGATGTTTAGAACTATGAATTTCCTCTGATCATTGTTTAAATGCATCCCGTGGATTGATATGCAATGTTTTCATTATCATTATTTTCCAGAAATTCTGTAATTTCTCTTTGTGTTCCCCTTTTGCATAAGAGTTGTTTACTAGAAAATGTTTTAATTTCCAGGTGGAAGGGGCTTATTTTGGACCTTATTTTTATGGTCAACGCTTTTGCGTTGAAATAAAGAGTGCTGTTTGTAATATTTCTGCTGTACGGAACCTACTGATGTTTTCTTTGAACTGAAGCATGTTATCAGTTCTTATTCTGTGTACTTAAGGAGAGAGATGTTCTCTAGCATCAGGGTGTAACGTTCAATGTATGTCCAAAAGATTCACCTTACGTTGTTTACGTATTTTATAACCTTACTTTTTAGATCTACTTCATGTATTGTTCTGAGAATGATGTGCTAAAGTCCCTTATTATGAGTGCATTTCTACTTATTTCTCCTTGCAACTCCTGTAACTTGTATATTATATAGGTGGTTGCTGGATTATTTGGTGCCTAGATATTCATAACTTTTATATTTTCATTGTGTGATATGGCTTTTACATTATAAAATGTGCTTCTTTGTCTCATTAAATGCTTTTTCTCTTGAAGTCTACTTTGGTTTCAGAATTGTGACCTCTGTTTTCTTTGGTCTGGCAAATTTTGGTCACTCCTTTATTCTTAGTCTTCTTGAATTACTGCATTTTAAGTATATCTCTTGTATATGGCATAAAGTTAGGTTTTTCTGTATATGTCAATTTGAAAATCTTTTCCTATTAATAGGTAATTTAAGCCCATTCACATTTATTGTGATGACAATAATGTTGGGTCTAAATTCTGCCCTATTATATTACATAATGATTATTATGAGTACCATTCTAAATTTACTTTGTTTCTCTATTTGGTATACTATCTATGATTTTTTAAAATTTAATTTGGTATTTAGGACTTTTAGTAAATCTTAGTAAAATTTATTTAGCATTTAGGAAAGTTTTAATTTTTATTCTAGAGGTTACCTTTGTCGCAATACATTTTATAGTGCTTCCAATCCTCTTTATTTTTATTCAACTTTCAATATTTGTCCACTTTAAATGGCGTTCTTTGACTTGCACCTATTGTCTGTACAACGGTTAATGATCTTATTCTCCTTTCTCCCTTCTCCCACTTTTTATTTGCACTTTTTTGACTTTGTAGAACGTATAGTATTTACATGTTATTACTTAGCCCACGATCCACTCTCATTTTGTTCTTACATCTGCTATTAAATATGCAAAATGCCCACTGCCATTCCTTTTGAGAAGTTGTCCCAGGCACTTTTTGTTTGGAAAAAGCTCATCCTCTACTGGAGTCCTAAGAGAGGGCCCATGTGTGTAGTATTTCCTTTGTTCTGGCACATTCAAAATTGTTTCTCTATGGCATTGAAACTTGGAACACAGCTGGGTTCGATAGAATGTCCTTAGTTTACACTTTCTCTGTTGCCTAAAAATGCTATTCAACTCTTGTCTTGCTTTATGAGTTGTTTTGGTGAAGTTCTATGCCAATCTAATGTTTTTTACCTTTGAAAGTTATTTTATCTTTTTGCTTGCATGCTCTGAGGATTTTTTTCTTGATCTTCAAGTTGTAGTAGTTTTATAAGGACATATCTCACAGTTGAAAATTCCTCTTGTATCAGGTGGGCCTTTTCAATTTGTAGATTCAGGTCTTTTTTAATTTATAGAAAGATTTGATGGCTTTTCATCTTAAATATTAATTTTGTTTCCTTTTAAAAATTTCTTTTTCAGGGAATCAATAAAATGAGTGTTCTGCTTCCTTTACCTGTCTTCCTTTTCAATGACTTTCTCTTGACCCTCGCTACTTCTTCTGTATCCTATTTCATTCTCTTGGCTGTTTCTATACCTTTCTTCAATGCTTTTTATAAAGTGTTCATTCAAAACTATCCTCTCTTGAGTACCGTGCAATTTAGTCTTCCTTTCTTTTCTATTTCTATTTCTTTTCTGAGTTCATTATTCACAGAGTGGTTTGGATACAGGTAATCATCCAGTAACAGGATCTACCTTATAGGGTTGTTATAAACATTAGTTATGAATGTAATTAGTAATTAGTTAATAATTGTATAATTAGTAATTGTAAAGTATTTAGGATAGAGGTTGGCAAACTTTTTCTGTAAAGGGCCAGATAGTAAATATTTGAAGGTTTGTGGGCCATATGGTCTCTGTCATAACTATTTTGTGTTTCTGACCAATGGGCCATGAATCTGAGGTTCCTATGACCCCCTCCATGGGTTTGACTAATTTGCCAGAGCAGTTTACAGAACTCAGGAAAAGAGTTTACCAGTTTATTATAAAATGATATGATAAAGGATACAGATAAACATTCAAATGGATGTGTAGGGCAAGGCATGAGGGAAGGGACGTAAAGCTTCCACGCCCTCTCCGGGAGTGCCATTCTTTCAGCACCTCCATGTGCTCACCCACCAACCTGGAAGCTCTTCGAAACCTGAAACCCATGATATTGGGATTTTTCGTGGAGGCTTCCTCACGTAGCCATGATCAATTGTTAACTCTGTTTCCAGCCCTCTCCTCTCTCAGGAGAAGTGTGTGTAGGGGTTAGGGCTGAAAATTCCAGGCTTTTAATCATGACGTAGTGTTTCTGATGACCAGCCTCATCCAGGAGCCACCTCATTATAACAAAAGATGCTCCTCGTGCTCTTATCACTTAGGAATTTACAAGAGTTTTAGGAGCCCTGTGACAGAGACAAAGTCAAAGACCAAATATTAGAACAAGAGATGCTTTTAGTGTTCTATCACTTGGAAAATTACAGGGTTTTAGGAGCTCTGTGCCAGGAACCTGGGACGGAGACCAATATGTGTATTTCTGTTATTTCACAGTACATGACTGTGTTCCAATAAAACTTTGTTTACCAAAACAGGCAGCAGCCTGGATTTGGCCTGTGGGCCATAGTTTGCTGGCCCCTGGCTTAGAAAAAAACTTGACACACAGTCAAGTCATATATAAGTATTGATAAATAAAATTAACTAAGTTTCATGTGAAAGGGTTATTTTTTAGAGAAGATTATCAAACACACTTGTACCACAGCTTTGTACCTAAGGTAAGTGCAATGAGATATGTATAAACACGCACACACTCACAGAGTTTATTATATTATGGTTCATCAGCCCTGTTTAATTCATTTCTCACTGACTCTCCCTTGCCATCCAGAACATGCTGGATCATACTTCCCACGACCTTGCTCAGTGTGCCTGGGGAATGCAAACTAATTTTAATGGGACTTGAGCCCACATCAAAACACTGTATAAAAATCATATAACGTTCTTAGGGCAAAAACTCATGATGTCTTGATTAAGTTCTGCTTTGGATTAACTAATTCGTTCTCTTTGTTTTCCATTAATGAAGATAATAGAGATTTGCTGATATATTTCTAATCCGTGTAATTTTTGTAAATGTGTAGCTATCCAAGTGTCTCAAACTATCTTGTGAGAAATGATCACTTTGAGGTTTCATGTTGGATGATGGATTTTGGTTGGGTCCCACTTGAATTTTGTTTAGAATCCTCTGGATTGTGCATCGTTGTGCAGGGTAGTGTGGTGTGCAAAAAAGAATGAATAAGTCCCAGTATCTCCAGTGCAGAGGCTCACGGACTGCAGAAGAAATGCCCGCCTGCACACACCTGCACTGTTAATTCCTAAACAGGGTGGCAAGCAAGACTTGGAAAGAAGTGCAGCAGGAGACCTTCGAAGGAGAAATTGCTTCCGTCATGTTTGTACTACCAGATACTGTATTGTTTGCAGATGAGATTAATTCCTTTGGGTGTGATCATGACAATGATGATGAAGATGCTGATGGCGATGAAGAGTAATTAGGTTTTCCCAGGTTGCTGAATCTCAAACACAGAGAAGAGGCTGATCTGGGCCAAATGATGGGTTTTGGCCACCAAGGGACTTGAACTTCTGAGTTTCTTGAGCAGCCAGCTGATTTTAAAAGTCCCACCTGCCTAAGGAATATCTTTGCTTCCCTTGTTGCAATCCCAGGCAGGCTCTGACACAGCTAGAAAACTTGCTGACTGTAATCAGAGAGTCAACCAGCTCTTCTTAAAGCAAGACGACTGTTTATGTGCCCTCCTGGTCAAGACAGACTCAATGCTGACGAATAAGTAGTTCATTCAGGAAGAGCTGAGCTGCACTTTTTTTTTCAAATTCAGAAGCGAAATTAAAGCAATACAACATTTTTGCCAGTTACATTCTGTTTTGAAAAGATGAATCATCCTCATGTTTATACTCAAAGACATCTAGTTAGGTGCAAGATGATTTGCAGACTAATTTTGTACAGGAATCACCTTCTGACAGCAGATCAATATCAGTATATGTGCTTGCTCTGGGGAGGAGGAAAAAAGCACACATTTTGCTGGTCAGGAGAAAACTCGAGTTGCTACTTCTCAAATATATTATTGTAATGTTTTTACATAAGTCAAAAGGTCGCATACAATGATATTTAAAAAGTTAACAAGGAAAATCTGCATTGTTTTGAGTAAGACTCAGTACGTTCCTAAAAGCAGCCATTTACTCTCTTTTTAATTATTTTCAAATTGGATGAGAATGCAGTTTTAAGCGTGGTTGAAACTCCTTACTTTCCGGATTTCTCCCCACTCCCCTTCTATCTTTCTTTCCTTTCTTTTCGGACAAAGAAGTCTGGAGGCAGAGAAGGAGAACAGAAGGGAGATCCGATGAAGCAGGGCAGTATCAAGGACACAAAATGACCTTGAGAAGTCTGGGTCACTCATTGATTTATTTAGCTTTGGTGCTGGGGGAGAATGCGTGAAAGAATTTTCTATACACAAGAATCATTTTCAATAGAAGCATTTTCAGTGTGAGCCATGGTTATGACTGATTGGTGGAAAATTTTGTTTAACTTTAGATAAAAATGGAAGTGAGTACAATTATTTCTATCCATTTTTCATTATGAGAGAGTGAATACTGTTGGACAATTAAAACATTAGAAACTTTTTTAGTGAGGGGCCATGCATAAATGATAAGGCACAAGTTCAAAGAGTTCTTAACTCTTTCACTCCTTTGCTGTCTGTTTCAGAGGGCTAAACTCAACGATGAAAGAATCAAATTATGTAATTTTTTTTCACGCTTCCTCTCGTTTGTTAACCATTTCCATCCATCTGCAAGTTCTGTGAACTAGTTCGTCTTTTTTATTATACATGCAAAAACATTACTGTGTTATTATAGTTATTGTTGTTCTTCTTATTGTATTTTAATCTACTATTTCTGCTTTCTTCACTGGTTTTGCATCCCTTCTAGTTACCTTTTTGAGCACCATTTTGTTATACGTGGGGAGATTTCTGAAGCTACTAAGAACTGTGACCTGACTATACCCCATCTCCAACTGGCTTCAAACCCATGTTGTTAACTTTAGCCTCAGGGCATCCTCTGAAGAATATGAAAAACCACAGCATTCTCCAAACTCATAAAATGTGACTCAGCCATCCCACAGGCAGCCATGTTATAAACCCTCAAAGGGACTGAAAATGAACATCAGCTCTCAAAAATGATTGAAAATAGAACCAGCGGCAAAATAAGACCTGCTCTCAGGAGTCTTGTGGCTACTTTCTCTCATGCTGTACCTACTTCCGGGTCTAAAACTTGGAGGCTTGTCTTCATGCTCTCCAAGTCAGTATCCCTTAGAGAATACAGGCTCTGGGGCAGGTGGCTGGTACATATTCTGAAGGTGAAGCTCATTCAGTGCAGCAGCATTTTCCTAGTTGAATTTTGTAATTCCATAGAGGCCTTTCCTATGTCTACAAGCACCCAGAAACTTCCCATGAGGACCAGTCGGTTGACAGTTGCCCTGATGCTGAGGAGAAGATGTCTATTCCCTTTGCCATTTCCTCTTATGAGATCAGTTGGCCCAAGTGGCTGAGTGGATGAGGTTCTGAAGATCAGTTAGAGTCCATGATGGCCCTTAGACTGGAATGGCCACAAGGAGGAGTCCACCATTTTACCCAGTGTAGTTCTGGTGGTTCCAGCTGCAGACTGCTTTGGATTCTCCAAATCACCTCTCTTCTTCATTTACAGAGGTAATTGGAGTTGACTGGAGAGCCACAAGTGATTGCCTTCCTGGCCTCTTGCCTGCCCCAACTCTTCCCATCATCAAATCAATCATAGTTCACGAGACAGCTGTTTAAATGGCAGGGAACATTGAGAACCTGGAGCAGAATGCCCAGGAGAAAGGTTGAAGCATGGAGAGAAGACGTAAAGAATTCAGATAGCTGGGTCTATTCAGGTCAGCGTCATTACACGACTCTTTAGAGAGAAGGACTGCTGGAACTGGCCCAAAGAAGCTGAACCAATGCCAAGGAGAAGGGCCGGAGGAGACAGAGCCTTCAAGGACAGTTCCAGTACGAGACCACGTCAGAATGTGGCAGCCCCAGAGATACAACTGCAGGTGTTTGATGAGCAGAGTAAATTATTTTAGATTGTAAATTGATTTTTTTTAACATTGTTTGGCTTTGGTGGCAGTGGTGGTTGGGAGGATGTGTGAAACTGGGATTATAAAGATCGAGAGCAACATTTTTCAAAATGCCTTTCAAGGAACACTAATCAGTGGGAAGTTAATAGGCATTAAGAGAAAAAAAAGCACAATTTGTTGGTCAAATAATTTTGGGCAATTCTGGTTTAAACAAAGTTAAACACCCAAATGCTTCTCAAAACCTTTAATCTACGTTTATGCAACACGAATCCATGGGGTTGGTGTATAGGCAGGGTTTCCCTAACTTATCTGAACATAAAACTTTTTTTTTTTTTTAAACTTATGAAGTATTTATTTCTGAAATTTTCCATTTAGTATTTTCAGATCGTGGTAGATCATGAGAAACTACAGAAAGTGAAACTGCAGATAAGGAAGGACAACCATGTTTAGAATTTCTGTTATTTGCACTTTAACACAATCAAACTGAACCCAAGTTTCACCTCATTTTCAAAAATTCTTATTTAACACATTTTTTCAAACTGCCAGTCACACTTATGATCATTTTAAATTTAACTATATGTTGCAAGATGCATCAACACCAACAATATTCCTTTTTCTCTTCCCTCATGTTGACATTAGAGCATGTTTTTCTGGGCATATTGTTGAAAAGCCCTCTTGAATCCTTGAGTATATGTGCACATAACTTTGCTTTGCTTAACAGTATAATATTCTTGGGTCCCAGTCTATTTGCTCGGGAATTTATAATAAATTGCTTAGCTTTATGGTTTTCAGTGCTGCAGATGTAAAGTCCCATATTAGTCTGGTTCTCTTTTCCTTGCCTTTATGTCAGGAAGTGCATAAGATTTCCCTTAGCTTTCCAGCGCATAAAACTATTTTTAATGGACAATCTCACACAACTAGTCTTCTGGGGAACAAATTTCGGAGAATGTTGGTCTAGCATGTGATACTGTTTTGGAAGGAAGGAGGCACAGTTCTAATTTCTGGATATTTTAGCCAATGAAGAAAGGGCTAGAGGACGACACAAAAATGGATGTTCACCAACTTCAGGATTTTCCCCAAACCTGAGGCCAGCACTAGTACTTAAAAGAAAACACTAAAGTTACGGAAGAACTCAGTGATAACTGTGTACAAGGGCAGTGGTCAACTGTTGTCTGTGGATAAGAAAAGAGAGGGCTTTCTAACTCTGAGGATGAGGATTTTGATCTACTTGTTAGAAGATCATTTATTACTTGGTTTCAGGGAGATATTTTGTGGGAGTTATGAGGATTGTATGAATTTAGAGTGGAGGGATGGAGATAAGAAGACTCAGTGTGGGCATAATAAGTCTTGAGGGGCTCTTCATTTAGCCCACAATATTATTGGTCTGGGTGTTGCCGGAGTAGAATCTCAGGGAGTCCTGGAATGGTGAGCTTGTTTTGAGAAGTTTCCTTATGTCAGGAGAGTATAGTTGGCTAGAATGAATGAAAAGATAGGAAAAATTATGGTCAAGTATTTTCACATCTTGAGTTTCAAAGGTTATTATAAAAATGCTTACCTACCTATTTGTGGTCTCAACATTTCTCCAAGATTTGCTCTCTAACTAATTGGAACTTTACCAGTTAGTTCACCAATCTCATTTTTGCCACTGCTTAGGACTTTGGGATGCCATCCAGTCTGTTTTTAACTCAGTTTGCTTGTCTGAAATGGGCACAATAATTCAACCTGTTTTAGTCTTCTCCTATTATTAATTAATTAATTAATTCACTCAGCCAATATTTATAGAGACCCTACTTTATACTGGATACTTTTCTGGGCATATGGAGAGCATAGTGCTGAACAAAACAGAGTTTAATATTCTTGTAGAGGGGGAAAACAGCAGATACATAGACCTATAATATAATATCAGATAGTGATTAAATGTCATGAAGAAAAATAAAGTGACATAGGGGATTAGAGAGATAGGTAGGTCAGAAATGGCATCTTTTAAGATGTGACATTTGAGTAGAGACTTAAATGGAGTGAGAGATTGAGCCATTGAATGTTTTGGAGAAGAAAAAACAGCATATGCAAAAGCCTGAGGTGTGAATGTGCTCTGTGGGATAAGGTAACTGCTGTAACAACAACAATATCCACCATATTTGAGTGGTTTAATATAATAAAAGTTCATCTTTCATTTAAAGCAGAGTCTAGCGAGCATCAGCGGGTATGGGAGTTCTGTTCCACTTGGTCATTCAGGGGTCCGGGCTGAGGGGGCTCTGCTGCTTTTAACCGTGGCTCCCAAGGTTGCCATGGGAAGCATCCACAGTGCAGTATGAAGAGGGTGTAGAGAATGAGTGCAAAGAGTGTTGCATAGTGGTTTTAGAGACCAGGGCTGGAGGCAGCATACATCATTCCCGTCAGCGTTCCATTGGTCAGAACTCATACACATGGTCTCACTTAATTGCAAACAGCTGGGACTTGTAATCTAGCTGTGTGACAAGGAGTAAGAGGAGAAACAGGGATGTTAGTGAGCACCAGCATTCTCTGCCACAGTGTGCTTGAGTTCTTTGGGAAGGTCACTTTGGTTGGCACACAGCAGACGGGGTGATGTAAGAAATAGTTGTTGACAGGATCGAGTAAAATGAGAAAGCCTGGAAAAATGAGAAATACTGTTATATTTTATTGAATCCAAAATGCTCTTGACTCTAAGCTACTATATTTTATCTACTGCTAACAAAGAAAATTTTCTTCAAATTGAATGATTACACTGCTTTTTACCACAGAATTTTCATTTAAAATTTATGGAAAGAATTCTTTTAGACTTATTTAGATACTTTTTTTAAAAAAAATAAAAGATATATTGCTGTTGTGCATCCAATAGAAAGGAAAATAAAAGCAAAACAAATGAGTTAATGTGTTCCTAAAAGTTCACATTGAGAATCTGATTTTTCTGAATCGCTTTTCAGGTCTGTCATCAATGTCCATGTTTCTCCATTCACTACTGTCCTCTGTGCCATCGAGAGCTTTCCTTAAAAGCATTCTTCACAGTGTCTCTTGAATTTTCCTCTGGGCCATTTATACCCTTTCTGCATGTTTTGTTGCAGGTGTGTTTTTGATCTTATGAGAAAATGGCAACCAGAAATCATATTGCTTCTTCAAGTGATCTTTAAATGCTGTATTGACTGAAATGCTTAGAGTTTGCTGTTGTCCGGGCAAGCCACAGGAAGAGCAACCCAGTTCATGTGCATGCAGACACTGACAACTCTGTCATGATGACCACATGGCCAAGAGTGGTTGTGAAGCACCGTTGATTATAGATGAATCTCCGTTTAAGAAACGTTAAAATGTGAAAATAAAACTCATGCCTTACAATAGACTGAATAGTGTATTTAAAATGTAAAGGATGAATAAATTCCTTCAAACTATTAAAAACGTCAGTTACTGACTGAATAATACATTTCTAAAGGAGTCATAGCATAGACTTGGAAGGAGATGTGTCTATGAGTCAGTAAAGCAATTGCTCCCAGGACATAAGAAGCCTGATACTTGTCTTTGTTATTTATCTCCCAGACTCAGTGAGGGGAAGGGAACTCTGTGTTTCATCCCCTGCTTTCTCCAGCCCACTCTAAGTGCAAATACTGACGTCTTCTCCCTAAAGCCTCCACTCAGCTGAGGACTAAAGCCAGGACTTAGGAGGCTTGCATATCACTCAGCTCTGATCCACCAGCTTTGTGGCATTGAAATCATGTGCTGTGATGGGTTTTTGGTGGCCTGGGGTGAACCATGCATGTTGCAGTTCGTGACGCTGTAGCCTCCTCTTAAACTGGAAAGTGGGTTCCCACTCTGCAGCACTGGACTTCTTGTTTCTCATTCAGCTTCAAGTTTCGTATAAGGACTGGGTGTAATTCCCTGGACTTCAGTGCTATTGACTAGGATCTTACCATTTCACCTGACTCTTACCAGCATTCTTTTTTCCCACCTGAAGAACAAATCCTTCCCCACTTTCTACCTTGCAGCTGGCATACTGGCCACTTCTGTACTTCTGTTCCATTAGATCGGATTTTGCGTGGATGTGGATGCCAGTTAAAGACATCGCTGTACTTCCCAGTCATTTGGAGGAGTTTATATAGGAGTCCTTGCTTTCCTTGGCTCTTAATCAGTCTTCTTCCAACTCATCTTCCAATGATACCCTTCCCCTTGATGCCAAGTGAAGGCCTGGGAAGGCACGAATTGGAACTCACTCAAGTCAGGAACCACTGGGGATGAACAAGGGTGGAGCATGCAGGCTTTTGAAAGTTCGATACCTTAAGGAAGCTCTATCCCTGGGGAAGAGTCATGTGAGGTTTTCAGAGCGTTCCAAGTCTCATTAAAATGAGTGAATGTCAAGACAGTAATGTTTTAAAGATTAGATGGGACTTCAGAGAGTCGTTAACTTGCATATTGAGTGGTCAGTGCCTTATTTGGGGAATTTACAGCCATTGTAAATGGATTGTTAGACCATGCTCCCTAAAGTCCACAAC
This sequence comes from Equus przewalskii, assembly GCF_037783145.1. NCBI lineage: Eukaryota > Metazoa > Chordata > Mammalia > Perissodactyla > Equidae > Equus > Equus przewalskii. Next base: position 12,281,297 of record NC_091861.1, on the reverse strand, counting down.
TGGGAACTGTTAAGGTTAAATTATTAACAGGAAGCCATGTTTGTAGGAGGGATGAGGTTGTAAAATCAGGTTTTCTGGAGTGTTTAATTAAAATGGCCTATTTAGTTTTTTCCCTTTCCTTGCTTTGTCCTTTAGATTATCACTTAAATTAAAAATCTTGGCTCTTGGGGCTGGCCCAGTGGTGCAGCAGCTAAGTTCACACATTCCGCTTTGGTGGCCTAGGGGTTCACGGTTTGGATCCCAGGTACGGACCTACGCACTGCTTATCAAGCCATACTGTGGTAGGCGCCCCACATATAAAGTATAGGAAGATGGGTATAAATGTTAGCTCAAGGCCAGTCTTCCTCAGCAAAAAGAGGAGGATTGGCAACAGATGTTAGCTCAGGGCTAATCTTCCTCAAAAAAAAAAAAAAAAAAATCTTGTCTCTTATGGTTTTATTTTATCAGCCTTACATTTGTTGGACTTCAAATCACTTAGATGATTTTCAGGAATAATTATGACCATTTGATTATTAATGCTGTAGTTTTAGGTGACGTCTGTTATTTTTCAGAAGATATTTTTTTCCTGCATCTTTGCACATCATTGCGTAAGTGACCATCATTTCTTAGATATTTTATGAAGGTGTTTTAAGATTTTTTAGGGGGACACAATTTAATTGTTGCCAAATACCCTGGTAATTCATCAGGAATTGGACGGCATGAATTACAGCTGGAAGACTCATCACAATTCATACTCTGAGCCAGACAACAAGTCCCATAGACTCAGGTTTGGATGCAGTGCACGTGGCACAGTCCAGACTCAATTTCTATCAGATTCAGAACATATTAGAAGTAGGGAAACTCCAGTAGCTTTTTAATGTCAATGTATATTTATCCTTTCTTCATGTCAGGGGGCTCTGATATAAAATTTGACTTATCATACGTCCAAACATGTAGAGATGGCCTAGACTTTGACAAATAAGGTAAGCTCATGTGAGTCAAGCTTTTTCCATGAAGAAAGGATGGTGGGACAGAAGAAAGCGAGAAGTATTTCAGTCCTTCTTTTGAGGAGTTTCCTTTTAGCTCTCTCCTTTGGAGTAGGGAAATTGCCTTTGTGAGTAATTGATTTTGTTTTATTTCTCTTCTCATTCTCTGGGTAATATCTTGGAAGGCAGGAACTTGTAGCATCGTTCCACAAACACGGAGGGCTGCGCTCCTCACACAAGAAGAACATTGGACTCATCACACTTACCTCATTTTCAGACTAGAATCCTGGGATGCGTTTGAATGACCTGCATAAAACTGGAGTCAGCTAACTCTGAGGGGAGACATAATCCTGAAAGGAACAAAGAGGACTAGCTGAAGATGGGACTTTGCCCAAAATCTGCCATGAGAATTTAAGTTGTGGATGATGAGAAATGGTAGAGGAAAGAAATGGATGTACGCAAAGCTTAAAGCTTACACAATACACAGGTGGACACGTGCACATCTGCTGGCTCCTAACCAGCATCCCCTGGAGTAGAGCTGTCAGGATTAATTACTTAGATTCTGTATAGAGAGTGTGAAAATGGAAAACCTCCATGAGTGCCAAGTGTTAGCAGTTTGCATCACAACTTAGATATTTAGTGGAACAGCAGACAGATTGGAAATTTTCAGGAAATCTAAGTTTGTTATCTCTCTTGCTTTCAGGATTTCTTTATTTTTTTTGGTTGAGAGGGCTATGGTTCCATTCTACTGAGCTTCAGTGGCTCATAATTCTTTGTAGCTATGTTTTTGCTGTTATTTTTTTCAACTTATCTATCATCAATCTTGTACCTTATTTTGGCCTTTGTCCTTAGTCCATGTGCTTCAGGTTAAAGTCAGTGCTCTATTTTACACACAACCAGAATCCTATGTTAGGCTAAATGGGAAAAGTAAATGAAGCTGTAGGGCAGATCTTAGAAATGGTCTTAATTGTAGCACTTCAATAAACTCTTCCCTTCAGAATGGAGCTCTCTTCCCCACCCCAACCCCAGCGACGGCATCCTGTGGATGGGAGGGGCTGGTGTCGTACAAACATGTCCAAGAAAAATGGTCGTTCATACCCACAGTGCATGCCCCCTTCATTCAACAAATGCATAGTAAGCACTTTCTTAATAAACACCTTTTATTTTATGTCATCTGGAAGCAGCACATATTTACTAAGCTCTGCAAAGCTCTGCATAGGTGCTAGTGATGCAAAAATGACTATGATAGATTTCCTGCTCTTAAGTGGCTTGTCTGAGTGGGGGGATAGACAAGAAAATTGATCCTCACCATATGGTGTCACAGGTGCCAGTATACAAGAGCATGTAGAGGCCAGCTCAGCGCCGGGTATGCTTCTTCCATGACACATCTTCTTTTTTTCCTTCAATATTGAAAAATTCTCAGCCATTATTATTTTTTTGAAGAATTTCTGTTCTCTATAGCTGATATTTTATCCTTCTCGAGAGCATATTGAATCTTCTTATTCTGTCCTCTATGCTCATTAACCTCTCATTTTTCATTTATTATCTCTCCATGCTACTTTTCAGTGCACAAATTATCTCTTTGGTACTTCTAAGCTATTGCTTTGTCTATCCATTTATTGTGTGATGTTAATGGCTTTAAACTAGACCATAAAATCTCTCTTTCCAAACACCAAACCAATTGAACAAACAAAAAACTTGTGAAGATAAACTATTTCACCTCAGACTCAAGCCAGAAATTGACGTGCAAGTGATTAGACTCTCCAAGGGTAGAGAACTCATCTTGGGAGTGACTGAACAAAGAACGGGAAGAGCCAGAGTTATTTTTTGTCTTGCATGGTGCCTAGTAGCAAAGGCCCACCCAGCTGAGAAATTCTGCAGGAAATGACTCCTTATGACTTTGCTATTAAAGAAAATAGACTTCGAGGGGCCAAGATTCAACCCAGCTTCAGTGATCACAACAGTGACTCCTCAAAGAAAGCCCTGTATTGGTGCAGAAAAGAGGGAAATGTTTTGAGCCAGATGAGAACATAACAAGTCAAATGAGTCACTCTAATAGGAAGATAGCACAAAGTAGCTGCAGGAGAAGTCTGGAATGACTTTCTAAGAGTTTGTCCTAAAATGGCTTGACCAACCAACATTTTATTAACAGGTAAACACACCAACCTATTTTGCCACTGAGACTTAAGAGCTGAACTGTCAAGTATTGTGAAGTCACCTATGGGAAAGAATGAGAGCCTGCTGCGCTCTCTGATGTTAATCATCTGAGGACCACATGCTTTGAAGATGAACCTGTGATGACCTCACAGCTAGGAAAAACTTCAGAACCTCATTTACATTTCTTCTTTGATCCCTTTTTCTTATATTGACTATCTTTTAATCATTCTCCTTTATCAGGAGTAGTCCATTGTAAATTCATTTAGGACAAGATTTGTGATGGTCAACTCTCAGTTTTTGTTTATTCGTAAATGATTTCATTTCACTCTTGTTCATCAATGTAGGTTTGCTGATTAAAAAAGTTACACTCAAAATTATTTTATTTCAGCACCTTGAAGATATTATTCCATTGTCTTCTGGATACTATTATTGGTTTTCAGAAGTTTATTGTCATTCTTACTGTCGTTCCTTCTTAGATGATCCATCCTTTCTTTCTGGTTGCTTTCACAACCTTCTCTTTGTGTTTATTGTTTTTTGATTTATTATAATATGTGTAGCATGGATTTGCTTTACTTTTTCCTGCTTGGAATATCTTGGTCTTCTTGTATCTGTAGATTCATGTTATCTATTAACTATGATACGTCCCAAACCATGATATTTTAAAATATTCCCTCTCCTTATTGTTTTTATTCTGTCTTTTTAGGAAACCGATGAAATGCATGATACACCTTTTCATTTAGGTCTATATCTCTTAACCTCTCTTTCATATTTCCCATCTTTCTATGTTGTAATGTGGCAATTTTTTGTATATATCTTATGATTTATTAATTCTTCCTTCATTTGTTCCTAATCTGTTGTTTAACTCTATCCTTTGATTTAAAAAATCAAGTTCTATTTATGTTATTGTCTGGATGTTTGTGCCCCCTTAAAATTCATATATTGAAATCCTAACTCCCAAAGATGATGGTGTTAGGAGATGGGGCCTTTTGGAGAGGCTTAGGTCATGAGGGCAGAGCACCATAAATGGGATTAGAGCCTTATAAAGGAGGCTCCAGAGAAATCCCTAGTCCCTTCCACCATGTGAGGATACAATGAAAACCTGTGACCTGGAAGCAAGTCCTCAGCCGACAATGCTAGCACACTGATCTCAAATTTCCAGCCTCTAGAACCATGAGCAACAAATTTCTGCTGTTTTTAAGTTTCTCAGTCTGTGGTATTTTGTTATAGAAGCTTAATGGACTGAGACAATTAGTTTGTTGGCCTGTTTGTTTTTAATCTGAACAGATAATACATTCACATGATAAAAATTCAAAAAGTACCAAACATTATTTAGTGAAATATCTTCCACCTACCTCTATTTCCTAGCCACCTGGTTCCTCTCCACTGAGTTTTTGATATCTACGTTACTGTTTCCAATGGACCAATTCTTAGTCCTCTTATTGCTGAATTTTAGTGACATTTGACATGGTTATTCATACCTCCTTGTCTCCGGGAACACCACACTCCTCTGTTCTCCTCTGCACTCACGGAATCCTCCTCAGTCTCCTTTGCTGGGTTGTTCTTTAATCACTAATATTAATGTTGAAGAACTCCTAGGCTCAGTCCTTCATCTTACTTTCTTTTCTATCTACACTTCCTCCCTTGGCAATCTCATCCATGGATTTAGATACTATCTATATAGTCATAACAGTCAAATTTGTATCTCCTGCCTAAATCCTTCATCCATACTCCAGACTTGTATAACCAATCACCTACTTGACACTTACACTTGGATATCTAATAGACATCTCAAAACTAACATGTCAAAAACGGAACTCTAGATTTTCTCTCACAACCTGCTCTAGGATCCTTCCCCATCTCAGGTGAAGGCAATTTCATCCTTCCTGATGCCCTGACCATAAGCCCCACATCCTGCCTAAATCTTGGAACTATTCACCTTTTAAAGATTTTGGCAAAATAGCATCACTTTGTTTTAATTTTGTTTCTCTGATCGCTAATGATTTGGAGCCCATTTGTTAGCTCTCCTTGGTTGCCTCATCTGTGTACTGCCTAATCATATCCTCAGCCCATTTTTTTTCTATTGGGTGGTTACTATTTTTATTCTTTAATATTTTGTGTTATCATGTAGAGAGCTCAGTGCCTGATCTTAGGATAAATTATTTCAGATTTCTAAAAGATAGAGCTGTGGATTTTACTATAGAATATATATATATTATGTATATAAAAATAAATTATTTATAATAATTTATATTATATGATATATTTATTATTTATTTATTATTAATATATTAATTATATATTATATTATATATAATTTATATTATTAAATTATATAAATTTATATTTTATATATATATATATAAATTATTTCGGACACAGAAAAGCATCCTAAATGTTTTCACTTATATTAAATCTTTAGTGGGCAAATTTTTGCAATTACTCAAGGCTATCAGAGCCATGCTCCAAAGGACGCCCCTATTTCCCATTTCTGTGGGTCTGAGTTCTTAACATATTTCTTAGAATGTGAATAAAGTGGGCTGTTTTCAGACTTCTTGCTGACTGGGATTCTAGCTCACACTGATCTCCCATTTCCCTCTCTTCTCTTGTTCTGATTTCTAAGCAGTTGTAAACTCAAAATCAGAATGATTATATAGATCACAAAACTAACCTCCTGGTCTCATTCTGCTTCATTAACTTGAGCTGGAATAGTCTAGATTAATATTTTGATGAGCAAAACATGTTTTCTGCTTTTGTATTCCTGCTGATACGGAATCACTCGGAAATTTCCCATGCAGCCTATTCTCCAGGTTCTTAGGGAATTGCCTTCGGAATAACCTTCTAGCATACATAGATCCTGATTTTCCATATATTTGTTTATTAGGCAATTGAAGAAGAGACTGGGACCCAGTCTTGTCTTATTTTTATTATTATTGTTGTTGTTGTTATTATTATTATTTTTTTCAATCTCTCCTATTGAGGCTGAACAATGGGAGTGTTGTTCTGGGAAACTGAAGTTACAGGCTGAAGTATTCTTGTCTACTCGTTTCTAAAACTCTGCTTTGTGAACTTTGTGGAGTCGGAGAGTTTCAGAGGTAGTAGCTCATGGACTGTCTGTGGTCAGGGCTGGCCTAAGGTGGAGGGAGCTCTGTTCTACCATGCTCCCACCAGACCAGCGCTGTCTGTATATTGGTGTCACACATAAGATTTTGTTTGATAGAGGGTTTCGATGGATTTTGTTCATTATTTAGTTAGTTAGGCTTTTCTTGCACTGGGTAAAGTGGACTGTTAATTTTAACCACTTTAGTGGGGATAAGAGTCAATTCCAACTGGTTGACTGATTAAAATTTTACTTTCCTTTATGCCACCTATGGATTGCCTCTGCCAGTCGGTGCTGAGCTATAATAGGTACCAGGAAGGAGTGAGAATACCCTTGCCTTCAAGATGTTTTATAGTGTCGTAAGAATTAAAGTATATAATATGTATGCATGTGGGCACACACCATATACTAAAAAATTTCCAAAACAGAGAGGACGACATTCAAAAGAAAGGAAATTAATGGCATGTGCGCTGGTGAGTTAATGGGTCACACTGAGTAAAAGCTGAGATTTTGGTGTCTACTGACCTTGGTTTAGGTCCAAGTTCTCCTCATCGCTAAAATACTACTGACCATGCAGGGCTACTGTGAGGATTATGGGAGATAATGCACGTGAAATCATAGTTACTGCGCTGGAAGTTGCTCAATAAATGCTATTTTCTTTTCCTTCTCTCTGATCTTTTCCTTCTTGCATAGACATTAACTACCTATTTTAATCCACATCAATCTAGCTCATGTTCTCAAGTTATAATCTTTGATACTTCCCAATGTTTGTGTATATCTGCATGCACACGTACACGTGCTATGTACTATATTTCTTACTAGACTATAAATATCTTAAAGGCAAGGGTATTCTTCCTCCTTCATGGTGCCCATTGTAGCTTCAGATTTGTTTCCTGACATATGCAAGATAGAATAACATCTATTCCTCTGTGTGTCAAAACTTGTACTCATTCCGCAACATGACAACACCCAGCAAGACAACAATGTATCTGACTGTTAGATGTCTGGACCTGTGAATTTTTTTTCTTGGTTAGGTTCTAGGGAGTATAAAATTTCTGGCAAAATCAATGGAATGAAGAAACGACAAAATGCCCATTAGAGATAATCCCCTTCCCCCATAAGTCTACTGAAAAGTTTCACTGAAAATGCTTTTGGGGAAAGGTGGTCAATGAGTCACTGGAATGTTATAATCTTTAGTATTGTGATTCTCACCTGCAAATGAGTTTTGGAAAATCCAAGTAGTGAGGTTTGAGCCTAAGTTAACACTATGGCCACAAACTATAAAAGTTTGAAGCAAAACCAAGGAGAGGCTTTCTTTAAGAAACAAATAAACAAAACTCATGAAGGGTGAGCCTTTTGCCAGTCTAAAAGCAAAAATTCATAGTATCCATGTTCAGTTTGAGAGATTTATGTACTGAACCTAAGGTAATTCTTTTAGCTAAAATAAGCTGCACCCAAATATGTGTTCAAATAAACCCTTTGACTAATCCAATGGTAATCAAAACGTTTTGCACTTGCTATGGAAGAAATCCTCTCAAAACCTTGTTAAATGCATTTACCATTTATCACAACCTCTTGGGAACTTAAGCTCCAGTTGGCATATGCTCAGAGGCAGCATTGTTTGGGTTTTCACAACAGCTAGCATCTAAATGTCACCAAATACCCAGATGTTGGGACTCAAGAAAACGTCTGCAGGGCTTGATGGGTCCTTAACCAGTCAATTGGATGAATTAATGTATTGCATCGAGATGGCCACAGTGGCTGGATGCTGACTTATTTCCAGGCATTGGGATGGGGTGGGGTGGACAAAAGAAAACTAAGAAGAGGCTTCCAGGAAATTTCATGCTTGGCTAGTCCTGAGCCAAGGGAAAAAAAATCACAGAACATTTTGGACTTTTCAAGAGTTATGTAAAATCTTTAAAAATGCTGCCATTTTTAGCTCTCAGTAAAGGCCTGATCCACATCCTGAACCAGCTATCATTCCTGCCTTTTCACTCTAACTTGGGTTGGTTCTTGTTTTTCACTTTTTGAAGGTTCAATAACAAATTTTTTTCTTCTAATGACTCAACCATAGTAGAAAATGATTGGGTCATATAGCCTTTTGCCAACTTTGGAAACAAGTGTTTCTTTTTTGTGAAAAGAAAGCTGTGACCTCAAGTGGCTACAATAATATTAATGATAATAAATAAATACAGTACTGTGTTTACAAGGTGCCCAGCAGTGATTTAAGTAGTAAGTATACATGAACTCATTTAATCCTAACAATAAGGTTATGAGGCAGATACTGTTACCATATGCATTTTATAGATGAGGAAACTGAGGTCCAATATATGTAATTAACTTGGTCAAGTTCACCCAGCTAATAAGGTTAAGTTGAGATTTGAACCCAGTGGCCAGATGATGGATAACAACAATTCCTGGTGTATCAGAGCTGGGCATATCATTGGGTGTGGGAGGCTATCAGAGAGATACGCTCATCCTGCCAACTTGCAGTTGACAAAAGTTTTTAGACATTTATACAGAAGGGTGAGAATTTCCTGAAGCTTGACTCCCATTTGCTGTGGGGTTTACTCCCTTTCCTGTTCAGGCTGCCAACTGTAAGCTTGACTGAGGAGACTGAAAGGAATGACTTGACTTTTTATGTTGGTCTAATACTTTCTTGGCTTTTTAGGCTTCTCCTGTTGACCAGTGATTCCTGGAAACCTTATTGGTGTAATTTCATGTGCTTTCAGAGAAAGCTAGGCCCCTGTTTGTAATACATCATGCATTTGATTAATGATATGGGCTGACTTCACCCTGGTGGAGTATATCAGAGGTCTCCTGATCACACTTTTTAGAGTGTGATCTGGGTTTTGCATCAAGTGCTGAGAGGGTGGTCTTGTCCTGGAATTTGTAGCCCCAATATTTTCTTCTCCACTTTCTAAAATAAATCCAATGAAAAAAGATTAGTATAACAAGTAGAAACCTTTGCCTTGTTAAGTTTCCTGCCAAAGAAACAAAGCATCTTCTTTTCAAAGCATCTTGTCTTGAAAAGCAAGTGCCTTTGAAGTGATTGGGGTCAAATGAGAGCACAGGCAGGGGTAATCACAGATAGGTGTTGCACAGGAGAATGAAAGGCGTGAGTAGAATTTGGATCATCCTATATTAAAATCAAAGAACAGGACAAAGTTTTCAAACTCCATGTGAGAAAACAGAGTATTCCAGAAACAGAGCAACACTAACAAGCAATGGATTTCAAGTTCTGCTGGAGCACTGGTGAGTGAGGCTAGCCAGTTACACATTCAGCTTCTAGTTATACAAATAACTTCTGGATGTAGGCTCCACAGGAGAAAATAACGCACGGCCTCAAGAGCAGAAAATGAGGAGAACTACATACATCTCTCTTGGGAGTAACACAGAGAAGTGAGTGTGCACATTACACAGATTCACTATCTAGTAATAAACAAGGGACAACTTCAATGTTAAAAACAATGTAATTGATACGAGTGCTTTCTAATTGCAAAATTTTGCAGCTGTGGTGGTGTGCCAGGGGTTCCCAAGACCATCCCAGTTTCAATGATTTTCTAGGAGGGTTCACAGGACTCATCGGGTAGTCGTCCTGGTGGCTGTGATTTATTTCAGGGACAGGATCAGAAGCAAAATCAGCAAGGGAAAACATGCATGAGTGAAGTGCAGAGGAAACCAAGGGCAAGCTTGCAAGGGTGCTCTCCCAGTGAAGTCTCACTGGACCTGCTTAATTCTCCCAGCAACAAGTCATGACACATGTGTGAAGTGCTGCCTGTTGGGAAGCTTGTTAGAGATTTGGTGCCTAAGTTTTTTATTGGGGGATCGTCATATAGGCACCTGTTGCCAAGAAAATACCCAAATTCCAGGTTTCCAGAAGGACAGCAGGTGTTCAGCACAAATCATACCGTTTGTGTAAACAGTTTAGGCACAGTGAGCCATTCATAAGGTAGGGTGGTGGGAACCCTCCTGAAATCCACGTTCTCAGATGCCAGCCAAACACCAACCTAACAAGAAGGCCTTTCTAAGGGTAGCCTGCCATGGTAACTCTTTTCTGCAAAAGTGGCAAGTGGCATGACTGATTGGGAAACTTTGACATAAAGATAAGCTTAGTAGAAATGATCAAGCAATGGGATTTCTAAACTTTAGCCTGAGTCTCCTAAGGGGAGACAGACTCAAAGTCAAAGCGGCACTTGACGTAACTTGACAAAACTCTGACGGTGGGATAAAACTCTATCCTGCTTCCATGAGAATTCCAGATCTATGATCACTTCCCCCACTCCACTCTCCCACCCTATCTTTGCTCTAAGCATGACTGGGCAAGTCGTTTGAACATAAACTCTTGGGTTTTAAAATAACATGAGAAATTCTCTTCCGAGAAAACATTTGCAAATTCTTTGGCCTACTGGGGTGAAAGCTGCTATTTAAAGGTGGAGTTCTTACTAGACTCTCAGAATATGTAGGCATTTCAAAGCTGCACTGCAAGTGTCCATATAGGGGTTTTTCTTCATGTGACTGTGAGTTGTTAGTGTTACACTTCAGACATTGCAACAAAGTTTGTTTCTATGGAGACTCTGAATGTGGTATGTCAAGTGTGTCATTAAACCTGAACTTCTCTAAATTCCATACTTGTGACCTCATGAACAGCTAAATGAGATTTTTTTCACTCTTTAGGAAGTAACAAATCTATTCTGGAATGGGAATAGAAATGACACGCCTATAATCAGAGATTCTACAGATGCAAAAGACCTTATTAGGTCATCTAGTTTACAGCTGGGTTCTTCCCAGTACAGTTGCCAGTGTTTAAACAGCACTCGATTAAATGTTCCAATATATCACTGCGAAGGCTCTGCGACCATCTAATTAAGCTGGAAATTTCACCTAGAAGGTCATTGTGTCACCTATCTAGAAGCTGCTACATATAACTGGTGAGGAAGGGTATGTTGTAATGGTGATTAGGAGGAAAAGAGCTGATCTAGGGCCTCTGGGGGAGGAATGAGTTAAAATTTCACAGTCTGGGACTTGGGGAAGAGCACTGAGAAAGGGGGTTGTGGTAGACGCAGAGGTAGAGAGTGAGAGCTGGCTGTGCTGAGTGCTGGCACTGAGGGGAATTACAGGGAAGGGTGAGGGAATAGCTCATGCCCTAAAGGGCTCATTGTCAACTAGGTTTAATGGGAAAATCCAAATGTGAAATTAAGAACAATATAGAACATTCTTTCTCCTTCTAACCTCCAAATTGGTGCTGTGATCAGTGCCTAGTCCCTGCACTCAGAGAGCTTTTGCTCTCATGGAAGATCAAATATATAAGCAACTATAATATGATATATTTGTATACATATAATATGTATAACATAATGTGTAAAGTCTATGAAGATGAAAGAACAGGATACTGGAAGAAACACATGATGTGATAACTAATTCAGTTTATCTAGCTCAAGGAAAATTCCTCATAGGAAGTGACCTATAGGCAGACACCTAATGGGTAGGTAGGAGTTAGCCATGTAAAAGAAGGGTGAACATCTTGGCCATTGGCAGAGGATACAGCACTTGAGAAGGTCTGTGGATCTGGAAGAGCAAGGCCAAGGCAGGCAATTGAAACAAGCCTGGTGTACCTGGAGCATACAGCAGAGGTGTGCAGAATGATAGTGGTGAAGTGGGAGGGAGACAGTGTGTTGAAATATAAGGGCAGAAAGATGATCAGAAACCAGATTAGGAGGTTAAGCTTAGTGAGTTGGATTTTACCCAAATAGCAATAGGATTCACTGATGAGTGATAAGCAAGAGAAAGCCATAATAAAATCTTTTCAGAAATATCACTAGGATACTCCTGCATAAGACTTGTAATTATCTCTCTGAAGAGCTTAAACCAGTGGGACTCTGTGCTTAGGAACATAAGGCATAGCAGAGTTTGGGAGTTCCAATGAAAATAGGAGAATTAAGTGAAAGTTGATGTTCTCAACAGCAAGAGCCACATCATCAACCCATTTCCCCCACTTGCCTTCCAGAATGGTCACAGTTGAGGTAACACTTATCTCCCACCCCCAACTTTCTGGTAGGAAATTAAAAAAATTATTTCAGGAAAATATCTGCACACTAGAAACATACTACAAGTAATGCTATTTTGGGATCTATAAGGGAACAGCTTGGTCCCTGTTGTGTTACGTGATGGTGAGGCTTATCAGGTGATAAAGCTCCAACTTGTGAAAAACTTCCAGTCATGTTTTTAGTGCATCCTTCTTAAAAATGAAGACATAACAAACCATCAACAGATACATTTGAGGAGAGCCTCTGACATGAAGGACAGAGTTCAAAATAGACAGAAAAAACCCCAGCAACCTTCAGAAGAAAGAGAAAGTATAGAAAAGTAGAACACTTCTTTTAAAAAGTATATTCTTAGAGAAATAAGAGATGACCTTTCATCTATAAGACAAGGATAGACAAATTTATGTAAGAAAGGAACATTAAGATGATCAAAAAGAGCTCTTTGAAATGAAAATTATTGTAGAAGATCTAAAAAAGTCAGTAAAAGCTTTGGAAGACAAAATGAGGAAATGTTCCAGAAAGTAGAATAATAAGAAAAAAAAATGAGATGGAGAATAGAATAGAAATAGTAAGAAAATTAGAAGGCCAGACTTGGAGGTCCAACTTTTAAGATCATGAATTTTAAGACAGAGAAAATGGAAAGAAATTACTAAAGAAGTAATTCAAGAAAATTTCATAGAACTGACGACTGTGAGTTTCTAAATTGACAGGGCCCCTGAGTGCCCAGCTCAATGGATTAAATAAGGCTCATTATAATACACATTACAATGGTCCCCCCTTATTGGTGGTTTCACTTTCCTCAGTCTGAGAATATTAAATGGAAAATTCCAGCAGTAAGCAGTTCATAAGTTTTAAACTGCATGTTGTTCTGAGTGAGGTGATGAAATCTTGTGCAGTCCTACTCTGTCCTGCCTGGGATGTGAATCATCCCTTGGTCCAGCAGAACCTGCCCTTTTGTCACATAGTAGCCACCTGGGTTATCAGATCAACTGTCACAGTATCTCAGTGCTTGTGTTCAAGTCACCAGTATTTGGCTTAACAATGGCTCCAAAGAGCCAGAGAGTCAGGCTGGCAATTCGGGTATGCCAAAGAGAAGCCATAAAGTTCTCAACTTAATAAGGAAAGAAAATAATAGACTGAGGTTGCTAAGATGCGTGATAACTTTTATTACAGTACATTGTTGTAATTGTTCCATTTTATTAGTTATTGTTGTTATTCTCTTACTGTGCCTAATTTATAAACTAAACTTTGTCATAGGTATGCATGTATAGGGGAAACATAGTATATATAAGGTTTGGGACTATCCATGGCTTCAGGCTTCCACTGGAAGTCTTAGAACATATCTCTGAGGATAAGGGGGGACCACTGTAATGTCAAATTTCAGAACACTGGGGGCAAAGAGAGGATCCTAAAACCTTTCCTAGGGAGAAGAGAGGTCACATACATAAGATCAGGAAACAGAATGGCTTTCAATTGCTCAAGAGCAAAAATGAATGCTGAAAAACAGAGGAAGAATGTCTTCAAAATTCTATGATGTCCAACCTGTAATTCTATACTCGGACAAAATATAAATCATGTGTGAGACTCGATTATGGTATTTCAGGCAGGCAAGGTCTCAGAAGTTTTGTTTCCTCAGGAAAGGAGGGGAGTAAGTGAGGGAGTAATGCGAAGTGAGGGAGAAAGAAATGGGATCCAGGAAGCAGGGGATCCAAGAGGGAAGGAGGTGACCAGATCCCCTTGGAGGATGACGAAGGGAGCCTCAGGCTATCAGCTCTGCAGCAGACCTGGAGGGCAACAATCTGGACAGAGCAGGGTGAGGAGGACTCCGGGAGCAAAGTCCCTAAGAAGACAGAATCAAGAGCAAAGCTGATGTGTGTGAACCATTTGAGACTAGACTTACACTGCTGGTGGAGGATTTGGAAATAAATGAGTAACAAGTACTTAGAACATTCAATCGTTGCATCAGTTTCCTTTGGGTAATGTGATAAATTACCACAACTTGGTGACTTCAAACCACACAAATTGACTCTTTCACCGGTCTAGAGGTCAGAAGTCTGAAATCAGTTTCACTGGGCCCAAACTAAGTTGGCAGGGCCACACTCCCTCTCGAGGCACCAGGAGAGAATCCATTTCCTTGCCTTTTCTGGCTTTCAGAGCCGTGTCATTGCATTATTTGGCTCCCAGACCCTCCCTCTGTCTTCAAATCTCTCTCAGCTGAGGTGACATTACCCTCTGTTTTCTGTAGCAGAATCTCCCTCTTGTGAGGGTACTTGTGATTACATTTAGGGGTACCTGGTTAATCCAGAATAATCTCCCTATCTCAAGATCCTTACTTTAATCCCATTGGCAAAGTTTTTTTGTTTTTTGTTTTTGTTCTTTTGCTGTAAAGAGTTCCATTTACAGGTTCCAAGGTCTAGGATGTGGATATCTTTGAGGGCTGTTATTCAGGCTGCCATGGCACTTAAGACTGAAACAATTAGTAAGTCAAGGGAAAAATATTATTCAAGAAAGGAAATTACATTGTACTATACTGCATGGCTAACAATGAATAGTTTTTACATGGTCCTAGTCATGTTAACCTGATAATGAATTCAATCCCACATTTTGATAGAATTGTTTCAGAGGTTGAGGGAGTTTGCGTGTGTGTCTGTGTCAGTTTGGGAGACAGTGGTTGGGAAGATAGCTAAATATTTATTTTCCACTGTAGGAATTCAACAGATAATATCTAGATCTGAAAAACCAAGAAATAGTAATCTACGTATTCTGTTGAAAGTGATGTAGTGTGCAGTTGTATTTTGTAAATACCAAAATAGATAAAAGGATGGAAAGTGAGTGGCATTGAGCATCAAGGGAACAAGAATGGTGGAGAAGTTTGGGGACTGGCTGTTTTTCCTAATAAGACTTGTAAAGTTCCATATAAACTAAACAAACAAAAAACCCCAAAAAACCCACTAATTAAAGTGAAAAGATTAGGGGGCTGGCCCAGTGGCGTGGTGGTTAGGTTCTCATGCTCCACCTTGATGGCTCAGGGTTCGGCAGTTCGGATCCTGGCTTCGGACCTACACACCGCTCATCAAGCCATGCTGTGGCAGCATCCTGCGTAGAAGAACTAGGTAGACTTACAACTAGGATATACAACTATGCGCTGGGGCTTTGAGGAGAAAAAAAAGTGAAAAGATTAGATTAAATTCTTAGGCAAGGGTGCAGAAATTTTCAGAAGTGAAGTGATTACATAGGGCAGGAAAACAATCCATCCTTCTAACTGAAGTGTGAAAAGGACAAAGTGGAAGTTGGGAGACTACCTAGGAAGTGGGAATGTGGAGCAGAGGAGAGATTAGGAGATCCTTAGATGATAGATTCGACAGGAATCGCTAAATTATTGGAAGTGAAGGTTGAGGAAAAAGGAGATGTCAAGGTTGGCACTCAGTTTTCTGGTTTGGGCATCTTGGGTAATGATTATGCCAATCAATGAGAAAGGGAATTGAGGAAGAGCAGACACTTTGGAATCAGGTGGTTAGAGATATGTGAGCATCTTGCAGGACTGGGTGCTTGTATCTGGGAGTTAGTAGCACAATGAAAAGCATGGAGGGAACGAGTGTTTCCTCCAAGGAGAGCCTGCCTCTGAGAGAGGTCTGAGGAACAAGCATATGCACTGAGGAAGGGGGGTCAGACTTTTCTCTTCTTTTATTTCTCTGCTCCGTTCTGCTGTCTTACTTTTCAAATGGACAAAAGTGGTTGAGAAGTCAGTTAACGTTTCAATGCTTAAAAACTTATGGATGGGGTTGACCCAGTGGTGTAGTGGTTAAGTTTGTGCACTCCGCTTCAGCCAGGCTGCTGAACTAGGGTTTGCAGGTTCAGATCCTGGGTGTGGACCTACACTCTGCTCATCAAGCCACACTGGGGCAGCATCTCACATACAAAATAGAGGGAGATTGGCACAGATGTTACCACAGCATTAATCTTCCTCAAGCAAAAAAGAGGAAGATTGGCAACAGATGTTAGCTCAGGACCAGTCTTCCTCACCAAAAGAAAACAAAACAAAACCTTACAAAGAACTTCTCTTTTCTCCTCAGTAGAGTCTCATAAACTCCAGCAGGGCATATGGGAATATTGTTCCAAGATTAATATTTAAATATAGAAAATGGTTCATTACAGCCTAAATCTATATGGCCTATTTTACAGTAGATGGTTAAAACTCCCATTTGTCAGCAGTGCATTCTTTTAAAGAAAATTTGGTCATTGGGATGTGTAGAGACCCTTATCCTATTATCCCAATGGAAAAATGTAGTCCAGAATGAGTTGCACGGAATCCATTTATAACACCTGTCCTGACAATGTATGAAATGCAGGTATAGTCAGCAGACTCTGCACAGTGCTGAAAGTCAATCCAGGTACAGCAAAGAAGGGCTAATTTTATGAGCTAGACATGTGGCTGGTATGCCTTGTTCCTCTGTATGTACTGTCAAGTGTCACTTAACGACGGGGATATGTTCTGAGAAACATATCGTTAGGCGATTTTGTCGTTGTGTGAACACCATAGAGTATACTTATGCAAACCTAGATGGTACAGCCTGCTACATATCTAGGCTGTATGGTACTAATCTTATGAGACCACCATTGTATATGCAGTCTGTCATTGACCACGTCATTATGCAGTGCGTGACTGTAATTGTTTTTCCTCTGGCTGCTTTTGAAATTTTCTCCTTGACATTGGCGTTCAGCAATTTGATTATGATGTTCCTTGATATCTTTTTTTTAAATGTTTATACTAGTTAGAATTTGCTGAGCTTCTTGGATTTGTGGGTTTATAGTTTTCATCAAATTTGGAAAAGTATCAGCCTCTATTTCTTCAAAAAGTTTTTCTGAATCCTCCTCTCTCTCCCTTTCTCTGAGACTCCAATTACACATACACTTGTCCTGTTGATATTGTCCCATGTGTCACTGAGGCTCTGTTTCTTTTATTTCAGTCTGTTTTCTCTCTGTACTTCATTTTACTTAGTTTCTATTGTGGTTTCATCAAGTTTACTGCTCTTGTTTTTCTTGCATTATCCAACTTTCATTTCAGATATTTTGTTTTCTATCTCTAGACATTTCATTTCATTATTTTTTATACTTCTCATTAATTTTCATTATATTCCATTCTTCCTTTGAATGTTGAGCACATTTATAACAGCTCTTTTAAGGTCCTTGTCCACTAATTCCATATCTCTGTCATTTCTGGGTCTATTTCTACTGATTTCTTTTTATCTTGGTTATTGCATGCCTGTTAATTATTGATTAGATGATACTGTGAGTTTATTTTGTGTTGTGCTCTATTTTGTTCCATTTTTTATTGAGTGCTGGGCTTTGTTTTGGCATGCAGATAAGTTGCTTGTGGATCACTTTGATTCTTTGGAGACTTACCTTTCAGTTTTTATGGTAGATTTAGAGTATCTTTTACACTAGGGCTAATTTAACCCTGATATTAAGGCTCTATTCTTCTGAAGGGTCTTCCCAATGTCCTGTGTACCCCAAAGTCTTTCTGCTCTAGTTGGTGGGAATGTGAACCATTCTTGTGTGAGTTCCGGGAATTGTTCAGACTACTGCTTTCCAGTGTTTCCTTTCCTTGACCTCATGGGATTTTAACCCATACACGCATAGATCATCCCTCAGCCAAAAACTCAAAGGGACCTCCCTGCAGATCTCCAAAGCTCCCTCTGCTGCTCCCTTCTCTCCATTACTCTGTGTTGCTAATTCTAACTGCTTATCCTTCCTGAACTTGTGTCTTATCTCTGCAACTCAGTGATACAACCAGACTCTGATTGACTTCTGCTCCCTGCACTGCAGCTCAAAAGCCATCCCTTGTGAGGGGCTGGCCTGGTGGCATAGTGGTTAAGTCTGCGTGTTCTGCTTTGGTGGGCTGGGATTTGCAGGTTCGGATCCCAGGTGTAGCACTGTTGGTCAAGCCATGCTGTGGCAGCATCCCACATAAAATAGAGGAAGATGGGCAATAGATGTTAGCTCAGGGCCAATCTTCCTCACAAAATAAAAAACCAAAAAACCAAAAAAACACAACAAAAACACCTGCCTCTAGGCAGTAAGTTCAGTTGGGGCAGTTGCAGTGTTCACTACATTTGTTTTCCTTCCTTCAAGGATCACAGTCCTGGACCGCTTTTTTCTAATGTCTGAAAACAGTTGTTTTAAAAGTTTTGTCTGGTTTATTGGTTGTTAATGGCAGGATGGTAATTCTTACAGTAATTACTACATTTATAGATGAAAATATAAGCCAGATCCTCCCAGAACTAGGGAGATTTTAAAGTCCAGAGCACAAGCTTCAGTGTAGGAGTTTGGGAGGAGGATGAGCCACTTGGCTATATATAAAAATGTGAGTAGAGGTTTTATGTAGGTGAAAATAGGTGCAATTATCTGTAGCAGGATTTCGAAGCTTAAAGCCTGGGAAATTGAAAATGAGAAGGAAAATGAAAAGAATATGGACTCAGAACACTTGGGTTTTTCCCAGGGTTCTGCTACCAGTTGGTTGAATGACTTTGGAAAGTAGCTTATAATATTTCCCACCTACAAAATGAGAAGTACAACCAACTCTTTTTCAGCTCTCAAATGTAGTGGGCTTAATTTAGCTCCTTGTCTATTACTGCAAGCATATTCTATGTTTTTCTGTCTCTATGGACTTTTTAATCCTTATGCTTTTACCTACATCTGGAATTTCCTTCCTTACATCTTTCGCTTGTCCAAGTTCAGCCAGTATTTCAAGGCCACAGCCAAGTGCATCCTGCTTCTCCACAGAGATCTCCAGGACCCTTTTAGCCCGACATAACCTCTCCTATTTTGTGTAGCAACCCAACACAAAAATACACAGGAAAAATCCTAACGATAAGTATGTGGCTCTATATGAATACAATTATAAAACTTTATGAGCGATATTAAGAAATAAAAATTTGTATAAACGAAGAGAACTATCAGACCAGTGGGTGGGAAAACTGAGTGTCATAAAGATGACAATGTTTTTCTCCAATAGTTGAATAGATTTAACAGAATCCTAATCTAAACATGGCACTTACTTTTGTAACCTAATGAAATGATTTTAAAATTTATTTAAATTTGCAGACAAGAATAGTAAAGAAAAAAAAGAGAAAAAAAACCCGATAAAACAAAAAACAAACATTTTGAAAGGGAAGAGTCCTTAGAGAATAACTTCCTGTGTCAGATGTATTAAGCTATAACAATTGTATCAGCATAGAAGAAGTGTAAGCATTGATAAATTGATTTTAAAGAAGGCAGTATAGCGCTGAATCATGCACTGGTGTATATAAAAATTTAGTAATGGGAAAGAATTATTCCAAATATCGCTGCTGGTGAGATGCCTTCACTGACCATCTGGAATAAATTAGATCTCCCTTGCTGATGTTGTTATAATATGTCCACTTTGATTACAATTGCTTGTTGAATATCTGTCAGCTCAATGAGACTAATGGCTGTGTCTACCTTGTTCAAACCTATATAATCTACACCCAGCAAAGGACCTGGTTTATAGTAGAAAATAAGTTTTTATGGAGTTTTGAAACAAACTGGAGGTAGAGAATAGCTTCGTCAACAATTGCGGAGGTGTGAGAAATCAGCATTTGGAGACAATCAAGTTAGATGTTTACCTCATACCATACTTCACTTGGAATTCCATATGAATTAGAAAAATATTGTATAAAATGTAACCATAAATATCTAGAAGGGATAATAAACTAATGTGTGTCTTCTCTTAGAACAACAAAAGAATAGCTTGTAGCATTAACACTATGGAAAAATCACAGATGAAAAGTTTGATAGAATTGACATAAGAAATTAAATAGTTCTGCATGTCATAGATAGTATACACAAAACTTGAGTGTGGGAAATCCTGATAAATACAGCAGAGTCGTGCTTAATTTATAAAGAGTTTTCACAACTCCATGAGAAACACATATGATAGAAAAACATACAAAGGCAAAGAAAAGAAATAGAAAAGGCTTATTGCCATGTTCAAACATGCTGTTCATCACAGAAATCCAAATAAAAAACAGGACATCACATCTTAATATATTAAAGCAGCAAAACTTTAAAAGGAAAGCTACAGTGAAATTAAATTTTTACCACTATTGTGTTTCCTTAGGACTCCTGGGCTGTGATCCCCCCAAGCAACTCTGTTCTGGAGCTGGGATCAGAGCGCTGTTGCTGAAACGTGGAGACAGGAGGCAGAGATAACCCCATGGAGGAAGCCGTGAACTGGGAGATGTGGTTGGAGCCTCTGCTCAGACTGTAGTCTCTAAGTTGCCTTGGAGAGGGTCCCTGGAAGCCCCTAAGAACTTCCAGAATGATGGACATTCTCTTGCCTTTGGCACTGAGCATTCATGAGAAGGAACAGAGATGTATCTAAAGCTGGGAAGCAACACCGGTCTTTGGGATCTGCTGAATATGTGCTTTTTCCCCACTTCCTGTCTCTTAGATTATTTTTTGTGTTGGGATTATTGACCAGAGAAATTCCCCTTGGCCAAGTCTCAATTTCTCCAGCTCCCTTTTCTTTCTACACACAGACTCGTCTGGGTCTCTGAGGGAGATCCAGAACCCTGAGAATGTAATGGGCTGCTGTGTTATTCCCCTTAGGCAACAATGAATAGCCAGGAAGAGCTGGTGAGACTTGGCATAATGTTACCAGACTTTAGAAGGACAGAACTTAACCCTGTAGAAGCAGGGTAATCGAGGGTCTGCTGTGTCTAAACAGTGAGGCCAGAGCCGAGTTCCTCCTGCAGGTGGCCCCATGTAGCGAGTGCAGCAGTCAGAATTTAAGAGAATGGGGATGGTGGAGGCCATGAGAAAAGGAGAATGGAGATATCACGCTGCTCTAAAGGGGCAGCTGGGCTTGGTTCTGGCTGCTGCTGGAGGAAATCTAGGCTCAGTGATGTACTTCTTCTGAATGTTCAAAAAAGGTTGGAGATTTGGATCTTTAAATATTGGTGACTAATTAAACAAAACAAAACAAAACACTGTTCCAGCAACATTCAGGCCACACAAAGGCCACAGACCTCCAGCTTGCAAAATCTGGGTTAGACCGGGTTGTCTCAGAGGGAAGTTATCACTTGTCCTGGGAGGTGTGCTTTAACCTGCAGCTCTTGCCAGTGGGGAGTCTGAGGTAGAAATGGCGGCCGTGCCCCTACTCCTGCTAGGAAGACTGGAGCCACCTGATAGCCTTGGGATGGGTTAGAGGTAAGCGTCCGCCCTCCCACCAACACAAGAGGGAGCCAAGGGGCAACATCTCTCCTGGTGGAAAGGGCGTAGTTTTCCCAAGAAGGGAAAGCTCAAGTGGCGTGTTCATGGGGCCGCTCTCCTGGGGAAGGCTAAGTCCCTACTCGTCTTCTCTTGTGAGACACGATGTAAAGTCCACACTTGAGTGAGTGCACTATGGTATCCAGTGGAGATGGGTGTACCCTTCAACAAAAAGCCTCGAGGATGGACACTGTCTAGTGGGTGGGGCTAGTGGGAACTGGAAGGAGCAGAGTGCCCTAGAAGGGACAGGATGACTTGGCATCTGTATTAGTTGCCCAGGGCTGTTGTAACAAATTAGCACAAACTTGGTTTAAAACAACAGAAACGTATTCTCTTGCCATTATGGAGGGCAAAAGTCCCAAACAGTTTTGTGGGGCTAAAAGTCAAGATTTAGACAAGGATGGACTCCTTCCGGAGGCTCCAGAGGGGAATCTGTTCCTGCCTTTTCTGGCTCCTGGTGGCTGTCGGCATGCCTTGACTTGTGGAGACATTACTCCAGCATTTGCCTCCATCATCACATCGCTTTCTTCTCTTTTCTTTGTCAGATCTTCCTCTGCCTCCCTTTTATGAGGACATTTGTGATTGTATTTAGGGGCTGCCTGGATAATTCAGGATAATCTTCCCATCTCAAGATCCTTAATTTAACTGCATTTGCAAAGTCCCTTTTGCCATGTAAGGTAACATTCCTAATCAACAGGATTAGGACCCAATATCTTTGGGAGGCATTTGACCTACCACAACATCACTGGCCTTCTAGACTCTGACGGAAAAGGAAGGTGTCTGTCAGTGGACATGGGTGGCTATTACCTGTGGCTAATGTCAAGAGTAGAAAGACCCACAGCCCAAGGGCCAGAGAAGGCTTTAGGAATGAGAGTGAGGATGCTAATCTCCTCGACCACTCTGTGTGGAGATGTTCATACTTTTGAGAAGGGAAAGGACAAGGCCAAGTAATACCTGGTTACAGTATGGGTTCATGTCTGTCCCAGAACAGAGTTTTAAGTTTCCTCAAGCTGATGCCTAAAGACACAGAAAAAGACAGTGAACGTGAAAAAAATCGTGTGCTGGTTTCCCTTAGTGAAAGCTTCTCAGAGATCCTCCTTGCTCCCTCCAGAGACATCTCGCCTCCGTCCTCAGCCTCTGGCAGGCTGATTTCTGCTGTTTGAATTTTCACAGACAGAGGTTTCTTAACTACTAGGAATGTTTTACTATTTGGGCCAGCTGGTTGTATAAAAGTCTTCCTACGTGTCCATGTCAGCTGTGGAATAACGTGTACTTTCTCCTATGCCCCCTCCCTCTTATTCCTTTCTATATTCTTGATTTAATCTCCCCACACGGCATGTCTGTGAATTTTTGTCCTGGCGTCCTCTGTACTCCCCTCACTCCCACACATCTCTTCCTCTCCAACACTAGCTCATTGGTTTATTGGTTTATCAGCATCCTGTGGGGTCTGCTTTCTGTCTTGACTGTGAGGACGGAGGACCTCCTGACACTTGGTACGTGAGGCTCCACATCATGGGGATTCACACAATTTGCCTTGCGGAGTTCTTTCTCGCCTGTCGCCAAGTGTGTTTGAACATAAAAATATGTGCATATATTCCTTCAGCATTTATTCAACAACTGTTTATTAAGCATTGCCAGAGGCTCCATGTTTTAGTAGCCGTAGAGGAACAAAGATGGATGAGGCATGAAGGAGTTTATAATCCACAAATAAAACAGCTAACATTTATTGAGCATTTACCAGGTGCTGGGGAATGAGTGCTTTCTCAATGTATTTCATTTATTCCTCACAATGACCCCATGAGGTAGGTATTTTCATCCCCGTTTATAGATGAGAAGGAAAATCACTTGCCAAGTTCACACACCTTGGAGCTGGGATTGCCGGGACCATGACCTGTGCCATCTGACTCCAGGTCCTTGCCACATGAGAGCTCAGCTCTGAACTCGGAATGTGGTGGGATTCAGGGTGTGTTTTCCCTGATCCTATGGGCTATCCTTTGTTCAGTTGCTTTCCTGGAAATGCAGTTCTTGGAAAGCAGGACAAAGAGGACTGGTTCCTCTCACACACATTGCTTTGAAGAGTCAAAATTTGCTGCATTTCTTTTGAAAAGTAATCTGGCAGAATATATCAAGACACTTTAAAACTTTCAACCTAATTATAGCCCTTCTGGGAATCTCCTCTGAAGAAAGAACCAAAAATATGGGAAAAGCTTTGTGCCTGGGGTTGATCATTGAAACATTATTAAGAGAGGCAGAAAATTTATTTACACTATATTCAGTCGTGCAAAGGAAAGGCAACTTGCCCTTTTTCCTGTAACTAACCAGTCTTCCCTGTGAGTGCTCATCCTGCCGTCTGCCCACACCTCACTACCCAGTGGGTAAGGGGGTAATCTAAATGTGTTCTCTTCTGCTTAGTTTAGCTCAGTCCCTTTGGGATAAATTCTCACATTCTTGTTCTTCCCCTTGGTCCTCACTAAGATGGCTTCTGGCTGTGTGGGGAGGGTGTGAAGGGGACCTCGTGGAGGTCGGAGGACTAGGGTAGCACATGCATAGGTCTTTGTTCTGTCTTCTGCCTCCCCTGGCTGGCCTCTGTGGCAATGGCCCCTTTCTCAGGACATTCTGCTGTCATTTGATGTGGAAGCTTTGAGTGGTGAATTCATGGTGGGCTCTTCATGCGTGGCCAAGACCTGGTGGCTGAATCAGTTTCATCTCCCCAAATCTGGAGAGCTGTGGACCTGGGAGCATCTGAGGTCTTGTGGTGACTCCTATACAGTCCTTAGTGTGGGCAGCTTGCCTTGTAGCCCTCAGCTTTAGGGCCACTCAGCCTGTGTTAAAGTTAGCCTCTAGAAGCTGCCCACTGAGTCTTAGCAACCTCCTTGCCTCCCTGGGGCAGGCAGGAATATCTGCCCTTTGCTCTTCACGTAGAAGTGCTAACCTAGTTTGTCTCTCTGCCTCACCCCGGAGGCGATCCCAGGTAATGATCTTGGTACTGGTGAGGCACCACTGGAGTGTCAGTGGGAAGCTGGGCTGAAGTCCCTCCTGCTCTCAGCTTTTCCCTCTGTGATGACTCTACGGTAGGGTGGTGAGACTATGGATGATTTTCCACGCCATTTTTGTGTGTTCCTAAATATGACCATAATACTTTTATAAATCATTCTTTTTTAAAAGAAGAAGATGACTTTTAAATTATGACCTATCAAAGACCCTGGTTTATATCCCTAAAAGTGGGTCTGTTTTTGAGGTCAGGCTGTTTCCAAGTATGAGAGCTCAAGCAGCATAGAAGAACTGACTCTTAAAATGTGTAGTTGAGGCCAGGATGGGCAGGATGATGATCATAGGTGATGATTTTAGGAAGGGAGAGAGAACCTATAGTCACACCTTGATGATCTCAGCCACACCTCCTCCTCCTCCTGCTTCTTCACTTGGAGACAGACCCACTGTTCCTCTGGTCAAATTAGGAAATGAAGTTCATGTATGAACATGAACACCCAGGGCTCATCACTAATGGACTCTGCCATCCTTGCCTGGAGCACTTGCTCTTTAGAGCACAGAGATCTGTAGCATTTTGAGAAAGGGGTTATAAGACTGATTGAGAAAGGATGGTTGAGGACGCGTTTGACAAGAGAAAGGCTGATTTAGGATTTGGTCCACAGGGTGAGCAGTTCCTCTGAAGAGAAGTTCTCATGAAGACCCTGGCTCCATGTTCAGCCTCATTTGGGGCCTCCTGGATAATGGGACCAAGTAGATATTCATATTTATCTTCTTATCTATTATTTAATGGGCCCCTCATTTAAGTACTCCAACGCTTGTTCACAGTTTTAGTCTTTTCTTGAATTTAATTCAGTGACAGCGTTGCAAAACCATTCAGCAGGAAATGTCTATAATATGTTTTTCAGACGTCAGAAATACCCCAAGGAGAAAGTTAATGGGAAAGAACATAATAAGCCTTTTTGTGACGAGTAAGATGTGGGATATATTTTATCTTAGCAGTTTTCGACAAAGCCCCTGGAGGTTGTTTTCATGTAAGTAGAAGTTTTTCATTAAAGTAGAAATCTTTTTTTTTTTAATTTGAAACATTTTTGCCTTAAATATTTTTGTGTGCAAAGGAAACCTCAGGCCAAACCCACTCATCTCCAGGGGTCCTCCTATTATATTGGTTAATCTTGGTTGTAGACACACCAGGACATGCATTACAAAGGACTTCTTTTTATTTTCCATGAGAATTTTCCTTTGGGGGAGAGGTTTTATTAAGTAAAAATTCTTCTTAAAAAAGACAGAGAGGGATAAGAAGGCTGCTAAGTGACCTCGGGGACTTTTTCCTATAGTCACAGACTAAACAAGTCAGAATCTGATTCGTGGGGTCGTGTGTGTGTGTGTGTGTGTGTATGTATGTGTGTGTTGGACATGCAAACAAACACAAATCAGACCAAGGTGGAGGCTCATTAAGGGGGTACTGATTGCGTGTATGGGGTGTCACTCTTTTCATAATGTCCTAAGCATCAGTTTGTAGACACGGCAGCATCCATAAATTCTTTTCCCATTTCCCTTGTAGTGGCATCTTGAATTCTTTCATTTTTGACCCAAATAATACACAACTTAAGTTTACTAATTAATTTTTGGTCATAAAAATTGTTCGCACTTGGGACCATCAAGCAAAAATTCTTGAGTTTGAGAATTTAAATGTATCTGATATGTAAAACCCAGCCATGAAGCTGCCTAATTCTTTACTATTCTGATAAATAATTGTAATGAGTTTGGAGAAAGAGAGCTCTGAGGTCAATTCCCGCTCAGTCTCTAGTTAACTGTGATTTTAGGAGATGTCTTTATGTTTTGCTTTCCTTTACAGGTTGATTCTGAAAATTTCTTAATGTAATATTAAAAGTAAAGTGGAAAATCTTTGAGGAAAAAGAGCTGAGTCAGTTTTAAACAACAAAAATGATCGGTATCAATCAGGCCCCAAGCTTGAGTTGGCATTGTATTCAGTGCATGTAACCACTTGCATACAGGGTGTTCTGTATTTGGGGTAGCCGTGGGTTGGCTAGCTTATAGAGTTCCAACCAACTCTGTGACAACTAAGAATTAAAATATCAGCTGCATTTTCTAATATGTAATCATAAATGCAGAAAGCAACAGCTATCTCAGTCTGAAGTCAAAAGGAAAATTTACTAGGATGACACCACATCATGCGTTCTATCACAAATCATACAGTTCGAAGTGGGTTCTTCTAACACTGGTTCCCTGTGTGTAACATTGAATATACATAAGTGCCTGTGAGCTAAGTGTCCCCTAAGTGGTCCGTTTGTCCATCCTGTGTTTTGAATTCTAAGCTCTCACAAACCCTAGAAGAGATAGTCTTTCTATTCGCTAATGTATGTTTAGATAATATAGCACCCTTCCCTAGTCACGAGGGAGCAATGTCTTGATATTCTGGCTTTCAGCTGCACATAGGGGAGGACAGTTCTCAATGACCTATTCCAAAGCCACTTTAAAGGCCTTTTCAGGGATATGGGAAGAAGTTATTTATAGAAAAGTCATAAAGACAAATGATGTTGCCCCAGGGTTAAAGGAACAAGGTGTAGTTCCAAGATGGTATCTTGGGTGGGAAGGAAGGATCAGGGTGAGAACTGAAGTTGAGAAGATGTCTATGTCTATATCTAGAAAATGTTATAAAAGAACATATTTATAAAAACGTCAGTAGCAGAGATGGATGTGAAAGGGTAGATAATTGATTGAACAGAAAGGGTTAGAGGTATGGTGGGACATAAATGTTTGTTTCAGCTGGTCTTTTTTTTCTTTCTTTATTTCATTTTTTTAAAATAAAAGTTTCTGACCAAGCTTATATGGCAATAAGGAGTTTAATTTTGGATGTTTGGAGTGGTGCAGTTGCTGGAGACCTTCAGCCATGTCAAACCTATGTAAACCCTTCTGTATGTGCCTTAGGCATGAAAACTGCCTGTGATGAAACAGGAGTGTGTTGAACTAAGGCAATGGTACTCTGCCAATATGAAGAAGAGAGGGGGAGAAAGCATGGGAGAAGGGTAGAAACAGTGATCCTTAACATGGAAGCAACTTCATTTTCCTTAGGAGAGATTCTTTCTTCTGATTTAGAAGAATCCCTTCCATAGTTTATTTCCTTCAGCAGGAAAACACAGCCTTCTTCACCAGTGTGTCAGTCTGCTAGGGCTGCCATAAAAAAGCAACACAGACTGGTGGCTTGAATAACAGAAATTAATTTTTTCAAAATTCTAGTGGTTGAGTCTGAGATCAAGGTGTTGGCAGGGTGGGTTTCTTCTAAGGTCTCGCTCCTTGGCTTGTAGATAATCATCT
This sequence comes from Equus przewalskii, assembly GCF_037783145.1. Lineage (NCBI taxonomy): Eukaryota > Metazoa > Chordata > Mammalia > Perissodactyla > Equidae > Equus > Equus przewalskii. The sequence continues at coordinate 12,253,419 of NC_091861.1, read as the reverse complement.
TCTCCCTGTGTCCTCACGTGGTCTTTCCCCTGTGTGTGTTTGTGTCTTAATCTCCTCTTTTTATAAGGACGTTTGTCATGTTGGTCATTAGGGTGGTCAGATCTCACCTTAATGACCTCATTTGAACTTAATTTGAACTAATTACCTTAAAGACGTGACCTCTAAATACAGTCACATTCTGAAGTACTAGGAATTAGGATATCAGCACATGAATTTTGGGGCACAGAATTCAGCCCATGATACCCAGCTACTAAAAGGTACCTTCTTCCTTTAGTCTCTTTTAAGTAACGGAATACACTAAATGAGAAACCTTGGAAACTTGATGTGTTTTCCAAACATATAGAGGTTTAAATTATACAAGTTAGAGACATAGTATAGATCATGTAGCAAAATATCCTTTCATTGCCTCCAAGGTTTCTGATGGGATCACGTGACGTGCCTTCTGTATTTCCAAACTCTTGACATTTGATTTCACATTCATGAATTCAAGGAGTCTCTATTGGCTACTTTCTTTCACACAATTAATACGCATGGGATGGGGCCACCTTGTCCTCCAAGAAATAATTAGCTTGCCAGTTATCTGTTTTTAAAATTATTGATTAGTTGCAACATAAATCCTTTACTTATGAAGGCTCACAATAAATTAATTCCTTTACCTCTTCCTAGACAATTCAATGACTTTAGAACTCTTTGTTCCATTCATCCTTTTCCAAATGTGCAAGCTATTGTTTTCATGTATTTTAATTCTCCCTATATACTTAAAAGCCCACATTCTTTATTTTATTACTGCTTTCTACCGTCAGTATTTATTTAGATCAACACATAATTTCCCTTTCCTTTGCTATGTATTCTCTCTTGTAAATCCAGGCTTCTATCTAGGCATATTTTCCTTCTTCCTGAAGATCTTTTTAAAATTTCTATTAGAACAGGTCCACCGGTGATCAGTTCTCTTAGTCTTTGTCTCAGAATGTCTTTATTTAACCTTCTTTTTGGAAGATATTTTTGACAGATGTAGAATTCCAATTTGGCACTTGTTTCTTTCAGGACTTTGAAGATAGTTATATATTGTTTTCTGGATTTTATAGTTTCTATTGAGAGGTCAGCTATAAGTCTTGTTGCTGCTCCTGTGAAGGTGATGCATTTGTTGCCTAGCTTTACGGTTTTTGTCTTTGTCTTTTTTTTTTTTTTTGATGAGGAGATTGGCCCTGGGCTAACATCTGTTGCCAATCTTCCTCTTTTTTGCTTGAGGAAGATTGTCATTGAGCTAACATCTGTGCCCATCTGCCTCTATTTTGTATATGGGACGCTGCCACAGCATGGCTTGATGAGCAGTGGGTGGGTCCACACCTGGGATCTGAACCTGCGAACCCAGGCAGCTGAAGTGGAGCGTGCAAACTTCACTACCACATCACCAGGCCGGCCCCTCTGTGTCATTTTTTTTTCCAGTAATTTTACTGTGATGGGCCTGGGTGTGGTTCTCTTTGTTTTTCTCATGCTTGGTGTTCATTGGGTTTATTAAATCTATGGTTTGAGGTCTTTCATAAGTTTTGGGAAATTCTTGACTGTTATTTCCAAATATTACTTTACCGCATTTTCTCCTCTCTGGGATTGTAAGTATGCATATATTAGATTTTTCTCTAGTATTCCATTTATCTCTTTCTGTTTTAAATATAATTTTTATTTCTCCATGCTTTAGTCTGGATATTTTTATTTTCTAGTCCTCTACTTTTTCTTCAGTTGTGTCTAAACCGATATTTAAGTCCATAACTTCAGTTAATATATTTTCAGTTCTAGAATTTTCACTTCATTTACGTTTTAGTTTTCAATTCTATCCTTAAATTCTTCTCTTGTGCTCTTACTCCTTGAACATATTAGGCATAGTTATCTGAAGGTACACATTTGATATCATTTTTATCTGGATGTCTGTGGGTCTGTTTTACCTTCTTTCTATTTCTCTTGGTTTTCAGTTATATGGATTTGTCTTCTAGTATGCCTTCTTATTTTTCATTGTGCCAGTCATTGTGTATAAAAAATTAGAGATAATTTTAGTCTCTTGACACTGTTATTTTCCTGAAGACAGGATTTACATTTGCTCTGTCAGGCAACTAGTCCGGAGGTACACAGGTCACTTTAATCTAATCAGGAATTCAGAAGATTCAAAGCTGGGTTTTATGCCCCTGTAGGGGTTGCTGTGTTCTACTGTCTAGCTCCCCTTTCTTGTCTGAAGGGCTTATTTCCCAGGTTTCTAGGTTTGATGCTTTCAGTCAGCCCTCAGCTGTCAGTTCTTTCTGGGCATTACCCAAAACTAAAGAGAAGGATTCTGACCAAGGTCACACCCTCTTCCCTTAGGGAGCCTGTGTCCAATGATTGGTAAATGTAGGGATATAAAGTCCCAGCTCCCTTCCCTCAATGTGGGAAAACTATAGGGCTGCCCAAGCTTCAGAGCTTCCTGTGGGATTTACTGAGTCTTTTACTGACATTGCATTGTAGCCCAACTTCTCCCTCGGTCCAAACCTGCCTCTTTTCAGTTCTCCATAGATGTGATCTAAGGAAACTTAGAAATAAAATTCCTGCATGCTGATATCTACTGCAAAGTCTTTTTCTATTTTTGATTCATCATTTTTTCCTTGGGTGTGGTTCTTTGGCTCTCACCTCAATCTTATGATGTTTACCAGGGCTCCTCTTCCCTGGCAGACCGTGAACTCTATTTGCCCCCACAGGGTTTTCTGGAAGCTCTTCTGGGTTTCTTAACCACACTTTCACAATTGGTAGATAGCTGAGGAAAAGTGGACCCAAACATAGGACTTAATATCTCTCCTCTTCCTTCTTCTTCTATATAGTGTCCTCACAGTTCCACACTGCACTTATAACTCTTTCATGTTTTCAGAGAGTATTTTTTAAATGTTGTCTATGGTTGTTTTCAGAAGGATATCTTCAATTGTTTTCACCCAGTCTGCCATTACGAGAAGTGTAACTTGTTACCTCCATGATTTGAATTAAAAGTTATTTGAACAGTTTAAAGTCTGACTCGATTTAATTAAATACAACAGTTTTATTTGTACATCTGTATATGCCAGACACTGAGCTGTATTCTAGAGATAAAATTTTGAATGTTATATTGTGTTTCTTTCCCCAAGGAGCTTATAATCTAATAACAATAATAAAATAGGTACATCCTTAAGGTATTATCTTGATTAATAATGATAACACATTAAAATAAGGCTATGTTGCCTGACAAGTTGCCTTTGGTGGGAACTTGATTTACATAAGATTTACATAAGATTTACTTGATTTACATAAGAGCTGATGTACTAAGTTGCTGTATTAAGTAGAGTTATGCCTATAACCATGTTCTGTTGCTCAAAGTTAATAGAAGCTTGAACTGCAAAGCAGGTCGGATCACACAATCAGTCCAAATCACCAGGAGGGGGTGGGGTGATACTGTTAGGGGGAAGCCTCTTGGGACAGGGCAGAAAGGGATGTGTAGGTGGGACTTTGAAGTCAACAACAATGCTAGCATAAAAGAAGCACATTCTGCAATTGAGGTTATAGGATGGCTGGGATGTAGAGTATGTGGTCAGGCAGTGTAGACTGAACAAAAGGAAAGGGAAGTATATTCTAGGAAGGCATTGAAATCCAGCTGTGGGCTCCATGGAAGATGAGTGATCTGCCGAGAAATACCGTTTGGATCTGACAAGCAATGATGCCTTGTAATCATGCAGAACTGGCTGTGAGTAGTGAGAAGGAGTTTCATACACAGCAGCCTCTACTACATTATGTCTGAGTTGATAAGGCTGAGGTGAATCCTGATTGTCATATGTTGAGATTGGAGTGGCATTTGTTGGAGAAGTGCAAGAATCTCAGCAAAATATAACTGTATGAATGGAGCACTGGTGGGAGAGAAAGTTAGGACAAAGTGCAAACTTGTTTACCAGATGGGGCTCAGGCTTCAAAGGTTGGCCCTGAGGAAATAATCCAGGCGGTCCATGATAGTGTCCAGAGGGTACTTCTGGAAATCTGGTTTAGCTGAATGGAAGGAGTGGAAGTAATAGGTGAAGTTTAGAATTGAGAGAGGGAGGGACGTGGTCAGTGAAAGAAGATCTGCCAGCCTATGCATGAAGATGGGAGGGTGAGCAGGATTCAAGTTAAGGGAAGAAAGCATGGAGAGTCTCCCTTTTACTCTCCCATCTCAAAGTCCAATCATCCAGCCGTGCCAGACTTGCAGACCCCTTGAAGGTGTTTTGCTGTTCCATAGCTCTCATGGAATCCTTAAGCCTGAGGCACTCTATGCTTTGTTCATCTGACAAACTTACGCTCATTCTAAGGTGGCCAATTCAGGTAACTTGGAAGTTTTCCTTGACTCCTCTAAGCAGAGTTGAACATTTTCTTCTTAGTATCAGCCCTCCACCCTCTATTCTTCTTTCAATAATCACACCATATTGCAATTATTTGTTTATGTGAACTCCTGGGTAGGGAAATCACAATCATGTTCACGTTTGTGCCCTGTCGTTAATGCCATGGAGTCAGAATCTGACTCCTAGTGACCATGTGTACAGCAGAGCTGAAATGCTCCTGATTTTTGTGGCATCCTCTGACCTCCTGGCACTATATCAGACTATTCTCTGCTACTATTCGTGGGGTTTTTATGGCTATTTTTTTCATAAGTGGATGGCCGGGTCCTTCTTCCTAGTCTGTCTTAGTCTGAATGCTCCACTGAGACCCATCCACCATGGGTTACCCTCCTGGTGTTTGAAATACTGGTGGCATAGTTTTCAGCATCACAGCAACACGCAGCTACCACAGTGTAACAACTGACAGATGGGTGGTGTGGTTCCCTGACTGGGAAGTGAACCTTGGCTGCAGTAGTGAGATCACCAGATCTTAATCACTAGACAACCAGGGCTGGCTATTTGTGCTCTAGTATTTGACACATAGTAAGAATTCAATAAATCTTTGTTGAACAAATAGCTTGAGTTCAGAGCAAAGCCTCAGTGTTAGAGCTTATATTGGATACTAGATAGCAAGTAGCCTGGGAAGCCTGGGTGGAAAGCCACTTTTACAGGTTGGGCCAATGTAGTGGGTGGGGAAGATGAAGACCCAGAATACTTTGAGGAGCCCAAAGACTCATACCCAGTGCTCCACATACCAGGTTGCTTGACTTGGGGCAGGAAACACAGCAGTTCAGCAGTCATAGTTGGGCTACCAATTTCCAAGTCTGGGGAGTGAGACTGAATTTCAACATGATGTTCTTGAGTTGGCTTTGGCTCTGGACCTGGGGAAGGATGAATCTCCAAGTGGAGAGACACCAGTGGTTGAAGCAGAGCAAACAAAACAGGAGTTGAAGCCAGTTTCAATACCTTCAGTGTATCTCTCTTTGAGGAAGAGGAGAGGTGCATGGATGATGATGAGTCCTTCTCTTGAACCTCTAGTGATGCGATTCACAAACTCTAATGAGAACAAAAGTTCCTCTAGAAAACTTGTCAAAATTCATATTCTCAGATCTAATCCAGAGATTCAAATCTACCATGTCTGAGGCATGGCCTGAGGATCAGCCTTTAGCATGTTCCCTAAGTGATTTTAATGCAGGTGGTCCAGAGACCACACTTGTACAAACACTGATAGGGGAGTTCATAAATCCTAGGGACATGGCTGGTGCCAGTCCTGAGCCATCTGGGTGGAAGCAGCAGCAGAAATCTTTCACTCACTGATATTTGGGTTAGGACTGGTCTTCTCACAAACTCTGGGTTCTTCCATTACCTGCATGTTCAAACTGGAGAAACCATACCTGAAGCTCCTAGAAAGCTTCCCCTGTTTCTAGGGAGAGTGTTAGGAGAGTGTGTGTCTCTTCCTAACACAACAGCCAGCACAGTGCTGGGCTCAGAACTGACAAAAACAAATTGTTTTTATTTCAGTTGAACAGCACTGTTGAACCAATTGTCTTATCACTGATCTCAGAACATAGAGACCACTGCCACAGCTCAGAAGCCTAAAGAGAGGATGGATGATATGAATTGGGAAGACCATGGAAGTTTAGGATTGGTTATATGCTGCAGCTGCAGGATCACAGCTGTCAGGAGGGTCTCTGAAAAGAATTTGGAAGAGGAATGCTTAAGTAACTTTTGAGTTATATATAGCTGGATGCAGGGAAATTAATTTAGGAGAGTAATATCTATAAAAATCTATATTTAAATATCTATAAAAATCTATAACAATATCTATCTATCTATCTATCTAATCTATCATCTACATCATCTGTCTATCTACCTATCTATCATCTATTTATCCATATACACATGACTATGTGACACACACACACAGGGTGAGAAATGTATTTGACTAGAGGATGAAATCCTGATCTCTGTTTTTGTTTCAAAGATTTGTGGCAGCAGAAACATTTGTGGCAGACCATTTTTACATTCTTAGTATAAGTGACTAATGAATGTACTCCTTCTTATTCTTAATATATACATCTCTGATTTTCTTAGAGTGCCAGCTGGCTCATTATGAAGGCAGTAGTAATGGAAAAAGTCAAAATACAGCAGAGTTCTTTTTTTTGTTCACTCAGCTTTTTGACGGGGGCTGACACATTAATTTATCAAAAACTTACTGAATTCAGAGGTAGTTTTTATTTCTCAAGGGGTGCAAACAGGCAAAGTTCAGGTCGGTAGGGGCTTTTGATTAGGGGAGAGAGACTTCCACACTTGTCTTTGGGGCCTTGGAAAAATGAAGAGATCTGAGGATTCTGTGTATGTCTGTATGCTCATGTTTCTCTGTCTGAGCAATCCCAGATATAAAAGCTGGACCGAATTTGTAGATTGGCATGAATAATGACTTAGACTCAGTTCAGAGTGGCTTTTATTTCACTTTACTGCCATAACAGCACATAAGTAGTGCAAATGATGTATATGCTATGTAATGATACCATTGAATAGATGGATCATTTCGGTGTTTTTTTAGTTCCATCTGAATGCCTGCCTAAAATGAGATGGTCAATACAGCCTGTATGGGATGAGGAATCTGCCAGATTAGAGAAGCCTAGAGCTATGCACTGGATGCCTTTTGTCCCACAAGGCTTGTAAAGGTCTTCCTACTACCATTGTCCTCCTCCCCTGGGTACTTGCTTCCCTATTCTATTTCCCACTGCCCATGACAGGCCTGGTGTGGTCCTCCACACTGAGATCCTGAAAGATAGAAATCTCCCTCATTTGTCACTTTCCTATTGGACCCTGACTGATTCTCCTACTTGATAAAATTTGGATCTTCTTTGAAGGAGCATGAATGAATGAATGGTTGTGTGATATTAATTATTCTGGATCTTACTAGCTTAAAGGGCAATTATAAATTTTACCAGTGACCTTATTGAGGTTGGAAAATATGTACAGAAGTTACAAAAACTTTAAGAGAACTGAGAGTGGAGGAAACAGGGATAGTCTGCTCTTGACATTGATTCCAGGGATATAGAATCATTCATGCATCCATTCATTGTTCATTCAACATACAATTTTTAAAGTCAGGTGTTGTGTTACTTTCTGAAGTAAATCAGGTAAAGAAACCACTAGAGTGGAAGGAAAATATAAAAATGGCAATAAATTACAAGGTATGCGAATGCAGAGAAGAAGGAACTTACTTTATTGGGAATATCACAAAAAGATGATTTTGAATTGGAAAGAAGGAAGGAAGCAGAGCAGTTCTTAAAGTAAGAAATGAGAATGGGACATTCCACACAGAGGGGCCAGCTTGCATTAATGGTGTTGGTGGTAGGTTATGGTGGAACCATGATATAAGAAAGTTGAGCCTTTATCAGCTGAGGGACTTGCTGTGGGGCTCAACTGATACTTTGAGTTCTGACTCATTCCCCATGATTTCCCCTATAAGAATAACCCAAGCAATATAAAACTTGGGCCAAGAGAGCAAGACATGGTCCAGTGTAAGTCACTGGCATTACATAAGCCAATAAAAACAAAGCATACGTGACTGGCATCACATAATTCACCAGTCATCTCTATCCCAAGAATGAATTGGGAAAGTATCCCACCTTTGGACCAGGGCAGAAAAATAGGGAGATATGTGTTGACGTTACTTAATTTTCACTTTTTGGTCCACAGTATACAATTAAATAGGTCTCACTAATTTTGTCAGCACCTGATATTGAGGTTTCAACATGGTGGAGCCATGCAAGTAGCCTGGAGATGAATTACATATGGTAGTCCTTAGTATAGCAGGCTTGGAGAGAAGCCATTTGGTAATATATAATCAAATTTTTATCTTAGCTAACTTCAGAAGTAAATGTGAATGATACACTAGATAGAGGAGACTGATGGCAGGTAGGTCAGTTCCAAAACCAGTGTCATAACTCAGCCAGAGATTATGATGATGCATATTTAGGCAGACATTTTAAAGTAAAACCTCTGCAGCTTGACGACTGATTAGATATGGAGTGTTGGGAGTGAGAAGGAGACTGAGGATGATTCAATGTGAAAATCTGGGTAGGTGGTAGTACTGTGCACAGAGTTATAGGAACAGGATACATTTTTGTGGGACTGGACTTAAATTTCAGACATTTTTTTCCCCAGCTTTTTTGAAGTACACCTGACAAATAAAAATTGTATATATTTAAGATGTACAACATGATGTTTTGATATATGTATACATTTCCTTCTGCATGTGGATATCCAGTTTTCCCAGCACTGATTTCCTAGTCATGACCCTTCATTCACTAAATATTTTATCTTCTTCCTTCCCACTAAGTACAGCCATTATACTGGACGACTTCCACTTTGGTCTTTTAGTTACTAATGGACCTTCTCACCTCTAATAACCTTTACCTCCACTCCATATCAGTTGCCCTCAAAAAAGGTCCTACTCTGGACATCATCATCACCCATAAGTCTTTCATCTGTGACTCTATACTCAAACATTTATGACCACATCTCCTATTCTAATTCTCATTCAATTAGTCGTGCTTCACCTATCCTGTATCATCATGGAACACCCCATAGGTCATGTCCCCTTTTTGCCTATCTTATCAACTCCTCTTTTGTTCACTGTTTTTCCTATCTAACTTAGGATCTATGTTTTATCATCTCAACCACTCTCTTGCAACACCACCCCTAAACACATCAATCCAATAGTCAACTATCTTTATAATTACATTACTGCTGTTGATCACAACCATGCAGGAAGCATGGATGTTGGCATAGCTGAATAGTATGAGCCTCACAGAGGCAGAAATAGTGGTCTGGAAGCAGCACTGGAAGATGAGGAAGATGTGGGTTCCACTTTTGGGTTCTGGGGTCTGTGGGATATGGGAGAATGAACAGCTCCACTTGAGAGTGTTAGAGAGGAAATAGTGTCCTCAAGAGATAACCAGGTTTAGTTCAGCTAGAAAGAAGAGAGGATGTTAACTAAAGCTTTTAAAGATATAGGGGAAATTGTTCAGTATGGTGGGTTTGTGAGAGATGGACAGAAGTGGCAGAAGGTTGGGCCAGGGAAAAAGCACACTGTACAATTAGGATGAGAGAATGGGGAGGGTAAGTAGCTAGAGGAGATTTAAATGGCAGATGCTGAACAAGGATAATAGATAATAGAGAAGTGAAAATGGTGAATTAATTTGGCCATAAGTTGATCATGAGAGTTAGTTGCAGGATGAAGGTAGTATGAGTGGAGATGGAGGTAGTATGAGTGGAGACTTCTGGGCTCTCAGAAGTCAGCCTCAGCCTAAACTGATTGTGTTTTGGAAGGAATCCTTGCCGCTGTGGCATAGGCGGGCAATATGTCCTATTTAAAAGAAGTCAATATGGTCTGAGTCAACCACTGTATTCCAGGGAAAATCTCAGGAAGAGCCTTTTGGTACAGGGGCTTCTAGAGAGTGGTAGAGACTGGGTCTTTTTATGTCAAGGATGGGGGTGGGGGAAGGCAGAGACCTGGTGGTTGGAAGCCTGCTTTCTGAATAAATTATATTTAGAGTTATCTAATGATATTAATTGAAATGACAGATACTAGAAAAATAATTTATCCACTCCAGAAACAAATGTAATAATGCTTAATAAATACTATTAATTAAATGTACTTGTTTCAGTGTCTGCATAACAAAATTAATAGATTTTAAACATTAGTGTCCACCAGTATATGGCAGATGTTTCATTACCCTGGTTAAATAAATTTTAGGAAGACAAAATATTACTTGGCCTTTTGTGGTTAATAAAAAAATCTAAAAACAAAGACTTATGAGTTCCTTCAGTGTCTTGCTATTTCTTGTGATGAAATAAATGGGTGTGGAAAAGAGTATTAGAGGAAGATTATTGGGAGAGAAGTAATAATGACTAATATTGCATTGGAAAATCCAGGGATAAAATGCAGCAAATCTAGTGTAGTATATATCCTAATTATCTTTTTTTCTTCCACAAAATGGGTCCACATGACAGTAGAGAAGGTTTAAAGATGGGACAACAATCTGAGAAAATGTAAGTCATTGAGATCCAATTAAGAGGTCTTAGTCTATGAACTAATTCTTAGCACCATCATCTTTAAGGAACATGAATTGAACACTACGGAGGGCATTCTTTTCCATGCTAAAGATATGAAACGTATGAGACAACTTGTGGTCTAGGGGAATTCCTGTGGTAGCTGGGAGACTGGTTACATGGGAGAGTTGGTGGTCAGGGATAGTTTCATAAGCAATGACAAGTTCAAATAAGTGCAAAACAAGTCTGGTTGTGGAGGGGGCAGATGGGCAATTGGTCAATTTGGAGAAAGAAATCAGAATGTTTAAGAACAGCATGCATGAGGTGAATGTTCATGTGAGAAAGAGAGAAAATTGGTGAGATCCAGACTGAAGCAGGCAAGTAGTAATTATGGTGACAGATGTCAAGTAGAGGTCTATTATAGGGGCAGGAAAATGCTGCTAAGATGAACTGTAGATAAAAGGCAGAATATGGCTGACACAGAGGAGAGAGAAGGACACTGATAAAACCTATTCATAGGCCATGGTGCACAGGACCTCCCTAAGACTGAGGCCAGACCAGAAAAGCTGAGAAGCCACTGACTCTCACCATGAGCATAACATAGAGTACCAAGCAATAGTGGAGTAGAGCTGAGGGAGGAATAAGGTCATGGAGAGAGACTCTCTCTGTGATGCAGGTATTTAGAGACAGCTGAAAGTGGAGAGTGAAACACTAACACTGGGAAGAAAAAGTCCTGAACCCCAGTTCCCACCCTAGGAACCAGGCAATTCAGGTCAGTTCTTGAAGCCTGTGGTCTACTTAAGGTACCTATACCAACAACAAAACCTACATTGTGCTTAACTCCCAAGTAAATTAACTCAACCTCCTACACTGACAACCTGATACAACATGAGGCTTGGCCATTCCAGGAGTAAATAGTTTAATCCACTTTTACTTTTCTAAACACAATGTCTAGCATTCAATTAAAAAATTATGAAACACATAAAATACCCAAAGAAACAACCCATTGTCAAGAGACAAAGCAACTGACAGAACTAGACTCAGAGGTGATACAGATTTTGAAACTATCGGACAAAGACTGTTTTAGTCATGTCCAGTTGCTACAAGAAAATGCGACAGACTGTGTGGCTTAAGCAATAGAAATTTATTTCTCATAGTTCTGCAGGCTGGGAAGGCCAAGATCAAGGTGCTGGTTGACGTGGTTCCTAGTGAGGTTGCTCTTCCCAGCTTGTAGATGTAGATGGCTGTCTTTTCATTGTGCCTTCACATGGCAGGGAGAGAGAGAGACATGGAGAGAGACAGAGACAGAAAGACAGAGAGAGAGACAGAGACAGAGACAGAAAGAGAGAGCAAGCTCTGGTGTTTCTTCTTCTTCCAACCCAATCAGATTAGGACCCCATCCCTATGGCCTCATTTAACTGTTATCAGGTCTTCACAGGCCCTATATCCAAATACAGTCACATTGGGGGTTAGGGCTTCAATATATGAATTTTTTTTTGGCAGGGGGGGCCACAAACATTCAGTCCATAACAGAAACTCTAACCTAAGTGCAATTAAAATGTCTTTTTCTTTTCAAATCTGGTGAAAAAGGTTTACAGTATGTTTTAACACATGGGGGTATTTCAGCAGAGAGAGGGAAACTAGAAAAAATTATCAAATGGAAATACTAGATACACAAAGACAACATCAGAGATGAAGAGTTTCTTTGATGGGCTCGTCAATAGAGTCAGCACAGCTGAGAAAAAAATCAGGGAGCTTGAAGAGAGGTCAACAGACATTATCAAAGTTAAATACAAAGAGAATAAAGTGAGTTTGTGTGTGTATGTGTGTATAAACCTCCAGATGGCCAAAAGGCGTGGAATAATATCAAATTGTCTAAGACATATTTACTTAGAATCCTACAAGAAGAATAATGAAGGAATATGAATGAAGAAATAATGGATGAGAATTTTCCTCAGATAATGACATATATGGAACCAAATATCCAAGAATCCCAGAGAATCATAAGCAAGATAAATTAAAATGACAAACAAACGAAAAAAACCTATCACATCACAGTCAAACTTCTGAAAATCTAAAGAAAGAGAAAATCTTGAAGAAAGCCAGAAGGAGACACATTTTGTACAGGGGAACCATCAAGACTTAGAGCAGACTTCTCTTCAGAAACCATTCAAGCCAAAAGACAACGGAGGGGGATTTTTCAAGCACTAAAACCAAGAACAGGCAAAACTGTACATCCAGAGTTCTAGGTTTAGTGAAAATATCTTTTAAAAATGAAGGTGAAATAAATTCTTTTTCAGACAAACTAAAGCTGAAAGAACTTGCTGCTGGAAGTCTTGGGCTAAAAGAACAGTTAAAGGAAGTTCTTCAGGAAAAGGAATGTGATAGGGAAAAACCTGGATATGTACAAAGAAATAAGAAGTGGTAAAAATGATGGCTAATAGCTACAGCTGAGTCACCCATCCTGTCCTGGTGATTGCTCTCTGCTAAAGACAGCCACCTAATGTGAGTTTATAGCTCATTTCTGGGACACCTGTTTCCAATGATTGTCAGTGTGGGAGTATAGAAACCCAGCTCCCTTCCCCAATTAAAATTTTTGTTTTGCAGGACAATCCTAGCTCTAGAACTTTCTGTGGAATGGTTTGAGGCCTTTAAGAGAATGGAAGCTCAATGACTCTCTCCCTGCCCAGTCTTCCTTTACCCCTCCCCATCACCGTTGTTGACCCAGAACAGACTCCCAGTAAGCTTCCTGCTGGTAACCTTCATCTCAGAGTCTGCTTCCCAGGGAACTGAACCTGTGACACATACTAAAGACCTGAGGATCACTTGGATGAAGAGAGTGGCTCACTCTCTTTCTCCTGTATCTTATTTGACTTAATGACCTCAGTACATATGTGCCTCTCTTTAAGAAATCTCAGTAAGTAAACGCACACTCATACGCCAGATGAATGAGGGTCTGGCAGTTCCCATTTAAAAAGGAATCTTAATTTCACAGAACGAGCTTTTTAAGAGCATTCGATATATAATTTCATTTACAATTCCATGAATATACAACTTTTCAAGAGCACTCTTAATTATGTGAAGATTCACCTGCACCAATTGAATAATAGTTATACAATTCATTCACTTTTCATTTTTAAGTGAAATAATTGGATTTTTGTGCTCTGATAATATTTTTTTCCCTCTGTGTTCACCTTATCTTGACATGGGAGGAGACGGGTATCTTTGGAAAGGAGACAACCCCATCGGCTTAGCAGGAATAACATTTTTCCTGATAGAGATGTTAGTCTTTTGTGATCCCAAGCAAGGCAGTTGCAGACTTTGGGGAAGGCGGTCCAGAAACCACATCTGTCTCAGCTGTCTACCTGCTCTGACTTCTCTGCTGTTTTCATTAGATGTGATGGGCTCCAGACTGCCAATAAGTCCTGCCATGAAAAAAGACAGATATTGAAACTCAATTCTAATTTACCCTTTGAGAATTCTATACTTGTAAATTTTAGCTTTACTCCAGTTTAGTCACTGAATGTCACTGAGACATGTGTCACTCATGAACAAAGGAAGATAAGATGACAAGTCATGCTGGAAAGGATTGTGAGAGTTTGTTTGGGAGGTCCTAGTAGGTGGCCACATTCACAGACTCCTGATTAAAGAATGGCCCTTCTCTTTTGGAGAAGGTCACCAAGAGGGTCCCACAAATCCTGTGCAAGGATAAAATAGGACACTAGCTGGTTCAGTCCCGGTGATCAGTTGAATTGAGATTGTCCTTGCATCCAGCTAGTAGGAATATGTACCTTCATTACCCAAGGATTAGGCACATTTCTTTCTTGTCAGTCCAAATGATGTTCTGAGGGGATTAGAAGGTAAGGAGGCAGAGCAGATCTTATAACTGTGAGGGGAGCTGATATGTTGTTCAGCATGACATAATTTACATACCTAAATATGTTGTCACCTAAGGAAGGATGTATTTATTCCAGCTGCACAATGCTGAGCGTATAGGAAGCACTCAAAAAACATTTATTGAATGAATGAGCAAATGAATGAATTGATTAAAGTTTTTTGGGGAAATATCTTTTTGAGATCGCTTCCAAGAAGGCAGGAGATTCTCTTATCCATTTCATTTCTTTTTTACTTCATTTATTTTCTAGAATAGAAAGCAGAGGAGAATTAAAACCTACTGTAATATGTGCTGTGTCTTCAAGGAATTCAGCACATTCATTATAATGTTTAAGCACTTATTGTCTGCTGGGTGCTGGGCTTGGTGAAGAGGGTATACAGATGGAAATGTGGAGGTTCCTATCCTAAGATACAAGCCCGAACACGTAGACCAACAATGGGAAATAGACATGAGTGGAAATCTTATCAACTTAATTCACAATCTAAATTCAGAGATACGAGCTAAACAGGAGGTAAAAGTTTGGCATGCATGCATGTGCACACATACACACTACATTTAAAGATGATTTCTACTCCTTCTCATTCCTACCACTGAGCTGCTTGCATAGTAAGTTTCCAATATATCTTTGCTGATTAGATCTCATAAGGAAACTACTCTTTATGAAAAGTTATTCTGACTCTCAGATGCGGGATGAATTAAAGATGTGATATCAGGGGTCTAGAGACATCTCTTTACCGCCAGTATCCTCACATGTAAAATAAAGATAGTAACAGAGACGGGGAAATCTGCATTATTAGTTGAAAAACAATTGTTGACCTCCCGACCCAGCATCAGGGAGCTGTTGTTATAAGTGGTTTTGCAGCTTGGGGAATGGCATGGT
Organism: Equus przewalskii; assembly: GCF_037783145.1. Classification (NCBI taxonomy): domain Eukaryota; kingdom Metazoa; phylum Chordata; class Mammalia; order Perissodactyla; family Equidae; genus Equus; species Equus przewalskii. Next base: position 12,238,181 of record NC_091861.1, on the reverse strand, counting down.
ATTGATTCTTCTGCACACCCTCCCATCCAGCATCCCCATGAACAGTAATCAGCATTATGTGAAGTGGCTTCTCCTTGGACAGAGAAGTCGATTGCCGTTTGGTAAAGTCAAGTTACCTGATTCACATAGCGTTGAAACCAAATCTGAGTGTTCACTCTCACTTAGAGAGCAATCACAGAATGGTCAGTTAAGAAACGCAGTGGGCAATACTGAGTGCGGAACACTAGGTATGTCTTCCTCACTGGTAGAGACTGCCTCTTGCTGTAGAAATGGAAAGTGCCAGAGACTCAGTTTTCCCAGCTTCCCTTGTAACTGGTGCATAACCATGGAACCTACTCCTGACCAATAGGTCTTGAGCAAAAGTCTGCAGGGGAGCTTCTGAGAACAGAAAATGTAAGGAGAGAATTCCCTCCCTGTCTTTTGACTCAGGATGATGCCAGTGTGAGAATGTGATGTATAGAGCAGCAGTCATTGGCAGCCATCTCGAGAAGCAATAAGACAGAGGATGAAGGGCTCTATGCTGAGGAAGGCAGAGCAGAGAAATGAAAACACCTGGATCCTTGATGAGATCATTGAGTCACTGTGTTAATTGATCCTGGGAACATCATCTCTGTTATCTGAGATCATAACAATGTTCTTAATGTGTCAACATTTATTTTTTAATTATTTGCTTACTTGCAGCCAAAAACACTCTAAAATACAGTGAAACATACAAGAGATAGCAGACAGAGCTCTTGAGATAGTTGTAGTGTATAAGTGAAAGGTAAAGCACATGTGACTAGAGCTAAGAAAACAAAAGTTTAGATAGTTAGGTACGAGTGGAATATTAGTAGCTTTATAGTATCACATGCTTGTGTGGTTGGTATAACTGCAATGATCAGAACCAGGTGCCTTTAGCCTGAGAATACGTCACAGAGAATGTGATTTTATTTCTCTTCTGCTCTAGGCTTCTAAACTTGGTGACTGCTGTTTAAAAGCCTATTTCCACTCTGGGTGTTTTTCATTAAGACCATTATTCTGTTACTAAGGATGGGAAATGGGGAGCAGACAGTGCTGGCAGGAGACAAGATTCGCCGTTAACAAGTAAAATATTTTCAGATGTTCCTTGGGTGCAGAAAATGTTCCATTATGTCACAGAATCATTATAACCCAAGAAGCCGTTGCTTTCAGACCTTGTTAAAATGATGACTTCCTGCAGTGACACACACAGCCTTAGGGGATTGTCAGCTCTGCTGGGGGGTGAAGGAGGTTGTTTTCTTCACCAAGGAGCCGCATACACCTCATCCCACCATTGCTTTAATGGTTTTCCCTCACCAGGTTACCTGAAAAAGGAGTGGACCTGCATCTCACTTGAGCCCAGGATGAAGGGGCTCTTGAATTGAGCAAGGACTGATTTTTCCTTCGCCCAGTCACACCACTCCTGTCTTCTACAGTTGTGGTTTTCATTAATGAGCTGTGAAATTTACTTATTAGGGTGGGATCAGCATTTGAAAAGACAAATAGAATACAATAGCATAGAATTAAATAAAATAGAGAAGACTATAATTGAATAGTCCAGAAAGCATCAGAGAATATGAAGAGCCTTGAAAGTATATACACAGTGTCACAAACGTCTGAATTCAGTTTTAGATGTACTCTCAAAAATATATTTTAATTTTAATTTTTTGTTTCAGTACCTCTGATTGAAAATGGCAAATATTGACTGAAAAAATTAAATGTGTGTCTTTCAAAGTTCACAAAACTATATAAATATACAATAAATTTAAGTAAACATTCAAATGACGTTGTTCTAAGTTTGCAGCACTTGTCCTAAGTTATTGCAGCTTAAAACTGCACTAGGACATTGGGACACCCTGTATTGCTTTGTGAACATTTCAGTTTGGGTTTGGTGGTGTGTGTGTGTGCATGTGTGTGTGTGTGTTGGTAAAACCATATTTGGAAGCCACTGTTCTAGTATATTGGGGATTTCTATTTAGTTCCAGCACATGGACCCAATATAATTTCTTTAATGCTTTATTTACATCATCTGTGGGTATAGGTATTAATTAGACTTTCAGCCAGAATCTCTAAAGAAGTTAGATGGTGAGTGCAAAGAAAACAAGGCATAGAGTCTAAATGAAACTTAAAGCTCTCTCCCTCTCCTTTTTGATCCTTTTCTTTTTTCATTAGAGAAATCTGTTTCTGGCTGAACATCCAGCCAAAGAGGTCTGCTAAAGGGGGAGTATCGGTGTTACCTTCTGAGATGAAAGTGCTAAAACATGGACTGGTCAGATAGAAGGAGAGACCCAATAACAAAGGTGCCAAGAAAATGGGTTCTATTGTGCTTTTTGATCTGAGAAAGCAATTTACTTAGCTGATTAAGATTTTCCCTTACCAATAAAAGTTCTCATGCATCTTATACTCTGTGTTTAAGGTCCTTCCAGGTCCCTCTGCCCATTTCCATTCCAACATCTCAACAAACACACTTATCTGCCCCAGGTGTTGGGTTTTATCTTTTCCAGAGTTTATTGAAAATGTGCTAAGAAGAGACCTGAGAGTGTCTGCCTCATACAATGACCGAAGTTGCTTCCTAATTCTACATCTTACTCTACTTAGATGGGAGACAAACTCAAACATCTGCGAAGAAATTCTATTCTTTCTGATGAAACTCTCACTCTTCTCTCTGTCTATCTGTCTATCTATCTGTCTGTCTATCTATCTGCCTGTCGTCTATCATTCAAAAAATGGTTGTGAGCCATGACTCTGAACCAGGCAATCTACTAAACCCTAGAGTTATAAAGAAACATACAGCATTATCCTCAATCTCAAGGAATTTTCTGTCTCACGGCTGAGATAGACAAACATCTCCCAGTGGTAACGTAGGTTTAAGTGCTATGGTAGAGGTATATTCAGTCAGTATGAGAACACAGTGGATGGCCAGCCAATCCAAAAAAAAAGACAGCATCTGATAAAAAGTTTCCAAGATTCTAACTAATGATTACAAGATATCCAAGGACTGGAGAGTGATTAAATAGCAATGAAAGGGGCAGGGATAAATGGGGAGAAGATTCTCTAAGCATGTGCAAAGGTACAGAGGCATTAAAGAACATAGCATGCTTTGGGAAAACTGCAAGAAATTCTGATACACTGGGCTTGTGGGGTGGAGTGGTGGAAGGTGAGGCTGGAGAACTAGGTGGTGCTGGGTGATGAAAGTCTTGCAGTTGGGGTTGGATGAATGAAAATCTTCCCCTCCTTCCTTCTGCTGAAGGTAAAGTTGAAAGTGGAATTGTTGGGGACCAGTTTGAGAGAAATTCACTTCTAGGGCCATTTAAAGCTGGTGAGATGACTCTTGTAACTTAGGTCAGGCTCAGGAGAGTGGTAAACTCTTAGAATAACAAGTCAGGTTTATTGTTTCATAACGGAAAGGAGCTTAGAGGTGGGAGGAATACAATTAACTAAAATCCTTGCACCCAAGGTCTAAGAAATAAAAGAGTAAACAAGGAGGCAGGTCGGCTGAGAGTCGTACTAACAAGAAGAATAGCCTTCCTTCATACGAGACAGTGGATCTCCCCTTGGTGGGGTGAGCTTGCTCCCTAGGTAAACCATGAGGAACTCAACTGTGTCTCCCACCAGTGGAGGCATCAAAGAGGAGTCAGAACCCACTACTGTCCATACCATGTGACCACAGCCCACCCTGCCCTCTCTGGAATTGCAAGGTCTGCATAGAAGAGAGCTTCTGTTCACAGCTGGCAGAATTCCTATTCCTTGATTTTGCAAAATACATACAAAAAAAAGAGAGCTTGGCAGTTGAAATGTCTTCACCCTGTAGGGAAGAATAAAATTTCTTCAGGAGGGGATGGTGCACCAGATTAGATCACTTAAAAAAGGAGTCGTGAGGAAAAGGAGGTGGGATAGGGGCAGGGGGAGGGTTGGCAGAGAGGAACAGTCTTTTGAGAGCTTAAAGCTACAAGGCAACGTTGTCCTTGTTTTTTTTTTTTTTTTGTGGCTCAAGTGGATGGTCTGGTAAGATGATATTACAGTTTCTCTTTTTTGTACTCTATACGAATCTCAGGAGAACTCCATGTTCCTTTAATAAAAGGACTTTATTTTCCTCCATATATTTGATCTAGGAAAGGCCAACAAAATAGGGAATGTTCAGGAAAGAGACAAGAAGACCTCCTGATTAGGTTTCTCATGTGGGCAAAGAGGATCATTCCCCCTCCCCGCCACTCCCGATGGCAGTTTCTACATGAATCACCATGGTTATTGGTCAGTGCATGGACCAGCAATGAAAGAGAGAGTAAGACTGACTTACACACACGAAGCTGAGGAGTTTGGGTTTTGTTCTGAAGACAATGGTGAAGAAGTACAAGTGGGGAGTGATATGGAAATATCTACATTTTTATGAAGGTAGTTGAGCTGGCTAAAGTTTAGATGATGACTTGAATGAAACAAAGACCAAAGACGGAGAAACCTTTCAGGAAGCTTTTGTGGTTATCTAGACATGAAGTAATGATGTCTGATTGCATGTGCTAAATAGAGGAGGTTTTAGAAAGATTCTTTTGATTTTGGCCTTGTGGGTTGGTTAGATGTGAGGGTATTATTGATGGACGTAAACGTAGAGGAAGAGCCTGCGGGGGCAGCCCTGGAATGTTCTGGTTTGGACATGAACTTAAGGTGGCTGCTGAGGGAAGATGTCCAGTAGGTGGTCGGCTGCATAGGCCTGGATGGGGTTCAGGAGAGGAGAAGGCCAAGAAATATAAATTGGGAGTTATCAACATATAGGAACTAATTTGAAGCCAGGGGAATGGATAAGTTTAACCAGAGAGTGTGTAACATGAAAGGAGAAAAGGGAAGATGAAGAATACTGGAAATCACCAATATTTAAAGGATGGTCAGAGGAAAGGAGTACAGCATTGCGGCCAGAAATGCAAGAGCAAAAGAAATATAAGGAAAAGCAAGAATAAAGGTATCACAGAAATCAAATGTGGATTTCCAAGAAAAGAATGATGGAGGTGTTAAACGTTATGAGTTAGCTAAATAAGGTGGCACCAAGAAGTGAGCACCAGATTTAGCAATGAAGGGCTTACTGGTGGCGTTAGCAAGACCATTTCAGTGGCGGGGTGGGGACAAAGCTCAGATATAAGTGAGCGAGGAGGAAATAGGAGGTGAGACAGTAGACACAGGAAGTTCCAGATGTATATAAAACTTTCCTAAGTGACAGTTAAACTAGTGCAAACTGAATCCCTTTCTTCCTCTTCCCTTCTTTTGCTCCCTTCATGTCATCCTCCGAGTCTTCCTTCTTTTCTTCCCATCCTTCCTTCTGTTTCTTTTTCCTTTCTTTCTATCCGCAAATGCATATTGAACACACACTAGTGTCCAAGAAGCAGAGAAGACAGAGAATACAAAGATGAAACCAACACAGCCAGTCTCCTGAAGACCATTGTCTGGCAAGTGAAATGAGATAATACAATGGAAAAGGGATTTGTCATATGTAAGGAAGAAATCAAGAAAAACATGGATATTTAGTTTTTAGTCTGTGTAGGAAAAGTGGAGAGGAAAGGAGAATTTAGTGGAGAAATTAGCATTTGAAGTAGGTGAAGTTTATGAGGATTGGGGCATGAAGCATTCCAGGCTTAGGAAATAGAATAAGCAAAGGACAAGGGGAGAAATGCTGGAGTTTGTACAGGTGACAGGGAGTAGTTCTGGGCAGCTAGAGCCTTGTCCATGAAGCAAAGTGGGGCTGAGTGAGAGAGAAAGTTGGAGGAACTTGCATGCCAGGACAAAGATTGCATCCACAAAGGAGAGATTGTGAGGAGTTTTGAGCAACAGTGAGCTGATCAGAGCTGTGCTTCAAGAGCATTTTTCTGGTTCAAAAAGGGTCATAAATGATTAAAAACCTTGAGCCCAGACACAGAAGGCTAAGAAATAAGAGAATTGTTCCTCATCTTGTGCTAATCAAACTGTGGCTGTGTCATCAATAGTCATTGATAATGATGAATAATTGATTCAACCAATAACTTAGTGACCTGGTGAGATCTTTTCTTCCTTTTGCCTGTTCTTTCTGGCATCTGCTGTCTCCTTTAAAGAAAAAAGCCAATCTCATTCTACCCAGTGTCATATTGCAGCAGTGCGTTGAATAAAAATAGCCTAGAGTGATTAAAATTTTTTTTCTGTTCATTTGCACTTGATATAGATTGATTTTCTGAGCACCTGTTTGACCCCGGAAGTCTTAAAGCTGTTATGACTTTGGAGGTTGACTTTTTAATAGGCCGCTTATACGTGTTCTAAAAATGTCTGTGATTTAGATCATAAGTACCGAAATGAACAACTGACCAACACAGTCCTTTTGGAGGATGGTCTAATGATGAATGTCCCATCTCACGATGAAAATAATACGTAAACCTCTGGAGCCTGTTGACTCACTTCTCAAAACCCCAGTTCTCAAGCCACCCAGTATGTGGGATATGAGTCAGACTCAGGCTAGCGGGGAAGACAGGGCCCTTTTTGGGCAGTGGGCATGGATGGTGCATTTGTCCGACATTCCTTGCATGTTTCATAAGAGATATTGATATATATTTGATTCATGGCTTAGTCTCCCAGGACAATGCTCTCAGCAAGGGATTAGGACATCACTGGTGGTCAACAGCGGCGTCCCCTTGTGGGATGGAGTCTTTATTTCCATGTAGATTGTTAATAATTTGCCCCAATCCTTGATTCATCCTTCATTGAAATAGAAAGACATTTTTCTTTCTATTCTGGTGAATTTTTTTGTCTTTTCTTTTTTTCTGCAGCAATTTTGAGTAGACATGTGGGTTGCTCCACAAATACTTTTCTTCCTCTCAATTAATCAGTAGATGGAAACAGTTTGAGAAAGCTGGATGCAGAACAAGGCGGGGGCAACCTAACAGAGAAGAGAAGATGGTATTTGCCATTATTTTTGAGCAAGTGCCCCAAAAATTATTTCCAAAATTTCAATGCATTTTTCAAATTGCTTAGGTACAGACTGCTAGATGTATATCGAAATTCCAAGAGAGGCTTCT